>NW_027206700.1:300000-600000 GCF_032191515.1 Phaenicophaeus curvirostris
GTTGCCTTGATTTACTTTGCTTTACGTTGCCTTGCTTTACGTTTCCTTGCTTTACGTTCCCTTGCTTTACGTTGCTTTACGATGCCTTGCTTTACGTTACCTTACGTTGCTTTAAGTTGCCTTGCTTTATGTTGCTTTACATTGCCTTACGTTGCCTTGCTTTACGTTGCCTTGCTTTATATTGCTTTACGTTGCCTTGCTTTACTTTGCCTTACTTTACGTTGCCTTACGTTGCCTTGCTTTACGTTGCTTTACGTTGCCTTGCTTTACGTTGCCTTACGTTGCCTTGCTTTACGTTGGCTTGCTTTACGTTGGCTTTCTTTACGTTGGCTTTCTTTACGTTGCCTTACGTTGCCTTACTTTACGTGTCCTTGCTTTACTTTGCTATACGTTGCCTTGCTTTACGGTTCCTTACGTTGCCTTATTTTACGTTGCCTTGCTTTACGTTGCCTTACGTTGCCTTACTTTACGTTGCCTTACTTCCCGTTGCTTTACGTTGCCTTCCTTTACGTTGCCTTGCTTTACGTTGCTTTACTTTGCCTTGATTTACGTTGCTTTACGTTGCTTTATGTTGCTTTACTTTACGTTGCTTTACGTTGCCTTGCTTTACGTTGACTTGCTTTACGTTGCTTTACGTTGCCTTGCTTTACATTGCTTTACGTTGCCTTGCCTTACCTTGCCTTGCTTTAGGTTGCTTTACTTTGCCTTGCTTTATGTTGCCTTGCTTTACGTTGCCTTGCTTTACGTTGCCTTTCTTTACGTTGCCTTACTTTACGTTGCTTTACATTGCCTTACTTTACGTTGCCTTACGTAGCCTTACTTTACCTTGCCTTAATTTACGTTGCTTTACGTTGCCTTGCTTTACGTTGCGTTACGTTGCCTTGCTTTACGTTGCTTTACGTTGCCTTGCTTTACGTTGCCTTGCCTTGCCTTGCTTTACCTTTCCTTGCCTTGCTTTACGTAGCTTTACGTTGCCTTGCTTTACATTGCTTTACGTTGCCTTGCTTTACATTGCCTTACGTTGCCTTCCTTTACATTGCCTTGCTTTACGTTGCTTTACGTTGCCTTGCTTTACGTTGCTTTACGTTTCCTTGCTTTACGTTGCTTTACGTTGCCTTGGTTTACGTTGCCTTGCTTTAGGTTGCCTTGCTTTACTTTGCCTTATGTTGCCTTGCTTTATGTTGCCTTGCTGTAGGTTGCTTTACGTTGCCTTGCTTTACGTTGCTTTTAGTTTCCTTACTTCACGTTGCCTTGCTTTACGTTGCTTTACGTTGCCTTGCTTTACGTTGCTTTACGTTGTCTTGCTTTACGTTTCCATGCTTTACGTTTCCTTGATTTATGTTGCTTTACGTTGCCTTACTTTACGTTGCCTTACGTTGCCTTTACTTTACGTTGCCTTGCTTTTCGTTGCTTTACGTTGCCTTGCTTTACTTTGCCTTGCTTTACGTTTCCATGCTTTACGTTGATTTACGTTGCTTTGCTTTACGTTGCCTTCATTTACGTTGCTTAACATTGCCTTGCTTTACGTTCTCTTGACTTACGTTGCCTTGCTTTACGTTGCTTTACGTTGCCTTACTTTACGTTGCCTTGCTTTACGTTGCTTTACATTGCCTTACTTTACGTTGCCTTGCTTTACGTTGCTTTACATTGCCTTACTTTACGTTGCCTTACGTACACTTACTTTACGTTGCCTTACTTTACGTTGCTTTACTTTGCCTTACCTTACGTTGCCTTACGTTGCCTTACTTTACGTTGCCTTGCTTTACGTTGCCTTGCTTTACTTTGCCTTACCTTACGTTGCCTTACGTTGCCTTACTTTACGTTGCCTTGCTTTACGTTGCTTTACGTTGCCTTACTTTACGTTGCTTTACGTTGCCTTACTTTACATTGCCTTACATTGCCTTACTTTACGTTGCCTTACATTTCCTTACTTTACGTTACCTTACTTTACACTGCTTTACGTTGCCTTGCATTACCTTGCTTTGCTTTACGTTGCTTTACGTTGCCTTGCTTTACGTTGCCTTGCTTTACGTTGCTTTACGTTGTCTTGTTTTACGTTTCTTTACGTTGCCTTAATTTACGTTGCCTTACATTACCTTATTTATGTTGCCTTGCTTTAAGTTGCTTTTCGTTGCCTTGCTTTACGTTGCTTTACGTTGCCTTGCTTTACGTTGCTTTACGGTGCCTTGTTTTACGTTGCCTTGCTTTACGTTTCTTTACGTTGCCTTGCTTTACGTTGCCTTGCCTTGCCTTGCTTTACGTTGCCTTGCCTTGCCTTCCTTTACGTTGCTTTACATTGCCTTGCTTTACGTTTCTTTACGTTGCCTTGCTTTACGTTGCCTTGCCTTGCCTTGCTTTACGTTGCTTTACTTTGCCTTGCTTTACGTTTCTTTACATTGCCTTGCTTTACGTTGCCTTGACTTGCCTTGCTTTACGTTGCCTTGCCTTGCCTTGCTTTACGTTGCTTTATGTTGCCTTGCTTTACGTTACTTTATGTTGCCTTGCTTTACGTTGCTTTACGTTGCCTTGCTTTACATTACCTTGCCTTGCCTTGCTTTACGTTGCTTTACGTTGTCTTGCTTTACGTTGCTTTACGTTGTCTTGCTTTGCGTTGCCTTGCCTTGCCTTGCTTTATGTTGCTTTACGTTGCCTTGCTTCACGTTGCTTTACGATGCCTTGCTTTACGTTGCCTTGCCTTGCCTTGCTTTATGTTGCTTTATGTTGCCTTGGTTTACGTTGCTTTACGTTGCCTTGCTTTACGTTGCCTTGCCTTGCCTTGCTTTACGTTGCTTTACGTTGCCTTGCTTTACTTTGCTTTACGTTGCCTTGCTTTACGTTGCCATACCTTTCCTTGCTTTACATTGCTTTACGTTGCCTTGCTTTACGTTGCTTTACGTTGCCTTTCTTTACATTGCCTTACTTTACGTTACCTTACTTTATGTTGCTTTACGTTGCCTTGCTTTACCTTGCCTTGCTTTACGTGGCTTTACGTTGCCTTGCTTTACGTGGCTTTACGTTGCCTTGCTTTACGTTGCCTTGCTTTACATTGCTTTACGTTGCCTTGCTTTACGTTGCCTTGCTTTACGTTGCTTTACGTTGTCTTAATTTAGGTTGCCTTGCTTTACGTTGCCTTACTTTACGTTGCTTTACGTTGCCTTACTTTACGTTGCCTTGCTTTACGTTGCTTTACGTTGCCTTGCTTGACGTTGCCTTGCTTTACGTTGCTTTACGTTGCCTTACATTACGTTGCCTTGCTTTACGTTGCCTTGCTTTACTTTGCCTTACCTTACGTTGCCTTACGTTGCCTTACTTTACGTTGCCTTGCTTTACGTTGCCTTGCTTTACTTTGCCTTACCTTACGTTGCCTTACGTTGCCTTACTTTACGTTGCCTTGCTTTACGTTGCTTTACCTTGCCTTACTTTACGTTGCTTTACGTTGCCTTGCTTTACGTTGCCTTGCTTTACGTTGCCTTGCTTTACATTGCTTTACGTTGCCTTGCCTTACCTTGCCTTGCTTTAGGTTGCTTTACGTTGCCTTGCTTTATGTTGCCTTGCTTTACGTTGCCTTGCTTTACGTTGCCTTTCTTTACGTTGCCTTACTTTACATTGCCTTGCTTTACATTGCTTTATTTTACGTTGCTTTACGTTGCCTTGCATTACGTTGCTTTACTTTGCCTTTCTTTACGTTGCTTTACGTTGCCTTGCTTTACGTTGCCTTGCTTTACGTTGCTTTACGTTGCCTTGCTTTACGTTGCCTTTCCTTGCCTTGCTTTACGTTGCTTTACGTTGCCTTGCTTTACGTTGCCTTGCCTTGCCTTGGTTTACGTTGCTTTACATTGCCTTGCTTTGCGTTGTTTTACGTTGCCTTGCCTTGCTTTACGTTGCTTTACGTTGCTTTACGTTGCCTTGCTTTGCGTTTCCTTTCCTTGCCTTGCTTTACGTTTCTTTACGTTGCCTTGCTTCACGTTGCTTTACGTTGCCTTGCTTTACGTTGCATTAATTTACGTTGCCTTGCCTTGCCTTGCTTTACGTTGCTTTACGTTGCTTTACGTTGCCTTGCTTTACGATTCCTTGCCTTGCCTTGCTTTACGTTGCTTTACGTTGCCTTGCTTTGCGTTGCCTTGCCTTGCCTTGCTTCACGTTGCTTTACGTTGCCTTGATTTACGTTGCCTTGCCTTGCCTTGCTTTATGTTGCTTTACGTTGCCTTGGTTTACGTTGCTTCACGTTGCCTTGCTTTACGTTGCCTTACCTTGCTTTTCGTTGCTTTACGTTGCCTTGCTTTACTTTGCTTTACGTTGCCTTGCTTAACCTTGCTTTACGTTGCCTTGCTTTACATTGCCTTACTTTACGTTACCTTACTTTACGTTGCTTTACGATGCCTTGCTTTAGGTTGCCTTGCTTTACGTTGCCTTGCTTTATGTTTCTTTACGTTGCCTAGCTTTTGTTGCCTTGGTTTACGTTGCTTTACGTTGCCTTGCTTTACGTTGCCTTACGTTGCCTTGCTTTACGTTGCCTTGCTTTAGGTTGCTTTACGTTGCCTTGCTTTACGTTGCCTTAAGTTGCCTTTCTTTACGTTGCCTTGCTTTACGTTGCTTTATGTTGCCTTGCTTTACGTTGCTTTACGTTGCCTTGCTTTACATTGCCTTACGTTGCCTTCCTTTACATTGCCTTGCTTTACGTTGCTTTACGTTGCCTTGCTTTACGTTGCTTTACGTTGCCTTGCTTTACGTTGCTTTACGTTGCCTTGGTTTACGTTGCCTTGCTTTAGGTTGCCTTGCTTTACTTTGCCTTATGTTGCCTTGCTTTATGTTGCCTTGCTGTAGGTTGCTTTACGTTGCCTTGCTTTACGTTGCTTTTAGTTGCCTTACTTCACGTTGCCTTGCTTTACGTTGCTTTACGTTGCCTTGCTTTACGTTGCCTTGCTTTACGTTTCATTACTCTACGTTGCTTTACGTTGCCTTGCTTTAAGTTGCCTTGCTTTACGTTGCTTTGCGTTGCCTTAATTTACGTTGCCTTGTTTACGTTGCCTTGATTTACGTTGCCTTACTTTACGTTGCCTTACGTTGCCTTACTTTACCTTGCCTTGCTTTACGTTGCTTTACGTTGCTTTGGTTTACGTTGCCTTGATTTACGTTGCTTTACGTTGCCTTGCTTTACGTTGCCTTGCATTACGTTGCCTTGCTTTACGTTGCTTTACGTTGCTTTGCTTTACGTTGCCTTGCATAACGTTACCTTACGTTGCCTTACTTTACGTTGCCTTCATTTACGTTGCTTAACATTGCCTTACTTTACGTTGCCTTACGTTGCCTTACTTTACGTTGCCTTACGTTGCCTTGCTTTATGTTTCCTTGCTTTACGTTGATTTACGTTGCCTTGCTTTACGTTGCCTTCATTTACGTTGCTTAACATTGCCTTGCTTTACGTTCTCTTGACTTACGTTGCCTTGCTTTACGTTGCTTTACGTTGCCTTACTTTACGTTGCCTTGCTTTACGTTGCTTTACGTTGCCTTACATTTCGTTGCCTTGCTTTACGTTGCCTTGCTTTACTTTGCCTTACCTTACGTTGCCTTACGTTGCCTTACTTTACGTTGCCTTGCTTTACGTTGCCTTGCTTTACTTTGCCTTACCTTACGTTGCCTTACGTTGCCTTACTTAACGTTGCCTTGCTTTACGTTGCTTTACGTTGCCTTACTTTACGTTGCTTTACGTTGCCTTGCTTTACGTTGCCTTGCTTTACGTTGCCTTGCTTTACATTGCTTTACGTTGCCTTGCCTTACGTTGCCTTGCTTTAGGTTGCTTTACGTTGCCTTGCTTTATGTTGCCTTGCTTTACGTTGCCTTGCTTTACGTTGCCTTTCCTTGCCTTGCTTTACGTTGCTTTACGTTGCCTTGCTTTACGTTGCCTTGCCTTGCCTTGGTTTACGTTGCTTTACATTGCCTTGCTTTGCGTTGTTTTACGTTGCCTTGCCTTGCTTTACGTTGCTTTACGTTGCTTTACGTTGCCTTGCTTTGCGTTGCCTTTCCTTGCCTTGCTTTACGTTTCTTTACGTTGCCTTGCTTCACGTTGCTTTACGTTGCCTTGCTTTACGTTGCATTAATTTACGTTGCCTTGCCTTGCCTTGCTTTACGTTGCTTTACGTTGCCTTGCTTTACGTTGCTTTACGTTGCCTTGCTTTACGATTCCTTGCCTTGCCTTGCTTTACGTTGCTTTACGTTGCCTTGTTTTGCGTTGCCTTGCCTTGCCTTGCTTTATGTTGCTTTATGTTGCCTTGCTTCACGTTGCTTTACGTTGCCTTGTTTTACGTTGCCTTACCTTGCTTTTCGTTGCTTTACGTTGCCTTGCTTTACATTGCCTTACTTTACGTTACCTTACTTTACGTTGCTTTACGTTGCCTTGCTTTACGTTGCCTTGCTTTACGTTGCCTTGGTTTACGTTGCTTTACGTTGCCTTGCTTTACGTTGCCTTACGTTGCCTTGCTTTACGTTGCTTTGCTTTAGGTTGCTTTAAGTTGCCTTGCTTTACGTTGCCTTAAGTTGCCTTGCTTTACGTTGCCTTAATTTGCCTTTCTTTACGTTGCCTTGCTTTACGTTGCTTTATGTTGCTTTGCTTTACGTTGCTTTACGTATCCTTACTTTACGTTGCCTTACGTTGCCTTACCTTACGTTGCCATGCTTTACGTTGCCTTACGTTGCCTTACTTTACGTTGCCTTGCTTTAGGTTGCTTTACAGTGCCTTGATTTACATTGCCTTGCTTTACGTTGCCTTGCTTTACGTTGCCTTACTTTGCCTTGCTTTACGTTGCATTGCTTTACGTTGCCTTGCCTTACGTTGCCTTGCTTTAGGTTGCTTTACGTTGCCTTGCTTTACGTTGCCTTGCTTTACGTTGCTTTATGTTGCCTTACGTTGCCTTGCCTTGCTTTATGTTGCTTTACGTTGCCTTGCTTTACGTTGCTTTACGTTGCCTTGCTTTACGTTTCCTTGCTTTAGGTTGCCTTGCTTTACGTTGCTTTACGTTGCCTTACGTTGCCTTGCTTTACGTTGCCTTGCTTTACGTTGCCTTGCTTTACATTGCTTTAAGTAGCTTTCCTTTACGTTGCCTTGCTTTACATTACATTACGTTGCCTTGCTTTACGTTGGTTTACGTTGCCTTGCTTTACATTGCTTTACGTTGCTTTCCTTTACGTTGCCTTGCTTTACATTACATTACGTTGCTTTGCTTTACGTTGGTTTACGTTGCCTTGCTTTACCTTACCTTGCTTTACGTTGCTTTAAGTTGCCTTGCTTTACGTTGCTTTACGTTGCCTTGCTTTACGTTGCCTTGCTTTACGTTTCTTAACATTGCCTTGCTTTACGTTGCCTTGAATTACGTTGCCTTAGTTTGCCTTGCTTTAATTTGCCTTGCTTTACGTTGCCTTGCTTTACGTTTCCTTGCTTTACATTGCTTTACGTTGCTTTGCTTTACGTTGCCTTGCTTTACGATACCTTACGTTGCCTTGCTTTATGTTGGTTTACGTTGCCTTGCTTTACGTTTCCTTGCTTTACGTTGCTTTACGTTGCCTTGCTTTACGTTGCCTTGCTTTACGTTGCTTAACATTTCCTTGCTTTACGTTACCTTGACTTACGTTGCCTTACTTTACGTTGCTTTACGTTGCCTTACTTTACGTTGCCTTGCTTTACGTTGCTTTACATTGCCTTACATTACGTTGCCTTGCTTTACGTTGCCTTGCTTTACTTTGCCTTACCTTACGTTGCCTTACGTTGCCTTACTTTACTTTGCCTTGCTTTACGTTGCCTTGCTTTACTTTGCCTTACCTTACGTTGCCTTACGTTGCCTTACTTTACGTTGCCTTACTTTACGTTGCTTTACGTTGCCTTGCTTTACGTTGCCTTGCTTTACATTGCTTTACGTTGCCTTCCCTTACGTTGCCTTGCTTTAGGTTGCTTTACGTTGCCTTGCTTTATGTTGCCTTGCTTTACGTTGCCTTTCCTTGCCTTGCTTTACGTTGCTTTACGTTGCCTTGCTTTACGTTGCCTTGCCTTGCCTTGGTTTACGTTGCTTTACATTGCCTTGCTTTGCGTTGTTTTACGTTGCTTTGCCTTGCTTTACGTTGCTTTACGTTGCCTTGCTTTACGTTGCATTAATTTACGTTGCCTTGCCTTGCCTTGCTTTACGTTGCTTTACGTTGCCTTGCTTTACGTTGCTTTACGTTGCCTTGCTTTACGATTCCTTGCCTTGCCTTGCTTTACGTTGCTTTACGTTGCCTTGCTTTACGTTGCATTAATTTACGTTGCCTTGCCTTGCCTTGCTTTATGTTGCTTTACGTTGCCTTGCTTCACGTTGCTTTACGTTGCCTTGATTTACGTTGCCTTGCCTTGCCTTGCTTTATGTTGCTTTACGTTGCCTTGGATTACGTTGCTTCACGTTGCTTGTTTTACGTTGCCTTACCTTGCTTTTCGTTGCTTTACGTTGCCTTGCTTTACTTTGCTTTACGTTGCCTTGCTTCACGTTGCTTTACGTTGCCTTGCTTTACATTGCCTTACTTTACGTTACCTTACTTTACGTTGCTTTACGCTGCCTTGCTTTACGTTGCCTTGCTTTACGTTGCCTTGCTTTACGTTGCTTTATGTTGCCTTACGTTGCCTTGCCTTGCTTTATGTTGCTTTACGTTGCCTTGCTTTACGTTGCCTTGCTTTACGTTTCCTTGCTTTAGGTTGCCTTGCTTTACGTTTCCTTGCTTTAGGTTGCCTTGCTTTACGTGTCTTTACGTTGCCTTACGTTGCCTTGCTTTACGTTGCCTTGCTTTACGTTGCCTTGCTTTACGTTGCTTTACGTAGCTTTCCTTTACGTTGCCTTGCTTTACATTACATTACGTTGCCTTGCTTTACGTTGGTTTACGTTGCCTTGCTTTACATTGCTTTACGTTGCTTTCCTTTACGTTGCCTTGCTTTACATTACATTACGTTGCTTTGCTTTACGTTGGTTTACGTTGCCTTGCTTTACCTTACCTTGCTTTACGTTGCTTTAAGTTGCCTTGCTTTACGTTGCTTTACGTTGCCTTGCTTTACGTTGCCTTGCTTTACGTTTCTTAACATTGCCTTGCTTTACGTTGCCTTGAATTACGTTGCCTTAGTTTGCCTTGCTTTAATTTGCCTTTCTTTACGTTGCCTTACTTTACGTTGCTTTATGTTGCCTTACTTTACGTTGCCTTGCTTTACGTTGCTTTACATTGCCTTACATTACGTTGCCTTGCTTTACGTTGCCTTGCTTTAATTTGCCTTACTTTACTTTGCCTTACCTTACGTTGCCTTACGTTGCCTTACTTTACTTTGCCTTGCTTTACGTTGCCTTGCTTTACTTTGCCTTACCTTACGTTGCCTTACGTTGCCTTACTTTACGTTGCCTTGCTTTACCTTGCTTTACGTTGCCTTGCTTTACGTTGCCTTGCTTTACATTGCTTTACGTTGCCTTCCCTTACGTTGCCTTGATTTAGGTTGCTTTACGTTGCCTTGCTTTATGTTGCCTTGCTTTACGTTGCCTTGCTTTACGTTGCCTTTCCTTGCCTTGCTTTACGCTGCTTTACGTTGCCTTGCTTTACGTTGCCTTGCCTTGCCTTGGTTTACGTTGCTTTACATTGCCTTGCTTTGCGTTGTTTTACGTTGCCTTGCCTTGCTTTACGTTGCTTTACGTTGCTTTACGTTGCCTTGCTTTGCGTTGCCTTTCCTTGCCTTGCTTTACGTTTCTTTACGTTGCCTTGCTTCACGTTGCTTTACGTTTCCTTGCTTTACGTTGCATTAATTTACGTTGCCTTGCCTTGCCTTGCTTTACGTTGCTTTACGTTGCCTTGCTTTACGTTGCTTTACGTTGCCTTGCTTTACGATTCCTTGCCTTGCCTTGCTTTACGTTGCTTTACGTTGCCTTGTTTTGCGTTGCCTTGCCTTGCCTTGCTTTATGTTGCTTTACGTTGCCTTGCTTCACGCTGCTTTACGTTGCCTTGATTTACGTTGCCTTGCCTTGCCTTGCTTTATGTTGCTTTACGTTGCCTTGGATTACGTTGCTTCACGTTGCCTTGTTTTACGTTGCCTTACTTTGCTTTTCGTTGCTTTACGTTGCCTTGCTTTACTTTGCTTTACGTTGCCTTGCTTCACGTTGCTTTACGTTGCCTTGCTTTACATTGCCTTACTTTACGTTACCTTACTTTACGTTGCTTTACGTTGCCTTGCTTTACGTTGCCTTGCTTTACGTTGACTTGCTTTATGTTTCTTTACGTTGCCTAGCTTTACGTTGCCTTGGTTTACGTTGCTTTACGTTGCCTTGCTTTACGTTGCCTTACGTTGCCTTGCTTTACGTTGCTTTGCTTTAGGTTGCTTTACGTTGCCTTGCTTTACGTTGCCTTAAGTTGCCTTTCTTTACGTTGCCTTGCTTTACGTTGCTTTATGTTGCCTTGCTTTACGTTGCTTTACGTTGCCTTGCTTTACATTGCCTTACGTTGCCTTCCTTTACATTGCCTTTCTTTACGATGCTTTACGTTGCCTTGCTTTACGTTGCTTTTAGTTGCCTTACTTCACGTTGCCTTGCTTTACGTTGCTTTATGTTGCCTTGCTTTACGTTGCTTTACGTTGTCTTGCTTTACGTTTCCATGCTTTACGTTTCCTTGATTTATGTTGCTTTACGTTGCCTTACTTTACGTTGCCTTACGTTGCCTTACTTTACGTTGCCTTGCTTTACGTTGCTTTACTTTGCCTTGCTTTACATTGCCTTACGGTGCCTTACTTTACGTTTCATTACTCTACGTTGCTTTACGTTGCCTTGCTTTAAGTTGCCTTGCTTTACGTTGCTTTGCGTTGCCTTAATTTACGTTGCCTTTTTTACGTTGCCTTGATTTACGTTGCCTTACTTTACGTTGCCTTACGTTGCCTTACTTTACGTTGCCTTGCTTTACGTTGCTTTACGTTGCTTTGGTTTACGTTGCATTGATTTACGTTGCTTTACGTTGCCTTGCTTTACGTTGCCTTGCATTACGTTGCCTTGCTTTACGTTGCTTTACGTTGCTTTGCTTTACGTTGCCTTGCATTACGTTACCTTACGTTGCCTTACTTTACGTTGGTATACGTTGCCTTGCTTTACGTTTCCTTGCTTTACGTTGATTTACGTTGCATTGCTTTACGTTGCCTTCATTTACGTTGCTTAACATTGCCTTGCTTTACGTTCTCTTGACTTACGTTGCCTTGCTTTACGTTGCTTTACGTTGCCTTACTTTACGTTGCCTTGCTTTACGTTGCTTTACATTGCCTTACTTTACGTTGCCTTGCTTTACGTTGCCTTACATTGCCTTACTTTACGTTGCCTTACGTTGCCTTGCTTTACGTTGCCTTGCTTTACGTTGCTTTACGTTGCCTTACTTTACGTTGCCTTACTTTACGTTGCTTTACGTTGCCTTGCTTTACATTGCTTTACGTTGCCTTGCTTTACGTTGCCTTGCTTTAAGTTGCTTTACGTTGCCTTACTTTACGTTGTCTTGATTTACGTTGCTTTACGTTGCCTTACTTTACGTTGCCTTGCTTTACGTTGCCTTACTTTATGTTGCTTTACATTGCCTTACTTTACATTGCCTTACATTGCCTTTACTTTACGTTGCCTTACATTGCCTTACTTTACGTTACCTTACTTTACACTGCTTTACGTTGCCTTGCATTACCTTGCTTTGCTTTACGTTGCCTTGCTTTACGTTGCCTTGCTTTACGTTGCCTTGCTTTACGTTGCTTTACGTTGTCTTGTTTTACGTTTCTTTACGTTGCCTTAATTTACGTTGCCTTACATTACCTTATTTACGTTGCCTTGCTTTAAGTTGCTTTTCGTTGCCTTGCTTTACGTTGCTTTACGTTGCCTTGTTTTACGTTGCTTTACGGTGCCTTGTTTTACGTTGCCTTGCTTTACGTTGCTTTACGTTGCCTTGCTTTACGTTGCCTTGCCTTGCCTTGCTTTACGTTGCCTTGCCTTGCCTTCCTTTACGTTGCTTTACATTGCCTTGCTTTACATTTCTTTACGTTGCCTTGCTTTACGTTGCCTTGCCTTGCCTTGCTTTACGTTGCTTTACGTTGCCTTGCTTTACTTTGCTTTACGTTGCCTTGCTTTACGTTGCCATACCTTTCCTTGCTTTACATTGCTTTACGTTGCCTTGCTTTACGTTGCTTTACGTTGCCTTTCTTTACATTGCCTTACTTTACGTTACCTTACTTTAGGTTGCTTTACGTTGCCTTGCTTTACCTTGCCTTGCTTTACGTGGCTTTACGTTGCCTTGCTTTACGTTGCCTTGCTTTACATTGCTTTACGTTGCCTTGCTTTACGTTGCCTTGCTTTACGTTGCTTTACGTTGTCTTACTTTAGGTTGCCTTGCTTTACGTTGCCTTACTTTACGTTGCTTTACGTTGCCTTACTTTACGTTGCCTTGCTTTACGTTGCCTTGCTTTACGTTGCCTTATCTTACGTTGCCTTATGTTGCCTTACTTTCCGTTGCCTTGCTTTACGTTGCTTTACGTAGCCTTGCTTGACGTTGCCTTGCTTTACGTTGCTTTACGTTGCCTTACATTACGTTGCCTTGCTTTACGTTGCCTTGCTTTACTTTGCCTTACCTTACGTTGCCTTACGTTGCCTTACTTTACGTTGCCTTGCTTTACGTTGCCTTGCTTTACTTTGCCTTACCTTACGTTGCCTTACGTTGCCTTACTTTACGTTGCCTTGCTTTACGTTGCTTTACGTTGCATTACTTTAAGTTGCTTTACGTTGCCTTGCTTTACGTTGCCTTGCTTTACATTGCTTTACGTTGCCTTGCCTTACGTTGCCTTGCTTTAGGTTGCTTTACGTTGCCTTGCTTTATGTTGCCTTGCTTTATGTTGCCTTGCTTTACGTTGCCTTTCCTTGCCTTGCTTTACGTTGCTTTACGTTGCCTTGCTTTACGTTGCCTTGCCTTGCCTTGGTTTACGTTGCTTTACATTGCCTTGCTTTGCGTTGTTTTACGTTGCCTTGCCTTGCTTTACGTTGCTTTACGTTGCTTTACGTTGCCTTGCTTTGCGTTGCCTTTCCTTGCCTTGCTTTATGTTTCTTTACGTTGCCTTGCTTCACGTTGCTTTACGTTGCCTTGCTTTACGTTGCATTAATTTACGTTGCCTTGCCTTGCCTTGCTTTACGTTGCTTTACGTTGCCTTGCTTTACGTTGCTTTACGTTGCCTTGCTTTACGATTCCTTGCCTTGCCTTGCTTTATGTTGCTTTACGTTGCCTTGGTTTACGTTGCTTCACGTTGCCTTACCTTGCTTTTCGTTGCTTTACGTTGCCTTGCTTTACTTTGCTTTACGTTGCCTTGCTTCACGTTGCTTTACGTTGCCTTGCTTTACATTGCCTTACTTTACGTTACCTTACTTTACGTTGCTTTACGTTGCCTTGCTTTACGTTGCCTTGCTTTACGTTGCCTTGCTTTATGTTTCTTTACGTTGCCTAGCTTTACGTTGCCTTGCTTTACGTTGCTTTACGTTGCCTTGCTTTACGTTGCCTTACGTTGCCTTGCTTTACGTTGCTTTGCTTTAGGTTGCTTTACGTTGCCTTGCTTTACGTTGCCTTAAGTTGCCTTTCTTTACGTTGCCTTGCTTTACGTTGCTTTATGTTGCCTTGCTTTACGTTGCTTTACGTATCCTTACTTTACGTTGCCTTACGTTGCCTTACCTTACGTTGCCATGCTTTACGTTGCCTTACGTTGCCTTACTTTACGTTGCCTTACTTTAGGTTGCTTTACAGTGCCTTGATTTACATTGCCTTGCTTTACGTTGCCTTGCTTTACGTTGCCTTATTTTGCCTTGCTTTACGTTGCATTGCTTTACGTTGCCTTGCCTTACGTTGCCTTGCTTTAGGTTGCTTTACGTTGCCTTGCTTTACGTTGCCTTGCTTTACGTTGCTTTATGTTGCCTTACGTTGCCTTGCCTTGCTTTATGTTGCTTTACGTTGCCTTGCTTTACGTTGCTTTACGTTGCCTTGCTTTACGTTTCCTTGCTTTAGGTTGCCTTGCTTTACATTGCTTTACGTTGCCTTACGTTGCCTTGCTTTACGTTGCCTTGCTTTACATTGCTTTACGTAGCTTTCCTTTACGTTGCCTTGCTTTACATTACATTACGTTGCCTTGCTTTACGTTGGTTTTCGTTGCCTTGCTTTACATTGCTTTACGTTGCTTTCCTTTACGTTGCCTTGCTTTACATTACATTACGTTGCTTTGCTTTACGTTGGTTTACGTTGCCTTGCTTTACCTTACCTTGCTTTACGTTGCTTTAAGTTGCCTTGCTTTACGTTGCTTTACGTTGCCTTGCTTTACGTTGCCTTGCTTTACGTTTCTTAACATTGCCTTGCTTTACGTTGCCTTGAATTACGTTGCCTTAGTTTGCCTTGCTTTAATTTGCCTTGCTTTACGTTGCCTTGCTTTACGTTTCCTTGCTTTACATTGCTTTACGTTGCTTTGCTTTACGTTGCCTTGCTTTACGATACCTTACGTTGCCTTGCTTTACGTTGGTTTACGTTGCCTTGCTTTACGTTTCCTTGCTTTACGTTGCTTTACGTTGCCTTGCTTTACGTTGCCTTGCTTTACGTTGCTTAACATTGCCTTGCTTTACGTTACCTTGACTTACGTTGCCTTACTTTACGTTGCTTTACGTTGCCTTACTTTACGTTGCCTTGCTTTACGTTGCTTTACATTGCCTTACATTACGTTGCCTTGCTTTACGTTGCCTTGCTTTACTTTGCCTTACCTTACGTTGCCTTACGTTGCCTTACTTTACGTTGCCTTGCTTTACGTTGCTTTTCGTTACGTAGCTTTACGTTGCCTTGCTTTATGTTGCTTTACGTTGCCTTGCCTTGCTTTACGTTGCTTTACGTTGCCTTGCTTTACGTTGCCCTGCCTTGCATTGCTTTACTTTGCCTTGCCTTGCATTGCTTTACGTTGCCTTCCTTTACGTTGCTTTACGTTGCCTTGCTTTGCTTTACGTTGCTTTAGGTAGCCTTGCTTTACGTTGCCTTGCCTTGCATTGCTTTACGTTGCCTTGCCTTGCATTGCTTTACGTTGCCTTGCTTTACGTTGCTTTACGTTGCCTTGCTTTACGTTTCCTTACGTTGCCTTCCTTTACGTTGCCTTGATTTACTTTGCTTTACGTTGCCTTGCTTTACGTTCCTTTCTTTACGTTCCCTTGATTTACGTTGCTTTACGATGCCTTGCTTTACGTTGCCTTGCTTTACGTTACATTACGTTGCTTTAAGTTGCCTTGCTTTATGTTGCTTTACGATGCCTTACGTTGCCTTGCTTTACATTGCCTTGCTTTATGTTGCTTTACGTTGCCTTGCTTTACTTTGCCTTGCTTTACGTTGCCTTATGTTGCCTTGCTTTACGTTGCTTTACGTTGCCTTGATTTACGTTGCCTTACGTTGCCTTGCTTTACCTTGCCTTGCTTTACGTTGCCTTGCTTTACGTTGCCTTACTTTACGTTGCCTTACGTTGGCTTGCTTTACGTTGCCTTGCTTTACGTTGCCTTATTTACGTTGCTTTATGTTGCCTTGCTTTACGTTCCCTTGCTTTACATTGCTTTTCGTTGCCTTGCTTTACGTTGACTTGCTTTACGATACTTTACGTTGCCTTGCTTTACATTGCCTTACTTTACGTTACCTTACTTTACGTTGCTTTACGTTGCCTTGCTTTACGTTGCCTTGCTTTACGTTGCCTTGCTTTATGTTTCTTTACGTTGCCTAGCTTTACGTTGCCTTGGTTTACGTTGCTTTACGTTGCCTTGCTTTACGTTGCCTTACGTTGCCTTGCTTTACGTTGCTTTGCTTTAGGTTGCTTTACGTTGCCTTGCTTTACGTTGCCTTAAGTTGCCTTTCTTTACGTTGCCTTGCTTTACGTTGCTTTATGTTGCCTTGCTTTACGTTGCTTTACGTATCCTTACTTTACGTTGCCTTACGTTGCCTTACCTTACGTTGCCATGCTTTACGTTGCCTTACGTTGCCTTACTTTACGTTGCCTTGCTTTAGGTTGCTTTACAGTGCCTTGATTTACATTGCCTTGCTTTATGTTGCCTTGCTTTACGTTGCCTTACTTTGCCTTGCTTTACGTTGCATTGCTTTACGTTGCCTTGCCTTACGTTGCCTTGCTTTAGGTTGCTTTATGTTGCCTTACGTTGCCTTGCCTTGCTTTATGTTGCTTTACGTTGCCTTGCTTTACGTTGCTTTACGTTGCCTTGCTTTACGTTTCCTTGCTTTAGGTTGCCTTGCTTTACGTTGCTTTACGTTGCCTTACGTTGCCTTGCTTTACGTTGCCTTGCTTTACGTTGCCTTGCTTTACATTGCTTTACGTAGCTTTCCTTTAACTTGCCTTGCTTTACATTACATTACGTTGCCTTGCTTTACGTTGGTTTACGTTGCCTTGCTTTACATTGCTTTACGTTGCTTTCCTTTACGTTGCCTTGCTTTACATTACATTACGTTGCTTTGCTTTACGTTGGTTTACGTTGCCTTGCTTTACCTTACCTTGCTTTACGTTGCTTTAAGTTGCCTTGCTTTACGTTGCTTTACGTTGCCTTGCTTTACGTTGCCTTGCTTTACGTTTCTTAACATTGCCTTGCTTTACGTTGCCTTGAATTACGTTGCCTTAGTTTGCCTTGCTTTAATTTGCCTTGCTTTACGTTGCCTTGCTTTACGTTTCCTTGCTTTACATTGCTTTACGTTGCTTTGCTTTACGTTGCCTTGCTTTACGATACCTTACGTTGCCTTGCTTTACGTTGGTTTACGTTGCCTTGCTTTACGTTGGTTTACGTTGCCTTGCTTTACGTTTCCTTACTTTACGTTGCTTTACGTTGCCTTGCTTTACGTTGCCTTGCTTTACGTTGCTTAACATTGCCTTGCTTTACGTTACCTTGACTTACGTTGCCTTACTTTACGTTGCTTTACGTTGCCTTACTTTACGTTGCCTTGCTTTACGTTGCTTTACATTGCCTTACATTACGTTGCCTTGCTTTACGTTGCTTTTCGTTACGTAGCTTTACGTTGCCTTGCTTTATGTTGCTTTACGTTGCCTTGCCTTGCTTTACGTTGCTTTACGTTGCCTTGCTTTACGTTGCCCTGCCTTGCATTGCTTTACTTTGCCTTGCCTTGCATTGCTTTACGTTGCCTTCCTTTACGTTGCTTTACGTTGCCTTGCTTTGCTTTACGTTGCTTTAGGTAGCCTTGCTTTACGTTGCCTTGCCTTGCATTGCTTTACGTTGCCTTGCCTTGCATTGCTTTACGTTGCCTTGCTTTACGTTGCTTTACGTTGCCTTGCTTTACGTTTCCTTACGTTGCCTTCCTTTACGTTGCCTTGATTTACTTTGCTTTACGTTGCCTTGCTTTACGTTCCTTTCTTTACGTTCCCTTGATTTACGTTGCTTTACGATGCCTTGCTTTACGTTGCCTTGCTTTACGTTACATTACGTTGCTTTAAGTTGCCTTGCTTTATGTTGCTTTACGTTGCCTTACGTTGCCTTGCTTTACATTGCCTTGCTTTATGTTGCTTTACGTTGCCTTGCTTTACTTTGCCTTGCTTTACGTTGCCTTATGTTGCCTTGCTTTACGTTGCTTTAAGTTGCCTTGATTTACGTTGCCTTACGTTGCCTTGCTTTACCTTGCCTTGCTTTACGTTGCCTTGCTTTACGTTGCCTTACTTTACGTTGCCTTACGTTGGCTTGCTTTACGTTGCCTTGCTTTACGTTGCCTTATTTACGTTGCTTTATGTTGCCTTGCTTTACGTTCCCTTGCTTTACATTGCTTTTCGTTGCCTTGCTTTACGTTGACTTGCTTTACGATACTTTACGTTGCCTTGCTTTATATTGCCTTACGTTGCCTTACTTTACGTTGCCTTATTTACGTTGCTTTACGTTGCCTTCCTTTACGTTGCCTTGCTTTACGTTGCTTTATTTTGCCTTGATTTACGTTGCTTTACATTGCTTTAGGTTGCTTTACTTTACGTTGCTTTACGTTGCCTTGCTTTACGTTGCCTTGCTTTACGTTGCTTTACGTTGCCTTACTTTACGTTGTCTTGCTTTACGATGCTTTACGTTGCCTTGTTTTACGTTGCCTTGCTTTACGTTGCTTTACGTTGCCTTGCTTTACGTTGCTTTACGTTGCCTTACTTTACGTTGCCTTACGTTGCCTAACTTTACATTGCCTTGCTTTACTTTGCTATACGTTGCCTTGCTTTACGTTGACATACGTTCCCTTGCTTTACGTTGACATACGTTGCCTTAATTTACGTTGCCCTGCTTTGCTTTGCTATACGTTGCCTTGCTTTACATTGCCTTAAGTTGCCTTACTTTAAGTTACCTTACTTTACGTTGCTTTACGTTGCCTTGCTTTACGTTGCCTTGCTTTACGTTGTCTTGCTTTACGCTGCTTTACGTTGCCTTGCTTTACGTTGCCTTGCTTTACGTTGCTTTACGTTGCCTTGCTTTACGTTTCCTTGCTTTACGTTGCTTTACGTTGCCTTACTTTACGTTGCCTTACGTTGCTTTACGTTCCCTTACTTTACGTTGCCTTGCTTTACGTTGCTTTACTTTGCCTTACTTAACTTTGCCTTGCTTTACTTTGCTTTACGTTGCCTTGCTTTACGTTACATTACGTTGCTTTAAGTTGCCTTGCTTTATGTTGCTTTACGTTGCCTTACGTTGCCTTGCTTTACATTGCCTTGCTTTATGTTGCTTTACGTTGCCTTGCTTTACTTTGCCTTGCTTTACGTTGCCTTATGTTGCCTTGCTTTACGTTGCTTTACGTTGCCTTGATTTACGTTGCCTTACGTTGCCTTGCTTTACCTTGCCTTGCTTTACGTTGCCTTGCTTTACGTTGCCTTACTTTACGTTGCCTTACGTTGGCTTGCTTTACGTTGCCTTGCTTTACGTTGCCTTATTTACGTTGCTTTATGTTGCCTTGCTTTACGTTCCCTTGCTTTACATTGCTTTTCGTTGCCTTGCTTTACGTTGACTTGCTTTACGATACTTTACGTTGCCTTGCTTTATGTTGCCTTACGTTGCCTTACTTTACGTTGCCTTATTTACGTTGCTTTACGTTGCCTTCCTTTACGTTGCCTTGCTTTACGTTGCTTTATTTTGCCTTGATTTACGTTGCTTTACATTGCTTTAGGTTGCTTTACTTTACGTTGCTTTACGTTGCCTTGCTTTACGTTGCCTTGCTTTACGTTGCTTTACGTTGCCTTACTTTACGTTGTCTTGCTTTACGATGCTTTACGTTGCCTTGTTTTACGTTGCCTTGCTTTACGTTGCTTTACGTTGCCTTGCTTTACGTTGCTTTACGTTGCCTTACTTTACGTTGCCTTACGTTGCCTAACTTTACGTTGCCTTGCTTTACTTTGCTATACTTTGCCTTGCTTTACGTTGACATACGTTGCCTTGCTTTACGTTGACATACGTTGCCTTAATTTACGTTGCCCTGCTTTGCTTTGCTATACGTTGCCTTGCTTTACATTGCCTTAAGTTGCCTTACTTTAAGTTACCTTACTTTACGTTGCTTTACGTTGCCTTGCTTTACGTTGCCTTGCTTTACGTTGTCTTGCTTTACGTTGCTTTACGTTGCCTTGCTTTACGTTGCCTTGCTTTACGTTGCTTTACGTTGCCTTGCTTTACGTTTCCTTGCTTTACGTTGCTTTACGTTGCCTTACTTTACGTTGCCTTACGTTGCTTTACGTTCCCTTACTTTACGTTGCCTTGCTTTACGTTGCTTTACTTTGCCTTACTTAACTTTTCCTTGCTTTACTTTGCTTTACGTTGCCTTGCCTTGCTTTGCTTTACGTTGCCCTGCCTTGCCTTGCTTTACGTTGCCTTGCTTTACGTTGCTTTACTTTGCCTTACTTAACTTTGCCTTGCTTTACTTTGCTTTACGTTGCCTTGCTTTACGTTGCCTTGCCTTGCTTTGCTTTACGTTGCCCTGCCTTGCCTTGCTTTACGTTGCCTTGCCTTGCCTTGCCTTACGTTGCTTTACATTGCCTTGATTTACGTTGCTTTACGTTGCCTTGCTTTAAGTTGCCTTGCTTTACGTTGCCTTGCCTTGTCTTGCTTTTCTTGGTTTACGTTGCCTTGCTTTACATTGCTTTACGTTGCCTTGCTTTACGTTGCTTTACGTTGTCTTGCTTTATGTTGCCTTGCCTTGACTTGCTTTACGTTGCCTTGCCTTGCCTTGCTTTATATTGCCTTGCTTTACGTTGCCATGCTTTACGTTGCCTTGCCTTGCCTTGCTTTACGTTGCCTTGCCTTGTCTTGCTTTTCATGGTTTACGTTGGCTTGCTTTACATTGCTTTACGTTGTCTTGCCTTACGTTGCCTTGCCATGCCCTGCTTTACGTTGGTTTACGTTGCCTTGCTTTACGTTGCTTTAAGTTGCCTTGCTTTACGTTGCCTTGCCTTGCTTTACGTTGCTTTACGTTGCTTGCATTGCCTTGCTTTACGTTGCCTTGCTTTACGTTGCCTTGCCTTGCCTTGCTTTACGTTGCTTTACGTTGCCTTGCTTTACATTGCTTTACGTTGCCTTGCTTTAAGTTGCCTTGCTTTACGTTGCCTTGCTTTGCCTTACTTTACTTTGCGTTGCTTTACATTGCTTTACGTTGCCTTGTTTTACGTTGCTTTACGTTGCCTTGCTTTACGTTGCTTTACGTTGCCTTGCTTTATGTTGCCTTGCCTTGCCTTGCTTTACGTTTCCTTGCTTTACGTTGCTTTAAGTTGCCTTGCTTTACGTTGCCTTACCTTGCCTTGCTTTACGTTGCTTTATGTTGCCTTGCTTTACGTTGCTTTACGTTGCCTTGCTTTACGTTGCCATATTTACGTTGCATTGCGTTACGTAGCTTTACTTTGCCTTGCTTTACGTTGCCTTGCTTTACGTTGCTTTACGTTGCCTTTCCTTGCTTTACGTTGCTTTACGTTGCCTTGCTTTACGATGCCTTGCCTTACGTTGCATTACGTTGCCCTGCTTTACGTTGATTTAGGTTGCCTTGCTTTTCTTTGCCTTGCTTTCGATGCATTACGCAACCTTACGTTGCCTTCCTTTACGTTGCCTTGATTTACTTTGCTTTACGTTGCCTTGCTTTACGTTTCCTTGCTTTACGTTCCCTTGCTTTACGTTGCTTTACGATGCCTTGCTTTACGTTGCCTTGCTTTACGTTACCTTACGTTGCTTTAAGTTGCCTTGCTTTATGTTGCTTTACTTTGCCTTACGTTGCCTTGCTTTACGTTGCCTTGCTTTATATTGCTTTACGTTGCCTTGCTTTACTTTGCCTTACTTTACGTTGCCTTACGTTGCCTTGCTTTACGTTGCTTTACGTTGCTTTACGTTGCCTTGCTTTACGTTGCCTTACGTTGCCTTCCTTTACGTTACCTTGCTTTACGTTGGCTTGCTTTTCGTTGGCTTTCTTTACGTTGGCTTACTTTACGTTGCCTTCCGTTGCCTTACTTTACGTGTCCTTGCTTTACTTTGCTATACGTTGCCTTCCTTTACGCTGCCTTACGTTGCCTTATTTTACGTTGCCTTGCTTTACGTTGCCTTACGTTGCCTTACTTTACGTTGCCTTAATTCACGTTGCTTTACGTTGCCTTCCTTTACGTTGCCTTGCTTTACGTTGCTTTACTTTGCCTTGATTTACGTTGCTTTACGTTGCTTTACGTTGCTTTACTTTACGTTGCTTTACGTTGCCTTGCTTTACGTTGCCTTGCTTTATGTTGCCTTGTTTAACGTTGACTTACATTGCCTTGCTTTACGTTGCCTTGCTTTATGTTGCTTTACGTTGCCTTGCTTTACGTTGCCTTACGTTGTCTTACTTCACGTTCCCTTGCTTTACTTTGCTATACGTTGCCTTGCTTTACGTTACCTTACGTTGCCTTATTTAACGTTGCCTTGCTTTACGTTGCCTTACTTTACGTTGCCTTACTTTACGTTGCTTTACGTTGCCATGCTTTACGTTGCCTTGCTTTACGTTGCTTTAGTTTGCCTTGATTTACCTTGCTTTACATTGCTTTACTTTACGTTGCTTTACATTGCCTTGCTTTACATTGCCTTGCTTTACGTTGCTTTACGTTGCCTTACTTTACGTTGTCTTGCTTTACGTTGCTTTACGTTGCCTTGCTTTATGTTGCCTTGCTTTACGTTGCTATAAGTTGCCTTGCTTTACGTTGACTTGCTTTACGTTGCTTTACGTTGCCTTGCTTAAGGTTGATTTACGTTGCCTTACTTTACGTTGCCTTACGTTACCTAACTTTACGTTGCCTTGCTTAACTTTGCTATACGTTGCCTTGCTTTACGTTGACTTACGTTGCCTTACTTTACGTTGCCTTGCTTTACCTTGCCTTACGTTGCCTTTAATTTACGTTGCTTTACTTTATGTTGCTTTACGTTGCCTTGCTTTACGTTGCCTTGCTTTACGTTGCCTTGCTTTACGTTGCCTGGTTTACCTTGCTTTACTTTGCCTTACTTTACGTTGTCTTGCTTTACGTTGCTTTACGTTGCCTTGCTTTACGTTGCTTTACGTTGCCTTGCTTTACGTTTCCTTGCTTTACGTTGCTTTACGTTGCCTTACTTTACGTTGCCTTACGTTGCTTTACGTTGCCTTACTTTACGTTGCCTTGCTTTACGTTGCTTTACGTTGCCTTACTTAACTTTCCCTTGCTTTACGTTGCTTTACGTTGCCTTTCTTTACGTTGCCTTGCCTTGCTTTGTTTTACGTTGCCTTGCCTTGCCTTGCTTTGCGTTGCCTTGCCTTGCCTTGCTTTGCGTTGCCTTGCCTTGCCTTGCTTTACGTTGCTTTACGTTGCATTGATTTATGTTGCCTTGCCTTGCCTTGCTTTACTTTGCCTTGCTTTACGTTGCTTTACATTGCCTTGATTTACGTTGCATTACGTTGCCTTGCTATACGTTTCCTTGTCTTGTCTTGCTTTCTTTGGTTTACGTTGCCTTGCTTTACATTGCTTTACATTGCCTTGCTTTACGTTGCTTTACGTTGTCTTGCTTTACGTTGCCTTGCCTTGCTTTACGTTGGTTTCCGTTGTCTTGCTTTACGTTGCTTTACGATGCCTTGCCTTGCCTTGCTTTACGTTGCCTTACGTTGCCTTGCTTTACGTTGCCTTGCTTTATGTTGCTTTACGTTGCCTTGCTTTACTTTGCCTTGCTTTACGTTGCCTTACGTTGCCTTGCTTTACGTTGCTTTACGTTGTCTTTCTTTACGTTGCTTTACGTGGGCTTGCTTTACGTTGGCTTTCTTTACGTTGCCTTGCTTTACGTCGCCTTGCTTAACGTTCCCATGCTTTACATTGCTTTTCGTTGACTTGCTTTACGTTGCCTTGCTTTACGTTGCCTTGCTTTACATTGCTTTAAGTTGCCTTGCTTTACGTTGTCTTGCTTTACGTTGCCTTGACTTGCCTTGCTTTACGTTGGTTTACGTTGCCTTGATTTACGTTGCTTTAAGTTGCCTTGCTTTACGTTGCCTTGCCTTGCCTTGCTTTACGTTGCTTTACGTTGCCTTGCTTTACATTGCTTTACGTTGCCTTGCTTTACGTTGCCTTGCCTTGCTTTACGTTGCTTTACGTTGCCTTGCATTACATTGCTTTACGTTGCCTTGCTTTAAGTTGCCTTGCTTTACGTTGCTTTACGTTGCCTTGCTTTATGTTGCCTTGCCTTGCTTTGCGTTGCCTTGCTTTACGTTGCTTTAAGTTGCCTTGCTTTACGTTGCCTTACCTTGCCTTGCTTTACGTTGCTTTACGTTGCCTTGCTTTACGTTGCTTTACGTTGCCTTGCTTTAAGTTGCCATACTTTACGTTGCTTTGCGTTACGTAGCTTTACTTTGCCTTGCGTTACGTGCCTTGCTTTACGTTGCTTTACGTTGCCTTGCCTTGCTTTACGTTGCTTTACGTTGCCTTGCTTTACGTTGCCTTGCCTTGCATTGCTTTACGTTGCCTTACTTTACGTTGCTTTACGTTGCCCTGCTTTACGTTGATTTACGTTGCCTTGCTTTACTTTGCCTTGCTTTACGATGCTTTACGCGACCTTACGTTGCCTTCCTTTACGTTGCCTTGATTTACTTTGCTTTACGTTGCCTTGCTTTACGTTTCCTTGCTTTACGTTCCCTTGCTTTACGTTGCTTTACGATGCCTTGCTTTACGTTACCTTACGTTGCTTTAAGTTGCCTTGCTTTATGTTGCTTTACATTGCCTTACGTTGCCTTGCTTTACGTTGCCTTGCTTTATATTGCTTTACGTTGCCTTGCTTTACTTTGCCTTACTTTACGTTGCCTTACGTTGCCTTGCTTTACGTTGCTTTACGTTGCCTTGCTTTACGTTGCCTTACGTTGCCTTGCTTTACGTTGGCTTGCTTTACGTTGGCTTTCTTTACGTTGGCTTTCTTTACGTTGCCTTACGTTGCCTTACTTTACGTGTCCTTGCTTTACTTTGCTATACGTTGCCTTGCTTTACGGTTCCTTACGTTGCCTTATTTTACGTTGCCTTGCTTTACGTTGCCTTACGTTGCCTTACTTTACGTTGCCTTACTTCCCGTTGCTTTACGTTGCCTTCCTTTACGTTGCCTTGCTTTACGTTGCTTTACTTTGCCTTGATTTACGTTGCTTTACGTTGCTTTATGTTGCTTTACTTTACGTTGCTTTACGTTGCCTTGCTTTACGTTGACTTGCTTTACGTTGCTTTACGTTGCCTTGCTTTACGTTGTCTTGCTTTACGTTGCTTTACGTTGCCTTGCTTTACGTTGCCTTGCTTTACGTTGCTTTACGTTCCCTTACTTTACGTTGCCTTACGTTGCCGAACTTTACGTTGCCTTGCTTTACTTTGCTATACGTTGCCTTGCTTTACGTTGACTTACGTTGCCTTACTTTACGTTGCCTTGCTTTACTTTGTAATACGTTGCCTTGCTTTACATTGCCTTACGTTGCCTTACTTTACGTTGCCTTACTTTACGTTGCTTTACGTTGCCTTGTTTTATGTTGCCTTGCTTTACGTTGCCTTGCTTTACGTTGCTGTACGTTGCTTTACTTTACTTTGTCTTGCTTTACGTTGCTTTACGTTGCCTTGATTTACGTTGCCTTGCCTTGCCTTGCTTTACGTTGCCTTGCCTTGCCTTGCTTTACGTTGCCTTGCTTTACATTGCCGTGCTTTGCATTGCCTTGCCTAGCCTTGCTTTACAATGCCTTGATTTAAGTTGCCTTGCCTTGCCTTGCTTTACGTTGCCTTGCCTTGCTTTACGTTGCCTTGCTTTACGTTGCCTTGCTTTACGTTGCCTTGCTTTTCCTTGCCTTGCCTTGGTTTGCTTTACGTTGCCTTGCATTACGTTGCCTTGCTTTACGTTGCCTTGCTTTACGTTGCCTTGCCTTGCCTTGCTTTACGTTGCCTTGCCTTGCCTTGCCTTGTCGTGCCTTACCTTGCCTTACGTTGCCTTGTCTTGCCTTGCCTTGCCTTCCTTTATGTTGCCTTGCTTTATGTTGCTTTACGTTGCCTTGATTTACGTTGTTTTCCCTTGCTTTACCTTGCTTTACGTTGCTTTACGTTGCTGTACGTTGCTTTAACTTGCTTTACGTTGCTTATCCTTGCTTTGCCTTGTTTTACGTTGCCTTGCTTTACCTTGCCTTACGTTGCTTTGCCTTGCTTTACGTTGTTTACGTTGCTTTACCTTGCTTTACGTTGCCTTGCTTTACGTTGCTTTACGTTGCCTTGCTTTACGTTGATTTACGTTGCTTTACCTTGCTTTACCTTGCTTTACGTTGCTTTACGTTGCCTTGCTTTACGTTCCTTTACGTTCCTTTACCTTGCTTTACCTTTCTTTACCTTGCTTTACGTTGCCTTGCTTTACGTTGCTTTACGTTGACTTGCTTTACGTTTCCTTGCTTTACGTTGTTTTCGTTGCCTTTCTTTACGTTGCCTTGCTTTACGTTGCTTTACGTTGCTTTACCTTGCTTTACCTTGGTTTACCTTACTTCACGTTGCCTTGCTTTAACTTGATTTACGTTGCCTTGCTTTACGTTGCTTTACGTTGCTTTAACTTGCTTTACCTTGCTTTACCATGCTTCAAGATGCTTTACTCTGCCTTGCTTTACGTTGATTTGTGTCCTTGCTTTACGTTACTTTACGTTGCTTTACCTTGCTTTACCTTGCTTTACCTTGCTTTATGTTTCCTTGCTTTATGTTCCTTTACGTTGCGTTACCTTGCTTTACCTTGCTTACGTTGCCTTGCTTTACGTTGCTTTACGTTGCTTTACGTTGCTTTACCTTGCTTTACCTTGCTTTACTTTGCTTTACGTTGCCTTGCTTTACGTTGCCTTGCTTTGCCTTTACTTTACGTTGCCTTGCTTTACGTTGCTTTACGTTGCCCTGTTTTAAGTTGCTTTACGTTGCCTTCCTTTACGTTTCCTTGCCTTGACTTGCTTTACGTTGCCATGCCTTGACTTCCTTTACGTTGCCTTGCCTTGCCTTGCTTTATATTGCCTTGCTTTACGTTGCCATGCTTTACGTTGCCTTGCCTTGCCTTGCTTTACGTTGCCTTGCCTTGTCTTGCTTTTCTTGGTTTACGTTGCCTGGCTTTACATTGCTTTATGTTGCCTCGCTTTACGTTGCTTTACGTTGTCTTGCTTTACGTTGCCTTTCCTTGCCTTGCTTTACGTTGGTTTACGTTGCTTTACGTTGTCTTGCTTAACGTTGCCTTGCCTTGCATTGCTTTACGTTGCCTTGCCTTGCATTGCTTTACGTTGCCTTGCTTTACGTTGCTTTACGTTGCCTTGCTTTACTTTACCTTGCTTTTCTATGCTTTACGTTGCCTTACGTTTCCGAACTTTACGTTGCCTTGCTTTACATTGCCTTACGTTGCCTTCCTTTACGTTGCCTTACTTTACGTTGCTTTACATTGCCTTGCTTTACGTTGCCTTGCTTTACGTTGCCTTGCTTTACGTTGCTTTACATTGCTTTACATTGCTTTACGTTGCTTTACGTTGCCTTGCTTTACCTTGCCTTGCTTTACGTTGCTTTACGTTGCCTTGCTTTACCTTGCCTTGCTTTACGATGCTTTACGTTGCCCTGCTTTACGTTTCCTTGCTTTACGTTGCTTTAAGTTTCCTTACTTTACGTTACCTTACGTTGCTTTACGATGCCTTACTTTACGTTGCCTTGCATTACGTTGCTTTACGTTGCCTTACTTAACTTTGCCTTGCTTTACGTTGCTTTACGTTGCCTTGCTTTACGTTGCTTTACGTTGCCTTGCTTTACGTTGCTTTACTTTGCCTTGATCTACCTTGCTTTACGTTGCTTTACATTACGTTGCTTTACGTTGCCTTGCTTTACGTTGTCTTGCTTTACGTTGCTTTACGTTGCCTTGCTTTACTTTGCCTTGCTTTTCTATGCTTTACGTTGCCTTACGTTGCCGAACTTTACGTTGCCTTGCTTTACATTGCCTTACGTTGCCTTCCTTTACGTTGCCTTACTTTACGTTGCTTTACATTGCCTTGCTTTACGTTGCCTTGCTTTACGTTGCCTTGCTTTACGTTGCTTTACATTGCTTTACATTGCTTTACGTTGCTTTACGTTGCCTTGCTTTAGCTTGCCTTGCTTTACGTTGCATTACGTTGCCTTGCTTTACCTTGCCTTGCTTTACGTTGCTTTACGTTGCCCTGCTTTACGTTTCCTTGCTTTACGTTGCTTTAAGTTTCCTTACTTTACGTTGCCTTACGTTGCTTTACGATGCCTTACTTTACGTTGCCTTGCATTACGTTGCTTTACGTTGCCTTACTTAACTTTGCCTTGCTTTACGTTGCTTTACGTTGCCTTGCTTTACATTGCTTTACGTTGCCTTGCTTTACGTTGCTTTACTTTTCCTTGATCTACCTTGCTTTACGTTGCTTTACATTACATTGCTTTACGTTGCCTTGCTTTACGTTACCTTGCTTTACGTTGCTGTACGTTGCCTTACTTTACGTTGTCTTGCTTTACGTTGCTTTACGTTGCCTTGATTTACGTTGCCTTGCCTTGCCTTGCTTTACGTTGCCTTGCCTTGCCTTGCTTTACGTTGCCTTGCTTTACGTTGCCGTGCTTTGCGTTGCCTTGCCTAGCCTTGCTTTACAATGCCTTGATTTAAGTTGCCTTGCCTTGCCTTGCTTTACGTTGCCTTGCCTTGCTTTACGTTGCCTTGCTTTACGTTGCCTTGCTTTACGTTGCCTTGCCTTGGTTTGCTTTACGTTGCCTTGCTTTACGTTGCCTTCCTTTACGTTGCCTTATGTTGCCTTGCTTTACGTTGCCTTGCTTTACGTTGCCTTGCTTTGCCTTACTTTACGTTGTCTTTCTTTACGTTGCTTTACGTAGGCTTGCTTTACGTTGGCTTTCTTTACGTTGCCTTGCTTTACGTCGCCTTGCTTAACGTTCCCGTGCTTTACATTGATTTTCGTTGACTTGCTTTACGTTGCCTTGCTTTACGTTGCCTTGCTTTACATTGCTTTAAGTTGCCTTGCTTTACGTTGTCTTGCTTTACGTTGCCTTGCCTTGCCTTGCTTTACGTTGGTTTACGTTGCCTTGCTTTACGTTGCTTTAAGTTGCCTTGCTTTACGTTGCCTTGCCTTGCCTTGCTTTACGTTGCTTTACGTTGCCTTGCTTTACATTGCTTTACGTTGCCTTGCTTTACGTTGCCTTGCCTTGCCTTGCTTTACGTTGCTTTACGTTGCCTTGCTTTACGTTGCTTTACGTTGCCTTGCTTGAAGTTGCAATACTTTACGTTGCTTTGCCTTACGTAGCTTTACTTTGCCTTGCGTTACGTGCCTTGCTTTACGTTGCTTTACGTTGGCTTGCCTTGCTTTACGTTGCTTTACGTTGCCCTGCTTTACGTTGATTTACGTTGCCTTGCTTTACTTTGCCTTGCTTTACGATGCTTTACGCGACCTTACGTTGCCTTCCTTTACGTTGCCTTGATATACTTTGCTTTACGTCGCCTTGCTTTACGTTTCCTTGCTTTACGTTCCCTTGCTTTACGTTGCTTTACGATGCCTTGCTTTACGTTGCCTTGCTTTACGTTACCTTACGTTGCTTTAAGTTGCCTTGCTTTATGTTGCTTTACATTGCCTTACGTTGCCTTGCTTTACGTTGCCTTGCTTTACATTGCTTTACGTTGCCTTGCTTTACTTTGCCTTACTTTACGTTGCCTTACGTTGCCTTGCTTTACGTTGCTTTACGTTGCCTTGCTTTACGTTGCCTTACGTTGCCTTGCTTTACGTTGCCTTGCTTTACGTTGGCTTGCTTTACGTTGGCTTTCTTTACGTTGGCTTTCTTTACGTTGCCTTACGTTGCCTTACTTTACGTGTCCTTGCTTTACTTTGCTATACGTTGCCTTGCTTTACGGTTCCTTACGTTGCCTTATTTTACGTTGCCTTGCTTTACGTTGCCTTACGTTGCCTTACTTTACGTTGCCTTACTTCACGTTGCTTTACGTTGCCTTCCTTTACGTTGCCTTGCTTTACGTTGCTTTACTTTGCCTTGATTTACGTTGCTTTACGTTGCTTTACGTTGCTTTATTTTACGTTGCTTTACGTTGCCTTGCTTTACGTTGACTTGCTTTACGTTGCTTTACGTTGCCTTGCTTTACGTTGTCTTGCTTTACGTTGCTTTACGTTGCCTTGCTTTACGTTGCCTTGCTTTACGTTGCTTTACATTGCCTTGCTTTACGTTGCCTTGCTTTACGTTGCTTTACGTTGCCTTGCTTTACGTTGCTTTAGGTTGCCTTACTTTACGTTGTCTTACGTTGCCGAACTTTACGTTTCCTTGCTTTACTTTGCTATACGTTGCCTTGCTTTACGTTGACTTACGTTGCCTTACTTTACGTTGCCTTGCTTTACTTTGTAATACGTTGCCTTGCTTTACATTGCCTTACGTTGCCTTACTTTACGTTGCCTTACTTTACGTTGCTTTACGTTGCCTTGTTTTACGTTGCCTTGCTTTACGTTGCCTTGCTTTACGTTGCTTTACGTTGCTTTACATTGCTTTACTTTACGTTGCTTTACGTTGCCTTGCTTTACCTTGCCTTGCTTTACGTTGCTTTACGTTGCCTTGCTTTACCTTGCCTTGCTTTACGTTGCTTTACGTTGCCCTACTTTACGTTTCCTTGCTTTACGTTGCTTTAAGTTTCCTTACTTTACGTTGCCTTACGTTGCTTTACGATGCCTTACTTTACGTTGCCTTGCATTACGTTGCTTTACGTTGCCTTACTTAACATTGCCTTGCTCTACGTTGCTTTACGTTGCCTTGCTTTACGTTGCTTTATGTTGCCTTGCTTTACGTTGCTTTACTTTGCCTTGATCTACGTTGCTTTACGTTGCTTTACATTACGTTGCTTTACGTTGCCTTGCTTTACGTTGCCTTGCTTTACGTTGCTGTACGTTGCCTTACTTTACGTTGTCTTGCTTTACGTTGCTTTACGTTGCCTTGATTTACGTTGCCTTGCCTTTCCTTGTTATACGTTGCCTTGCCTTGCCTTGCTTTACGTTGCCTTGCTTTACGTTGCCGTGCTTTGCGTTGCCTTGCCTAGCCTTGCTTTACAATGCCTTGATTTAAGTTGCCTTCCCTTGCCTTGCTTTACGTTGCCTTGCCTTGCTTTACGTTGCCTTGCTTTACGTTGCCTTGGTTTACGTTGCCTTGCTTTTCCTTGCCTTGCCTTGGTGTGCTTTACGTTGCCTTGCTTTACGTTGCCTTGCTTTACGATGCCTTGCTTTACGTTGCCTTGCCTTGCCTTACTTTACGTTGCCTTGCCTTGCCTTGCCTTGCCTTGTCGTGCCTTACCTTGCCTTACGTTGCCTTGTCTTGCCTTGCCTTGCCTTGCTTTATGTTGCCTTGCTTTATGTTGCTTTACGTTGCCTTGATTTACGTTGTTTTCCCTTGCTATACCTTGCTTTACCTTGCTTTACGTTGCTGTACGTTGCTTTACCTTGCTTTACGTTGCTTATCCTTGCTTTGCCTTGTTTTACGTTACTTGCTTTACCTTGCCTTACGTTGCTTTGACTTGCTTTACGTTGTTTACGTTGCTTTACCTTGCTTTACGTTGCCTTGCTTTACGTTGCTTTACGTTGCCTTGCTTTACGTTGATTTATGTTGCTTTACCTTGCTTTACCTTGCTTTACGTTGCTTTACGTTGCCTTGCTTTACGTTCCTTTACGTTCCTTTACCTTGCTTTACCTTTCTTTACCTTGCTTTACGTTGCCTTGCTTTACGTTGCTTTACGTTGCTTTAACTTGCTTTACCTTGCTTTACCTTGCTTCAAGATGCTTTACTCTGCCTTGCTTTACGTTGATTTGTGTCCTTGCTTTACGTTACTTTACGTTGCTTTACCTTGCTTTACCTTGCTTTACCTTGCTTTATGTTTCCTTGCTTTATGTTCCTTTACGTTGCGTTACCTTGCTTTACCTTGCTTTACTTTGCTTTAGGTTGCCTTGCTTTACGTTGCCTTGCTTTGCCTTTACTTTACGTTGCCTTGCTTTACGTTGCTTTACGTTGCCCTGTTTTAAGTTGCTTTACGTTGCCTTCCTTTACGTTTCCTTGCCTTGACTTGCTTTACGTTGCCATGCCTTGACTTCCTTTACGTTGCCTTGCCTTGCCTTGCTTTATATTGCCTTGCTTTACGTTGCCATGCTTTACGTTGCCTTGCCTTGCCTTGCTTTACGTTGCCTTGCCTTTTCTTGCTTTTCTTGGTTTACGTTGCCTGGCTTTACATTGCTTTATGTTGCCTCGCTTTACGTTGCTTTACGTTGTCTTGCTTTACGTTGCCTTTCCTTGCCTTGCTTTACGTTGGTTTACGTTGCCTTGCTTTACGTTGCTTTACGTTGTCTTGCTTTACGTTGCCTTGCCTTGCCTTGCCTTGCTTTATGTTTCTTTACGTTGCATTGCTTTACATTGCTTTACGTTGCCTTGCTTTACGTTGCCTTGTCTTGCCTTGCTTTACGTTGATTTACGTTGCCTTGCTTTACATAGCTTTACGTTGCCTTGCTTTACGTTGCCTTTCTTTACGTTGCCTTGCTTTGCCTTACTTTACGTTGCCTTGCTTTACATTGCTTTACGTTGCCTTGTTTTACGTTGCTTTACGTTGCCTTGCTTTACGTTGCCTTGCCTTGACTTGCTTTGCGTTGCCTTGCCTTGCCTTGCTTTACATTGCTTTACGTTTCCTTGCTTTACGTTGCTTTACGTTGCCTTGCTTTACGTTGCCTTACTTTACGTTGCTTTGCGTTACGTAGCTTAACGTTGCCTTGCTTTATTTTGCTTTACGTTGCCTTGCCTTGCTTTACGTTGCTTTACGTTGCTTTACGTTGCCTTGCTTTACGTTGCCTTGCCTTGCATTGCTTTACGTTGCCTTGCCTTGCATTGCTTTACGTTGCCTTGCTTTACGTTGCTTTACGTTGCCTTGCTTTACTTTGCCTTGCTTTTCTATGCTTTACGTTGCCTTACGTTGCCGAACTTTACGTTGCCTTGCTTTACTTTGCTATACGTTGCCTTGCTTTACGTTGACTTACGTTGCCTTACTTTACGTTGCCTTGCTTTACTTTGCAATACGTTGCCTTGCTTTACATTGCCTTACGTTGCCTTCCTTTACGTTGCCTTAATTTACGTTGCTTTACGTTGCCTTGCTTTACGTTGCCTTGCTTTACGTTGCCTTGCTTTACGTTGCTTTACGTTGCTTTACATTGCTTTACGTTGCTTTACGTTGCCTTGCTTTACCTTGCCTTGCTTTACGTTCCTTTACGTTGCCTTGCTTTACGTTGCCTTGCTTTACGTTGCTTTACGTTGCCCTGCTTTACGTTTCCTTGCTTTACGTTGCTTTAAGTTTCCTTACTTTACGTTGCCTTACGTTGCTTTACGATGCCTTACTTTACGTTGCCTTGCATTACGTTGCTTTACGTTGCCTTACTTAACTTTGCCTTGCTTTACGTTGCTTTACGTTGCCTTGCTTTACGTTGCTTTACGTTGCCTTGCTTTACGTTGCTTTACTTTGCCTTGATCTACCTTGCTTTACGTTGCTTTACATTACGTTGCTTTACGTTGCCTTGCTTTACGTTGCCTTGCTTTACGTTGCTGTACGTTGCCTTTCTTTACGTTGTCTTGCTTTACGTTGCTTTACGTTGCCTTGATTTACGTTGCCTTGACTTGCCTTGCTTTACGTTGCCTTGCCTTGCCTTGCTTTACGTTGCCTTGCTTTACGTTGCCGTGCTTTGCGTTGCCTTGCCTTGCCTTGCTTTACAATGCCTTGATTTAAGTTGCCTTGCCTTGCCTTGCTTTACGTTGCCTTGCCTTGCTTTACGTTGCCTTGCTTTACGTTGCCTTGCTTTACGTTGCCTTGCCTTGGTTTGCTTTACGTTGGCTTGCTTTACGTTGGCTTTCTTTACGTTGGCTTTCTTTACGTTGCCTTACGTTGCCTTACTTTACGTGTCCTTGCTTTACTTTGCTATACGTTGCCTTGCTTTACGGTTCCTTACGTTGCCTTATTTTACGTTGCCTTGCTTTACGTTGCCTTACGTTGCCTTACTTTACGTTGCCTTACTTCACGTTGCTTTACGTTGCCTTCCTTTACGTTGCCTTGCTTTACGTTGCTTTACTTTGCCTTGATTTACGTTGCTTTACGTTGCTTTACGTTGCTTTATTTTACGTTGCTTTACGTTGCCTTGCTTTACGTTGTCTTGCTTTACGTTGCTTTACGTTGTCTTGCTTTACGTTGCCTTGCTTTACGTTGCTTTACATTGCCTTGCTTTACGTTGCCTTGCTTTACGTTGCTTTACGTTGCCTTGCTTTACGTTGCTTTACGTTGCCTTACTTTACGTTGTCTTACGTTGCCGAACTTTACGTTTCCTTGCTTTACTTTGCTATACGTTGCCTTGCTTTACGTTGACTTACGTTGCCTTACTTTACGTTGCCTTGCTTTACTTTGTAATACGTTGCCTTGCTTTACATTGCCTTACGTTGCCTTACTTTACGTTGCCTTACTTTACGTTGCTTTACGTTGCCTTGTTTTACGTTGCCTTGCTTTACGTTGCCTTGCTTTACGTTGCTTTACGTTGCTTTACATTGCTTTACTTTACGTTGCTTTACGTTGCCTTGCTTTACCTTGCCTTGCTTTACGTTGCTTTACGTTGCCTTGCTTTACCTTGCCTTGCTTTACGTTGCTTTACGTTGCCCTACTTTACGTTTCCTTGCTTTACGTTTCTTTAAGTTTCCTTACTTTACGTTGCCTTACGTTGCTTTACGATGCCTTACTTTACGTTGCCTTGCATTACGTTGCTTTACGTTGCCTTACTTAACTTTGCCTTGCTCTACGTTGCTTTACGTTGCCTTGCTTTACGTTGCTTTATGTTGCCTTGCTTTACGTTGCTTTACTTTGCCTTGATCTACGTTGCTTTACGTTGCTTTACATTACGTTGCTTTACGTTGCCTTGCTTTACGTTGCCTTGCTTTACGTTGCTGTACGTTGCCTTACTTTACGTTGTCTTGCTTTACGTTGCTTTACGTTGCCTTGATTTACGTTGCCTTGCCTTGCCTTGCTTTACGTTGCCTTGCCTTGCCTTGCTTTACGTTGCCTTGCTTTACGTTGCCGTGCTTTGCGTTGCCTTGCCTAGCCTTGCTTTACAATGCCTTGATTTAAGTTGCCTTCCCTTGCCTTGCTTTACGTTGCCCTGCCTTGCTTTACGTTGCCTTGCTTTACGTTGCCTTGCTTTACGTTGCCTTGCTTTTCCTTGCCTTGCCTTGGTGTGCTTTACGTTGCCTTGCTTTACGTTGCCTTGCTTTACGATGCCTTGCTTTACGTTGCCTTGCCTTGCCTTACTTTACGTTGCCTTGCCTTGCCTTGCCTTGCCTTGTCGTGCCTTACCTTGCCTTACGTTGCCTTGTCTTGCCTTGCCTTGCCTTGCTTTATGTTGCCTTGCTTTATGTTGCTTTACGTTGCCTTGATTTACGTTGTTTTCCCTTGCTTTACCTTGCTTTACCTTGCTTTACGTTGCTGTACGTTGCTTTACCTTGCTTTACGTTGCTTATCCTTGCTTTGCCTTGTTTTACGTTACTTGCTTTACCTTGCCTTACGTTGCTTTGACTTGCTTTACGTTGTTTACGTTGCTTTACCTTGCTTTACGTTGCCTTGCTTTACGTTGCTTTACGTTGCCTTGCTTTACGTTGATTTATGTTGCTTTACCTTGCTTTACCTTGCTTTACGTTGCTTTACGTTGCCTTGCTTTACGTTCCTTTACGTTCCTTTACCTTGCTTTACCTTTCTTTACCTTGCTTTACGTTGCCTTGCTTTACGTTGCTTTACGTTGCTTTAACTTGCTTTACCTTGCTTTACCTTGCTTCAAGATGCTTTACTCTGCCTTGCTTTACGTTGATTTGTGTCCTTGCTTTACGTTACTTTACGTTGCTTTACCTTGCTTTACCTTGCTTTACCTTGCTTTATGTTTCCTTGCTTTATGTTCCTTTACGTTGCGTTACCTTGCTTTACCTTGCTTTACTTTGCTTTAGGTTGCCTTGCTTTACGTTGCCTTGTTTTGCCTTTACTTTACGTTGCCTTGCTTTACGTTGCTTTACGTTGCCCTGTTTTAAGTTGCTTTACGTTGCCTTCCTTTACGTTTCCTTGCCTTGACTTGCTTTACGTTGCCATGCCTTGACTTCCTTTACGTTGCCTTGCCTTGCCTTGCTTTATATTGCCTTGCTTTACGTTGCCATGCTTTACGTTGCCTTGCCTTGCCTTGCTTTACGTTGCCTTGCCTTTTCTTGCTTTTCTTGGTTTACGTTGCCTGGCTTTTCATTGCTTTATGTTGCCTCGCTTTACGTTGCTTTACGTTGTCTTGCTTTACGTTGCCTTTCCTTGCCTTGCTTTACGTTGGTTTACGTTGCCTTGCTTTACGTTGCTTTACGTTGTCTTGCTTTACGTTGCCTTGCCTTGCCTTGCCTTGCTTTATGTTTCTTTACGTTGCATTGCTTTACATTGCTTTACGTTGCCTTGCTTTACGTTGCCTTGTCTTGCCTTGCTTTACGTTGATTTACGTTGCCTTGCTTTACATAGCTTTACGTTGCCTTGCTTTACGTTGCCTTTCTTTACGTTGCCTTGCTTTGCCTTACTTTACGTTGCCTTGCTTTACATTGCTTTACGTTGCCTTGTTTTACGTTGCTTTACGTTGCCTTGCTTTACGTTGCCTTGCCTTGACTTGCTTTGCGTTGCCTTGCCTTGCCTTGCTTTACATTGCTTTACGTTTCCTTGCTTTACGTTGCTTTACGTTGCCTTGCTTTACGTTGCCTTACTTTACGTTGCTTTGCGTTACGTAGCTTAACGTTGCCTTGCTTTATTTTGCTTTACGTTGCCTTGCCTTGCTTTACGTTGCTTTACGTTGCTTTACGTTGCCTTGCTTTACGTTGCCTTGCCTTGCATTGCTTTACGTTGCCTTGCCTTGCATTGCTTTACGTTGCCTTGCTTTACGTTGCTTTACGTTGCCTTGCTTTATTTTGCCTTGCTTTTCTATGCTTTACGTTGCCTTACGTTGCCGAACTTTACGTTGCCTTGCTTTACTTTGCTATACGTTGCCTTGCTTTACGTTGACTTACGTTGCCTTACTTTACGTTGCCTTGCTTTACTTTGCAATACGTTGCCTTGCTTTACATTGCCTTACGTTGCCTTCCTTTACGTTGCCTTAATTTACGTTGCTTTACGTTGCCTTGCTTTACGTTGCCTTGCTTTACGTTGCCTTGCTTTACGTTGATTTACGTTGCTTTACATTGCTTTACGTTGCTTTACGTTGCCTTGCTTTACCTTGCCTTGCTTTACGTTGCTTTACGTTGCCTTGCTTTACGTTGCCTTGCTTTACGTTGCTTTACGTTGCCCTGCTTTACGTTTCCTTGCTTTACGTTGCTTTAAGTTTCCTTACTTTACGTTGCCTTACGTTGCTTTACGATGCCTTACTTTACGTTGCCTTGCATTACGTTGCTTTACGTTGCCTTACTTAACTTTGCCTTGCTTTACGTTGCTTTACGTTGCCTTGCTTTACGTTGCTTTACGTTGCCTTGATTTACGTTGCTTTACTTTGCCTTGATCTACCTTGCTTTACTTTGCTTTACATTACGTTGCTTTACGTTGCCTTGCTTTACGTTGCCTTGCTTTACGTTGCTGTACGTTGCCTTTCTTTACGTTGTCTTGCTTTACGTTGCTTTACGTTGCCTTGATTTACGTTGCCTTGACTTGCCTTGCTTTACGTTGCCTTGCCTTGCCTTGCTTTACGTTGCCTTGCTTTACGTTGCCGTGCTTTGCGTTGCCTTGCCTTGCCTTGCTTTACAATGCCTTGATTTAAGTTGCCTTGCCTTGCCTTGCTTTACGTTGCCTTGCCTTGCTTTACGTTGCCTTGCTTTACGTTGCCTTGCTTTACGTTGCCTTGCCTTGGTTTGCTTTACGTTGCCTTGCTTTACGTTGCCTTGCTTTACGTTGCCTTGCTTTACGTTGCCTTGCCTTCCCTTGCTTTACGTTGCCTTGCCTTGCCTTGCCTTGTCGTGCCTTACCTTGCCTTACGTTGCCTTGTCTTGCCTTGCCTTGCCTTGCTTTATGTTGCCTTGCTTTATGTTGCTTTACGTTGTCTTGATTTACGTTGTTTTCCCTTGCTTTACCTTGCTTTACGTTGCTTTACGTTGCTGTACGTTGCTTTACCTTGCTTTACGTTGCTTTTCCTTGCTTTGCCTTGTTTTACGTTGCCTTGCTTTACCTTGCCTTACGTTGCTTTGCCTTGCTTTACGTTGTTTACGTTGCTTTACCTTGCTTTACGTTGCCTTGCTTTACGTTGCTTTACGTTGCCTTGCTTTACGTTGATTTACGTTGCTTTACCTTGCTTTACCTTGCTTTACGTTGCTTTACGTTGCCTTGCTTTACGTTCCTTTACGTTCCTTTACCTTGCTTTACCTTTCTTTACCTTGCTTTACGTTGCCTTGCTTTACGTTGCTTTACGTTGACTTGCTTTACGTTTCCTTGCTTTACGTTGTTTTCGTTGCCTTTCTTTACGTTGCCTTGCTTTACGTTGCTTTACTTTGCCTTGCTTTACGTTGCTTTACGTTGCTTTACCTTGCTTTACCTTGGTTTACCTTGCTTCACGTTGCCTTGCTTCAAGTTGCTTTACTCTGCCTTGCTTTACGTTGATTTGTGTCCTTGCTTTACGTTACTTTACGTTGCTTTACCTTGCTTTACCTTGCTTTACCTTTCTTTATGTTTCCTTGCTTTATGTTCCTTTACGTTGCGTTACCTTGCTTTACCTTGCTTACGTTGCCTTGCTTTACGTTGCTTCACGTTGCTTTACGTTGCTTTACCTTTCTTTACCTTGCTTTACTTTGCTTTACGTTGCCTTGCTTTACGTTGCCTTGCTTTGAATTACTTCACGTTGCCTTGCTTTACGTTGCTTTACGTTGCCCTGGTTTAAGTTGCTTTACGTTGCCTTCCTTTACGTTTCCTTGCCTTGACTTGCTTTACGTTGGTTTACGTTGCCTTCCTTTACGTTGCTTTACTTTGCCTTGCTTTACGATGCCATGCTTTACGTTGCCTTCCCTTGCCTTGCTTTACGTTGCCTTGCCTTGCCTTGCTTTATATTGCCTTGCTTTACGTTGCCATGCTTTACGTTGCCTTGCCTTGCCTTGCTTTACGTTGCCTTGCCTTGTCTTACTTTTCTTGGTTTACGTTGCCTGGCTTTACATTGCTTTACGTTGCCTCGCTTTACGTTGCTTTACGTTGTCTTGCTTTACGTTGCCTTGCCTTGACTTGCTTTACGTTGGTTTACGTTGCCTTGCTTTACGTTGCTTTACGTTGCCTTGCTTTATGTTGCCTTGCCTTGCCTTGCCTTGCTTTATGTTTCTTTACGTTGCATTGCTTTACATTGCTTTACGTTGCCTTGTCTTGCCTTGCTTTACGTTGATTTACGTTGCCTTGCTTTACATAGCTTTACGTTGCCTTGCTTTACGTTGCCTTTCTTTATGTTGCCTTGCTTTGCCTTACTTTATGTTGCCTTGCTTTACATTGCTTTACGTTGCCTTGTTTTACGTTGCTTTACGTTGCCTTGCTTTACGTTGCCTTGCCTTGACTTGCTTTGCGTTGCCTTGCCTTGCCTTGCTTTACGTTGCTTTACGTTTCCTTGCTTTACGTTGCCTTACCTTGCCTTGCTTTACGTTGCTTTACGTTGCCTTACTTTACGTTGCTTTACGTTGCCTTGCTTTACGTTGCCTTACTTTACGTTGCTTTGCATAACGTAGCTTAACGTTGCCTTGCTTTATTTTGCTTTACGTTGCCTTGCCTTGCTTTACGTTGCTTTACGTTGCTTTACGTTGCCTTGCTTTGCGTTGCCTTGCCTTGCATTGCTTTACGTTGCCTTGCCTTGCATTGCTTTACGTTGCCTTGCTTTACGTTGCTTTACGTTGCCTTGCTTTACTTTGACTTGCTTTTCTATGCTTTACGTTGCCTTACGTTGCCTTCCTTTACGTTGCCTTGATTTACTTTGCTTTACGTTGCCTTGCTTTATAATGCTTTACGTTGCCTTGCTTTACTTTGACATACTTTACGTTGCCTTACGTTGCCTTGCTTTACGTTGCTTTACGTTGCCTTGCTTTACGTTGCCTTACGTTGCCTTGCTTTACTTTGCCTTGCTTTACGTTGGCTTGCTTTACGTTGGCTTTCTTTATGTTGGCTTTCTTTACGTTGCCTTACGTTGCCTTACTTTACGTGTCCTTGCTTTACTTTGCTATACGTTGCCTTGCTTTACGCTGCCTTACGTTTACTTACTTTACGTTGCCTTACTTCACGTTGCTTTACGTTGCCTTCCTTTACGTTGCCTTGCTTTACGTTGCTTTACTTTGCCTTGATTTACGATGCTTTACGTTGCCTTGCTTTACATTGCCTTACCTTGCCTTGCTTTACGTTGCCTTCCCTTGTCTTGCTTTTTATGGTTTACGTTGCCTTGCTTTACGTTTCCTTGCATTGACTTGCTTTACGTTGCCTTGCCTTTACTTCCTTTACGTTGCCTTGCCTTGCCTTGCTTTACGTTGCTTTACGTTGCCTTGCTTTATGTTGCCTTGCCTTGCCTTAGTTTACGTTTCCTTGCTTTATGTTGCTTTACGTTGCCTTGCTTTACTTTGCCTTACCTTGCCTTGCTTTACGTTGCTTTACGTTGCCTTGCGTTACGTTGCTTTACGTTGCTTTACGTTTCCTTGCCTTACGTTGCCTTGCTTTACGTTGCCTTGCTTTACGTTGCTTTACGTTGCCTTGCTTTACTTTGCCTTGCTTTACGATGCTGTACGTTTCCTTACGTTGCCTTCCTTTACGTTGCCTTGATTTAATTTGCTTTACGTTGCCTTGCTTTACGTTTCCTTGCTTTACGTTCCCTTCCTTTACATTGCTTTACGATGTCTTGCTTTACGTTGCCTTGCTTTACGTTACCTTACGTTGCTTTAAGTTGCCTTGCTTTATGTTTCTTTACGTTGCCTTACGTTGCCTTACGTTGCCTTGCTTTACGTTGCCTTGCTTTATGTTGCTTTACGTTGTCTTGTTTTACGTTGCCTTTCTTTACGTTGCTTTACGTTGCCTTGCTTTACGTTGCCTTGCTTTACGTTGCCTTTCTTTAAGTTGCCTTTAATTTACGTTGCCTTACGTTGGATTTCTTTACGTTGCCTTGCTTTATGTTGCCTTGTTTTACGTTGACTTACATTGCCTTTCTTTACGTTGCGTTGCTTTATGTTGCTTTACGTTGCCTTGCTTTACGTTGCCTTACGTTGTCTTACTTCACGTTCCCTTGCTTTACTTTGCTATACGTTGCCTTGCTTTACGTTGCCTTACGTTGCCTTATTTAACGTTGCCTTGCTTTACGTTGCCTTACGTTGCCTTACTTTATGTTGCCTTACTTTACGTTACTTTACGTTGCCATGCTTTACGTTGCCTGGCTTTACGTTGCTTTAGTTTGCCTTGATTTACGTTGCTTTACGTTGCTATACTTTACGTTGCTTTACGTTGCCTTGCTTTACATTGCCTTGCTTTACGTTGCTTTACGTTGCCTTACTTTACGTTGTCTTGCTTTCCGTTGCTTTACGTTGCCTTGCTTTTTGTTGCCTTGCTTTACGTTGCTTTACGTTGCCATGCTTTACGTTGCTTTACGTTGCCTTGCTTACGTTGATTTACTTTGCCTTACTTTACGTTGCCTTGCCTTGCCTTGCTTTAAGTTGCTTTACGTTGCCTTGCTTTACATTGTTTTACGTTGCCTTGCTTTACGTTGCCTTGCTTTACGTTGCCTTGCTTTGCCTTACTTAACGTTGCATTGCTTTACGTTGCTTTACGTTGCCTTGCTTTACGTTTCCTTGCCTTGGTTTGCTTTACGTTGCCTTGCCTTGACTTGCTTTACGTTGCCTTACCTTGCTTTACGTTGCCTTGCTTTACGTTTCTTTACGTTGCCTTGCTTTACGTTGCCTTACCTTGCCTTGCTTTACGTTGCTTTACGTTGCCTTGCTTTACGTTGCTTTACGTTGCCTTGCTTTACGTTGCCTTATATTACGTTGCTTTGCGTTATGTTGCTTTACGTTGCCTTGTTTTACGTTGCCTTGTTTTATGTTGCTTTACATTGCCTTGCCTTGCTGTACGTTCCCTTACTTTATGTTGCATTGCTTTACGTTGCCTTGCCTTGCACTGCTTCAGGTTGACTTGCTATACGTTGCTTTACGTTGCCTTGCTTTACGTTGCTTTACGTTGCCTTGCTTTACATTGCTTTAGGTTGCCTTGCTTTACTTTGCCTTGCTTTACTATGCTTTACGTTGCCTTACGTTGCCTTCCTTTACGTTGCCTTGATTTACTTTGCTTTACGTTTCCTTGCTTTACCATTCCTTGCTTTACGTTCCCTTGCTTTATGTTGCTTTACGATGCCTTGCTTTACGTTGCCTTGCTTTACGTTACCTTAGGTTGCTTTAAGTTGCCTTGCTTTATGTTGCTTTATGTTGCCTTACGTTGCCTTGCTTTACGTTGCCTTGCTTCATGGTGCTTTACGTTGCCTTGCTTTACGTTGCTTTACGTTGCCTTGCTTTACGTTGCCTTACGTTGCCTTGCTTTACGTTGCCTTCCTTTACGTTGCCTTGCTTTACGTTGCCTTGCTTTACGTTGCCTTGCTCTACGTTGCTTTACGTTGCCTTGCTTTACGTTCCCTTTCTTTACGTTGCTTTACGTTGCCTTGCTTTACGTTGCCTTGCTTTATGATACTTTACGTTGCCTTGCTTTACGTTGCTTTACGTTGGCTTGCTTTACCTTGTCTACCTTTACGTTGCCTTACATTACCTTGCTTTACGTTGCCTAGTTTACATTGCTTTACGTTGCCTTGCTTTACGTTGATTTACGTTGCCTTGCTTTACGTTGCCTTGCTTTACGTTTCCTTGCCTTGCCTTGCTTTACGTTGCTTTACGTTGCCTTGCTTTACGTTGCTTTAAGTTGCCTTTCTTTACATTGCTTTACGTTGCCTTGCCTTGCCTTGGTTTACGGTGCTTTACGTTGCCTTGCTTTACGTTGCTTTACGTTGCCTTGCTTTACGTTGCCTTGCTTTACGTTGCCTTGCTTTGCCTTACTTTACATTGTCTTTCTTTACGTTGCTTTACGTTGCCTTGCTTTACGTTGCCTTGCTTTACGTTGCTTTACGTTGCCTTGCTTTACGTTGCCTTGCTTTACGTTGCTCTACGTTGCCTTACGTTGCTTTACGTTGCCTTACTTTACGTTGCCTTGCTTTACGTTGCTTTACGTTGCCTTACTTAACTTTGCCTTGCGTTACGTTGCTTTACGTTGCCTTGCTTTACGTTGCCTTGCTATACGTTGCCTTGCCTTGCCTTGCTTTACGTTGGTTTACGTTGCCTTGCTTTACGTTGCTTTACGTTGCCTTGCTTTACGTTGCTTTGCGATGCCTTGCTTTACGTTACCTTACGTTGCTTTAAGTTGCCTTGCTTTATGTTGCTTTACGTTGCCCAACGTTGCCTTGCTTTACGTTGCCTTGCTTTATGTTGCTTTAAGTTGCCTTTCTTTACTTTTCCTTTTTTTACTATGCTTTACGTTGCCTTACGTTGCCTTCCTTTACGTTGCCTTGATTTAAGTTGCTTTACTTTTCCTTGCTTTACCTTTCATTGCTTTACGTTCCCTTGCTTTACGTTGCTTTACGATGCCTTGCTTTACGTTGCCTTGCTTTACATTGCCTTACGTTGCTTTAAGTTGCCTTGCTTTATGTTGCCTTTCGTTGCCTTGCTTTACGTTGCCTTGCTTCAAGTTGCTTTACGTTGCCTTGATTTACTTTGCCATGCTTTACGTTGCCTTACGTTGCCTTGCTTTACATTGCTTTACGTTGCCTTGCTTTACGTTGCCTTACGTTGCCTTCCTTTACGTTGCCTTGCTTTACGTTGCCTTGCTTTACGTTGCCTTACTTTGGCTTGGTTTACGTTGCCTTGCTTTACGTTGCCTTGCTTTACGTTGCCTTGCTCTACGCTGCTTTACGTTGCCTTGCTTTACGTTCCCTTGCTTTACGTTGCTTTACGTTGCCTTGCTTTACGTTGCCTTGCTTTATGATACTTTACGTTGCCTTGCTTTACGTTGCTTTACGTTGCCTTGCTTTACCTTGCCTACCTTTACGTTGCCTTACATTACCTTGCTTTACGTTGCCTTACTTTACGTTGCTTTACGTTGCCTTGCTTTACGTTGCCTTACTTTGTCTTGCTTCACGTTGCCTTGCTTTATGTTGCTTTACGTTGACTTGCTTTACGTTGCCTTGCTTTACGTTGCTTTACGTTGCCTTACTTTACGTTGCCTTACGTTGCCTTACTTTACGTTGCCTTGCTTTAATTTGCTATACGTTGCCTTGCTTTACGCTGCCTTACGTTGCCTTATTTTACGTTGCCTTCCTTTACGTTGCCTTACGTTGCCTAATTATACGTTGCCTTTCGTTGCCTAACTTTACGTTGCCTTACTTTACTTTGCTATACGTTGCCTTGCTTTACATTGCCTTACGTTGCCTTACTTTACGTTGCTTTACGTTGATTTACTTTGCTTACTTTACGTTGTCTTGCTTTACGTTGATTTACTTTGCGTTGCTTTACGTTGCCTTGCTTTATGTTGCTTTACGTTGCCTTGCTTTACGTTTCCTTGCTTTACGTTGATTTACCTTGCATTATCTTACGTTGCTTACGTTGCTTTACGTTGCCTTACTTTACATTGCCTTACATTGCCTTACTTAATTTTGCATTGCTTTACTTTGTTTTACGTTGCCTTGCTTTACGTTGCCTTGCCTTGCTTTGATTTACGTTGCCTTGCCTTGCCTTGCTTTACGTTGCCTTGCCTTGCCTTGCTTTACGTTGCTTTACGTTGCCTTGCTTTACGTTGCCTTGCCTTGCCTTGCTTTAATTTGCCTTGCTTTACGTTGCTTTTCATTGCCTTGCTTTACGTTGCTTTACGTTGCGTTGCTTTACGTTGCCTTGCCTTGCCTTGCTTTACGTTGCCTTGCCTTGCCTTGCTTTACGTTGCCTTGCCTTGTCTTGCTTTTCTTGGTTTACGTTGCCTTGCTTTACATTGCTTTACGTTGCCTTGCTTTACGTTGATTTACGTTGCCTTGCTTTACGTTACCTTGCCTTGCCTTGCTTTACGTTGCTTTACGTTGCCTTGCTTTACGTTGCCTTGCCTTGCCTTGCTTTACGTTGCTTTACGTTGCCTTGCTTTACATTGATTTACGTTGCCTTGCCTTGCCTTGCTTTACGTTGCTTTACGTTGCCTTGCTTTACGTTGCTTTACGTTTCCTTGCTTTACGTTGCCTTGCTTTATGTTGCCTTTCTTTGCCTTACTTTACGTTGTCTTTCTTTACGTTGCTTTACGTTGCCTTGCTTTACGTTGCCTTGCTTTACGTTGCTTTACTTTGCCTTGCTTTACGTTGCCTTGCTTTACGTTGCTTTACGTTGCCTTACTTTACGTTGCCTTACGTTGCTTTACGTTGCCTTACTTTACGTTGCCTTGCTTTACGTTGCTTTACGTTGCCTTACTTAACTTTGCCTGGCGTTACGTTGCTTTACGTTGCCTTGCATTACGTTGCTTTACGTTGCCTTTCTTTACGTTGCCTTGCCTTGCCTTGCTTTACGTTGGTTTACGTTGCCTTGCTTTACGTTACTTTAGGTTGCGTTACGATGCCTTGCTTTACGTTACCTTACGTTGCTTTAAGTTGCCTTGCTTTATGTTGCTTTACGTTGCCTTACGTTGCCTTGCTTTACGTTGCCTTGCTTTATGTTGCTTTACGTTGCCTTGCTTTACGTTGCCTTGCTTTACGTTGCCTTACGTTGCCTTGCTTTACGTTGCTTTATGTTGCCTTGCTTTACGTTGCCTTGCTTTACGTTGCCTTGCCTTCCCTTGCCTTACTTTACGTTGCCTTACGTTGGCTTGCTTTACGTTGCCTTGCTTTACGTTGCCTTGCTTTACGTTGCTTTACGTTGCCTTGCTTTACGTTCCCTTGATTTACGTTGCCTTGATTTACATTGCCTTGCTTTACTATACCTTACGTTGCATTGTTTTACGTTGCTTTACGTTGCCTTGCTTTACCTTGTCTTCCTTTACGTTGCCTTACATTGCCTTGTTTACGTTGCCTTCCTTTACGTTGCCTTGCTTTACGTTGCTTTACGTTTCCTTGCTTTACGTTGCCTCACGTTGTCTTCCTTCACGTTGCCTTGCTTTACGTTGCTTCACATTGACTTGCTTTACGCTGCCTTACCTTGCCTTATTTTACGTTGCCTTGCTTTACGTTGCCTTACGTTGCCTTACTTTACTTTGCCTTGTTTACGTTGCTTTACGTTGTCTTGCTTTACGTTGCTTTACGTTGCCTTACTTTACCTTGCCTTACGTTGCCTAAATTTACGTTGCCTTGCTTTACGTTGCCTTGCTTTACGTTGCTTTACGTTTCCTTGCTTAACGTTTCTTTACGTTGCCTTACTTTACGTTGCCTTAAGTTGCCTTACTTTACGTTGCCTTGCTTTACATTGCCTTACGTTGCCTTTACTTTATGTTGCCTTACTTTATGTTGCTTTACGTTGCCTTCCTTTACGTTGCCTTCCTTTACATTGCTTTACGATGCTTTACGTTGCTTTACTTTACGTTGCTTTACGTTGCCTTGCTTTACGTTGCCTTGCTTTGCGTTGCCTTGCTTTACGTTGCTTTACTTTGCTTTACTTTACGTTGTCTTGCTTTACGTTGCTTTACGTTGCCTTGCTTTACGTTACCTTGCTTTACGTATCTTTACGTTGCCTTGCTTTAAGTTTCCTTGCTTTACGTTGCTTTACGTTGCCTTACTTTAAGTTGCCTTACGTTGATTTACGTTGCCTTACTTTACGTTGCCTTACTTTACGTTGCTTTACGTTGCCTTACTTAACTTTGCCTTGCTTTATGTTGCTTTAAGTTGCCTTGCTTTACGTTGCTTTAAGTTGCCTTGCTTTACGTTGCTTTACTTTGCCTTGCTTTACGTTCCCTGCCTTGCTTTGCTTTACGTTGCCTTGACTTGCCTTGCTTTACGTTGCCTTGCCTTGCCTTGCTTTACTTTGCCTTGCTTTACGTTGCTTTTCATTGCCTTGCTTTACGTTGCTTTACGTTGCCTTGCTTTACGTTGCTTCACGTTGTCTTACTTTACGTTGTCTTGCCTTGCCTTGCTTCACGTTGCTTTACGTTGCATTGCTTTACGTTGCCTTGCTTTACGTTGCCTTGCCTTGCCTTGCTTTACGTTGCTTTACATTGCCTTGCTTTACGTTGCCTTGCCTTGCCTTGCTTTACGTTGGTTTACGTTGCCTTGCTTTACATTGCTTTACGTTGCCTTGCTTTACGTTGCCTTGCATTGCCTTGCTTTACGTTGCTTTAAGTTGCCTTCCTTTACTTTGCTTTACGTTGCCTTGCTTTAGGTTGCCTTGCTTTGCCTTTACTTTACGTTGTCTTGCTTTACGTTGCTTTACGTTGCCTTGCGTTTCCTTGCTTTACGTTGCCTTGCGTTACGTTGCTTTACGTTGCCTTACTTTACGTTGCCTTACGTTGCTTTAAGTTGCCTTACTTTACGTTGCCTTGCTTTACGTTGCTTTACGTTGCCTTACTTAACTTTGCTTTGCGTTACGTTGCCTTGCTTTACGTTGATTTACATTGCCTTACTTTACGTTGCCTTGACTTCCTTTGCTTTACGTTGCCTTGCCTTGCCTTGCTTTACGTTGCTTTACGTTGCCTTGCTTTACTTTGCTTTACGTTGCCTTGCTTTACGTTGCCTTGCCTTGCATTGCTTTACGTTGCCTTGTGTTACGTTGCATTACGTTGCCTTGCTTTACTTTGCCTTACGTTGCCTTGATTTACGTTGCCTTGCTTTACGTTGCCTTACGTTGGCTTGCTTTACGTTGCCTTGCTTTTCGTTGCCTTGCTTTACGTTGCCTTGCTCTACGTTGCTTTACGTTGCCTTACTTTACGTTCCCTTGCTTTACGTTGCTTTACGTTGCCTTGCTTTACGTTGCCTTGCTTTATGATACTTTACGTTGCCTTGCTTTACGTTGCTTTACGTAGCCTTGCTTTACCTTGTCTACTTTTACGTTGCCTTACATTACCTTGCTTTACGTTGCTTTGCTTTACGTTGCTTTACGTTGCCTTGCTTTACGTTGCCTTACGTTGTCTTGCTTCATGTTGCCTTGCTTTATGTTGCTTTACGTTGCCTTGCTTTACGTTGCCTTGCTTTACGTTGCTTTACGTTCCCTTACTTTACGTTGCCTTACATTGCCTTACTTTACGTGTCCTTGCTTTACTTTGCTATACGTTGCCTTGCTTTATGCTGCCTTACGTTGCCTTATTTTACGTTGCCTTCCTTTACGTTGCCTTACGTTGCCTAACTTTACGTTGCCTTTCGTTGCCTAACTTTACGTTGCCTTGCTTTACTTTGCTATACGTTGCCTTGCTTTACGTTGACTTACGTTGCTTACTTTACGTTTCCTTGCCTTACATTGCCTTACGTTGCCTTACTTTACGTTGCTTTACGTTGCCTTGCTTTACGTTGCCTTGCTTTACGTTAATTTACTTTGCCTTACTTTACGTTGTCTTGCTTTACGTTGCTTTACTTTGCCTTGTTTTACGTTGCCTTGCTTTATGTTGCTTTACGTTGCCTTGCTTTACGTTTCCTTGCTTTACGTTGATTTACCTTGCCTTATTTTACGTTGCCTTACGTTGCTTTACGTTGCCTTACTTTACGTTGCCTTACATTGCCTTACTTAACTTTGCCTTGCTTTACGTTGCTTTACGTTGCCTTGATTTACGTTGCTTTAAGTTGCCTTGCTTTACGTTGCTTTACTTTGCCTTGCTTTACGTTGCTTTGCCTTGCCTTGCTTTACGTTGCCTTGCCTTGCCTTGCTTTACTTTGCCTTGCTTTACGTTGCTTTTCATTGCCTTGCTTTACGTTGCTTTACGTTGCCTTGCTTTACGTTGCTTCACGTTGTCTTACTTTACGTTGTCTTGCCTTGCCTTGCTTTACGTTGCTTTACGTTGCCTTGCTTTACGTTGCCTTGCTTTACGTTGCCTTGCCTTGCCTTGCTTTACGTTGCTTTACATTGCCTTGCTTTACGTTGCCTTGCCTTCCTTTACGTTGGTTTACGTTGCCTTGCATTACATTGCTTTACGTTGCCTTGCTTTACGTTGCCTTGCATTGCCTTGCTTTACGTTGCTTTAAGTTGCCTTCCTTTACTTTGCTTTACGTTGCCTTGCTTTACGTTGCCTTGCTTTGCCTTACTTTACGTTGTCTTGCTTTACGTTTCTTTACGTTGCCTTGCTTTATGTTGCCTTGCGTTTCCTTGCTTTACGTTGCCTTGCGTTACGTTGCTTTAAGTTGCCTTACTTTACGTTGCCTTACGTTGCTTTACGTTGCCTTACTTTACGTTGCCTTGCTTTACGTTGCTTTACGTTGCCTTACTTAACTTTGCTTTGCGTTACGTTGCCTTGCATTACGTTGATTTACGTTGCCTTACTTTACGTTGCCTTGACTTCCTTTGCTTTACGTTGCCTTGCCTTGCCTTGCTTTACGTTGCTTTACGTTGCCTTGCTTTACTTTGCTTTACGTTGCCTTGCTTTACGTTGCCTTGCCTTGCATTGCTTTACGTTGCCTTGTGTTACGTTGCTTTACGTTGCCTTACGTTGCCTTGATTTACGTTGCCTTCCTTTACGTTGCCTTACTTTGGCTTGCTTTACGTTGCCTTGCTTTACGTTGCCTTGCTTTACGTTGCCTTGCTCTACGTTGCTTTACGTTGCCTTGCTTTACGTTCCCTTGCTTTACGTTGCTTTACGTTGCCTTCCTTTACGTTGCCTTGCTTTATGATACTTTACGTTGCCTTGCTTTACGTTGCTTTACGTTGCCTTGCTTTACCTTGTCTACCTTTACGTTGCCTTACATTACCTTGCTTTACGTTGCTTTGCTTTACGTTGCTTTACGTTGCCTTGCTTTACGTTGCCTTAAGTTGTCTTGCTTCACGTTGCCTTGCTTTACATTGCCTTGCTTTACGTTGCTTTACGTTTCCTTAATTTACGTTGCCTTACGTTGCCTTACTTTACGTGTCCTTGCTTTACTTTGCTATACGTTGCCTTGCTTTACGCTGCCTTACGTTGCCTTATTTTACGTTGCCTTCCTTTACGTTGCCTTACGTTGCCTAACTTTACGTTGCCTTTCGTTGCCTAACTTTACGTTGCCTTGCTTTACTTTGAAATACGTTGCCATGCTTTACGTTGACTTACGTTGCTTACTTCACGTTGCCTTGCTTAACGTTGCCTTACGTTGCCTTACTTTACGTTGCTTTACTTTGCCTTGCTTTACGTTGCCTTGCTTTACGTTAATTTACTTTGCCTTACTTTACGTTGTCTTGCTTTACGTTGCTTTACTTTGACTTGTTTTACGTTGCCTTGCTTTATGTTGCTTTACGTTGCCTTGCTTTACGTTTCCTTGCTTTACGTTGATTTAACTTGCCTTATTTTACGTTGCCTTACGTTGCTTTACGTTGCCTTACTTTACGTTGCCTTACGTTGCCTTACTTAACTTTGCCTTGCTTTACGTTGCTTTACGTTGCCTTGCTTTAAGTTGCTTTACGTTGCCTTGCTTTACGTTGCCTTGCCTTGCTTTGATTTACGTTGCCTTGCCTTGCCTTGCTTTACGTTGACTTTCCTTGCCTTGCTTTACGTTGCTTTACGTTGCCTTGCTTTACGTTGCCTTGCCTTGCCTTGCTTTAATTTGCCTTGCTTTACGTTGCTTTTCATTGTCTTGCTTTACGTTGCTTTACGTTGCGTTGCTTTACGTTGCCTTGCCTTGCCTTGCTTTACGTTGCCTTGCCTTGTCCTGCTTTTCTTGGTTTACGTTGCCTTGCTTTACATTGCTTTACGTTGCCTTGCTTTACGTTGATTGACGTTGCCTTGCTTTACGTTGCCTTGCCTTGCCTTGCTTTACGTTGCTTTACGTTGCCTTGCTTTACGTTGCCTTGCCTTGCCTTGCTTTACGTTGCTTTACGTTGCCTTGCTTTACATTGCTTTACGTTGCCTTGCCTTGCCTTGCTTTACGGTGCTTTACGTTGCCTTGCTTTACGTTGCTTTACGTTGCCTTGCTTTACGTTTCCTTGCTTTACGTTGCCTTGCTTTACGTTGCCTTGCTTTGCCTTATTTTACATTGTCTTTCTTTACGTTGCTTTACGTTGCATTGCTTTACGTTGCCTTGCTTTACGTTGCTTTACGTTGCCTTGCTTTACATTGCCTTGCATTACGTTGCTTTACGTTGCCTTACGTTGCTTTACGTTGCCTTACTTTATGTTGCCTTGCTTTACGTTGCTTTACGTTGCCTTACTTAACTTTGCCTTGCGTTACGTTGCTTTACGTTGCCTTGCTTTACGTTGTCTTGCTATACGTTGCCTTGCCTTGCCTTGCTTTACGTTGGTTTACGTTGCCTTGCTTTACATTGCTTTACGTTGCCTTGCTTTACGTTGCTTTACGATGCCTTGCTTTACGTTACCTTACGTTGCTTTAAGTTCCCTTGCTTTATGTTGCTTTACGTTGCCTTACGTTGCCTTGCTTTACGTTGCCTTGCTTTATGTTGCTTTACATTGCCTTGCTTTACTTTGCCTTGTTTTACTATGCTTTACGTTGCCTTACTTTGCCTTCCTTTACGTTGCCTTGATTTACGTTGCTTTACGTTTCCTTGCTTTACCTTTCCTTGCTTTACGTTCCCTTGCTTTAGGTTGCTTTACGATGCCTTGCTTTACGTTGCCTTGCTCTACGTTACCTTACGTTGCTTTAAGTTGCCTTGCTTTATGTTGCTTTATGTTTCCTTACGTTGCCTTGCTTTACGTTGCCTTGCTTCAAGTTGCTTTACGTTGCCTTGCTTTACTTTGCCTTGCTTTACGTTGCCTTACGTTGCCTTGCTTTACGTTGCTTTACGTTGCCTTGCATTACGTTGCCTTGCTTTACGTTGCCTTGCTCTACGTTGCTTTACGTTGCCTTGCTTTACGTTCCCTTGCTTTACGTTGCTTAACGTTGCCTTGCTTTACGTTGCCTTGCTTTATGATACTTTACGTTTCCTTGCTTTACGTTGCTTTACGTTGCCTTGCTTTACCTTGCCTACCTTTACGTTGCCTTACATTACCTTGCTTTACGTTGCCTTGCTTTACGTTGCTTTACGTTGCCTTGCTTTACGTTGCCTTACGTTGTCTTGCTTCACGTTGCCTTGCTTTATGTTGCTTTACGTTGACTTGCTTTACGTTGTCTTGCTTTACGTTGCTTTACGTTGCCTTACTTTACGTTGCCTTACGTTGCCTTACTTTACGTGTCCTTGCTTTAATTTGCTATACGTTGCCTTGCTTTACGCTGCCTTACGTTGCTTTATTTTACGTTGCCTTCCTTTACGTTGCCTTACGTTGCCTAACTATAAGTTGCCTTTCGTTGCCTAACTTTACGTTGCCTTACTTTACTTTGCTATATGTTGCCTTGCTTGACATTGCCTTACGTTGCCTTACTTTACATTGCTTTAAGTTGCCTTACTTTACGTTGCCTTGCTTTACGTTGCTTTACGTTGCTTTACGTTGCTTTACTTTACGTTGCTTTACGTTGCCTTACTTTACTTTGTCTTGCTTTACGTTGCTTTACTTTGCCTTGCTTTACGTTGCCTTGCTTTATGTTGCTTTACGTTGCCTTGCTTTACGTTTCCTTGCTTTACGTTGATTTAACTTGCCTTATTTTACGTTGCCTTACGTTGCTTTACGTTGCCTTACTTTACGTTGCCTTACATTGCCTTACTTAACTTTGCATTGCTTTACGTTGTTTTACGTTGCCTTGCTTTACGTTGCCTTGCCTTGCTTTGATTTACGTTGCCTTGCCTTGCCTTGCTTTACGTTGCCTTGCCTTGCCTTGCTTTACGTTGCTTTACGTTGCCTTGCTTTACGTTGCCTTGCCTTGCCTTGCTTTAATTTGCCTTGCTTTACGTTGCTTTTCATTGCCTTGCTTTACGTTGCTTTACGTTGCGTTGCTTTACGTTGCCTTGCCTTGCCTTGCTTTACGTTGCCTTGCCTTGTCTTGATTTTCTTGGTTTACGTTGCCTTGCTTTACATTGCTTTACGTTGCCTTGCTTTACGTTGATTTACGTTGCCTTGCTTTACGTTGCCTTGCTTAACGTTGCCTTGCCTTGCCTTGCTTTACGTTGCTTTACGTTGCTTTACGTTGCCTTGCCTTGCCTTGCTTTACGTTGCTTTACGTTGCCTTGCTTTACATTGCTTTACGTTGCCTTGCCTTGCATTGCTTTACGGTGCTTTACGTTGCCTTGCTTTACGTTGCTTTACGTTGCCTTGCTTTACGTTGCCTTGCTTTACGTTGCCTTGCTTTATGTTGCCTTTCTTTGCCTTACTTTACGTTGTCTTTCTTTACGTTGCTTTACGTTGCCTTGCTTTACGTTTCCTTGCTTTACGTTGCTTTACTTTGCCTTGCTTTAAGTTGCCTTGCTTTACGTTGCTTTACGTTGCCTTACTTTACCTTGCCTTACGTTGCTTTACGTTGCCTTACTTTACGTTGCCTTGCTTTACGTTGCTTTACTTTGCCTAGCTTTACGTTGCTTTACGTTGCCTTACTTAACTTTGCCTGGCGTTACGTTGCTTTACGTTGCCTTGCTTTACGTTGCTTTACGTTGCCTTGCTTTACGTTGCCTTGCCTTGCCTTGCTTTACGTTGGTTTACGTTGCCTTGCTTTACGTTGCTTTACGTTGCTTTACGATGCCTTGCTTTACGTTACCTTACGTTGCTTTAAGTTGCCTTGATTTATGTTGCTTTACGTTGCCTTGCTTTACGTTGCCTTGCTTTACGTTGCCTTGCCTTACCTTGCCTTACTTTACGTTGCCTTACGTTGGCTTGCTTTACGTTGCCTTGCTTTACGTTCCCTTGCTTTACGTTGCCTTGATTTACGTTGCCTTGCTTTACTATACCTTACGTTGCATTGCTTTACGTTGCTTTACGTTGCCTTGCTTTACCTTGCCTTCCTTTACGTTGCCTTACATTGCCTTGCTTTACGTTGCCTTCCTTTACGTTGCCTTGCTTTACGTTGCTTTACGTTGCTTGCTTTACGTTGCCTTACGTTGTCTTCCTTCACGTTGCCTTGCTTTACGTTGCTTTACGTTGACTTGCTTTACGCTGCCTTATCTTGCCTTATTTTACGTTGCCTTGCTTTACGTTGCCTTACGTTGCCATACTTTACGTTGCCTTGCTTTATGTTGCTTTACGTTGCCTTCCTTTACGTTGCTTTACGTTGCCTTACTTTACCTTGCCTTACATTGCCTAACTTTACGTTGCCTTTCTTTACTTTGATATACGTTGCCTTGCTTTACGATGACTTACGTTGCCTCACTTTACGTTGCCTTGCTTTACATTGCCTTACGTTGCCTTACTTTACGTTGCCTTACTTTACGTTTCTTTACGTTGCCTTGCTTTACGTTGCCTTCCTTTACGTTGCCTTCCTTTACATTGCTTTACGTTGCTTTACGTTGCTTTACTTTATGTTGCTTTACGTTGCCTTGCTTTACGTTGCCTTGCTTTGCGTTGCCTTGCTTTACGTTTCTTTACTTTGCTTTACTTTACGGTGTCTTGCTTTACGTTGCTTTACGTTGCCTTGCTTTACGTTACCTTGCTTTACGTATCTTTACGTTGCCTTGCTTTAAGTTTCCTTGCTTTACGTTGCTTTACGTTGCCTTACTTTAGGTTGCTTTACGTTGCCTTACTTTACGTTGCTTTAGGTTGCCTTACTTAACTTTGCCTTGCGTTACGTTACTTTAAGTTGCCTTGCTTTACGTTGCTTTACTTTGCCTTGCTTTACGTTCCCTGCACTGCTTTGCTTTACGTTGCCTTGCCTTGCCTTGCTTTACGTTGCCTTGCCTTGCCTTGCTTTACTTTGCCTTGCTTTACGTTGCTTTTCATTGCCTTGCTTTACGTTGCTTTACGTTGCCTTGCTTTACGTTGCTTCACGTTGTCTTACTTTACGTTGTCTTGCCTTGCCTTGCTTTACATTGCTTTACGTTGCCTTGCTTTACGTTGATTTAAGTTGCCTTGCTTTACGTTGCCTTGCTTTACGTTGCCTTGCCTTGCCTTGCTTTACGTTGCTTTACGTTGCCTTGCTTTACATTGCTTTACGTTGCCTTGCCTTGCCTTGCTTTACGGTGCTTTACGTTGCCTTGCTTTACGTTGCTTTACGTTGCCTTGCTTTACGTTTCCTTGCTTTACGTTGCCTTGCTTTACGTTGCCTTGCTTTGCCTTACTTTACATTCTCTTTCTTTACGTTGCTTTACGTTGCCTTGCTTTAGGTTGCCTTGCTTTACGTTGCTTTACGTTGCCTTGCTTTACGTTGCCTTGCTTTACGTTGCTTTACGTTGCCTTACTTAACTTTGCCTTGCGTTACGTTGCTTTACGTTGCCTTGCTTTACGTTGCCTTGCTATACGTTGCCTTGCCTTGCCTTGCTTTACGTTGGTTTACGTTGCCTTGCTTTACGTTGCTTTACGTTGCCTTGCTTTACGTTGCTTTACGATGCCTTGCTTTACGTTACCTTACGTTGCTTTAAGTTGCCTTGCTTTGTGTTGCTTTATGTTGCCTTGCTTTACTTTGCCTTTTTTTACTATGCTTTACGTTGCCTTACGTTGCCTTCCTTTACGTTGCCTTGATTTACGTTGCTTTACGTTTCCTTGCTTTACCTTTCCTTGCTTTACGTTACTTTACGATGCCTTGCTTTACGTTGCCTTGCTCTACGTTACCTTACATTGCTTTAAGTTGCCTTGCTTTATGTTGCTTTATGTTGCCTTAAGTTGCCTTGCTTTACGTTGCCTTGCTTCATGTTGCTTTACGTTGCCTTGCTTTACTTTGCCTTGCTTTACGTTGCCTTACGTTGCCTTGCTTTACGTTGCTTTACGTTGCCTTGTTTTACGTTGCCTTACGTTGCCTTGCTTTACGTTGCCTTGCTTTACGTTGCCTTGCTTTACGTTGCCTTACTTTGGCTTGCTTTACGTTGCCTTGCTTTACGTTGCCTTGCTCTACGTTGCTTTACGTTGCCTTGCTTTACGTTCCCTTGCTTTACGTTGCTTTACGTTGCCTTGCTTTACGCTCCCTTTCTTTATGATACTTTATGTTTCCTTGCTTTACGTTGCTTTACGTTGCCTTGCTTTACCTTGCCTACCTTTAAGTTGCCTTACATTACCTTGCTTTACGTTGCCTTGCTTTACGTTGCTTTACATTGCCTTGCTTTACGTTGCCTTACGTTGTCTTCCTTCACGTTGCCTTGCTTTATGTTGCTTTACGTTGACTTGCTTTACGTTGCCTTGCTTTACGTTGCTTTACGTTGCCTTACTTTACGTTGCCTTACGTTGCCTTACGTTGCCTTACTTTACGTGTCCTTGCTTTAATTTGCTATAAGTTGCCTTGCTTTACGCTGCCTTACGTTGCCTTATTTTACGTTGCCTTCCTTTACGTTGCCTTACGTTGCCTAACTATACGTTGCCTTTCGTTGCCTAACTTTACGTTGCCTTGCTTTACTTTGCTATACGTTGCCTTGCTTTACATTGCCTTACGTTGCCTTATTTTACGTTGCTTTAAGTTGCCTTGCTTTACGTTGCCTTGCTTTACGTTGCTTTACGTTGCTTTACGTTCCTTTAATTTACGTTGCTTTACGTTGCCTTACTTTACGTTGCCTTGCTTTACGTTGATTTACTTTGCCTTACTTTATGTTGTCTTGCTTTACGTTGCTTTACTTTGCCTTTCTTTACGTTGCCTTGCTTTATGTTGCTTTACGTTGCCTTGCTTTACGTTTCCTTGCTTTACGTTGATTTACCTTGCCTTATTTTACGTTGCCTTACGTTGCTTTACGTTGCCTTACTTTACGTTGCCTTACATTGCCTTACTTAACTTTGCATTGCTTTACGTTGTTTTACGTTGCCTTGCTTTACGTTGCCTTGCCTTGCTTTGATTTACGTTGCCTTGCCTTGCCTTGCTTTACGTTGCCTTTCCTTGCCTTGCTTTACGTTGCTTTACGTTGCCTTGCTTTACGTTGCCTTGCCTTTCCTTGCTTTAATTTGCCTTGCTTTACGTTGCTTTTCATTGCCTTGCTTTACGTTGCTTTACGTTGCGTTGCTTTACGTTGCCTTGCCTTGCCTTGCTTTACTTTGCCTTGCCTTGTCTTGCTTTTCTTGGTTTACGTTGCCTTGCTTTACATTGCTTTACGTTGCCTTGCTTTACGTGGATTTACGTTGCCTAGCTTTACGTTGCCTTGCTTTACTTTGCCTTGCCTTGCCTTGCTTTACGTTGCTTTACGTTGCCTTGCTTTACGTTGCCTTGCCTTGCCTTGCTTTACGTTGCTTTACGTTGCCTTGCTTTACATTGCTTTACGTTGCCTTGCCTTGCCTTGCTTTACGGTGCTTTACGTTGCCTTGCTTTACGTTCCTTTACGTTGCCTTGCTTTACGTTGCCTTGCTTTACGTTGCCTTGCTTTATGTTGCCTTTCTTTGCCCTACGTTACGTTGTCTTTCTTTACGTTGCTTTACGTTGCCTTGCTTTACGTTGCCTTGCTTTACGTTGCTTTACTTTGCCTTGCTTTAAGTTGCCTTGCTTTACGTTGCTTTACGTTGCCTTACTTTACGTTGCCTTACGTTGCTTTACGTTGCCTTACTTTACGTTGCCTTGCTTTACGTTGCTTTACGTTGCCTTGCTTTACGTTGCTTTACGTTGCCTTACTTAACTTTGCCTGGCGTTACGTTGCTTTACGTTGCCTTGCTTTACGTTGCTTTACGTTGCCTTGCTTTACGTTGCCTTGCCTTACGTTGCCTTGCCTTGCTTTAAGTTGGTTTACGTTGCCTTGCTTTACGTTGCCTTGCCTTGCCTTGCTTTACGTTGGTTTACGTTGCCTTGCTTTACGTTGCTTTCCCTTGCTTTACGATGCCTTGCTTTACGTTACCTTACGTTGCTTTAACTTGCCTTGCTTTATGTTGCTTTACGTTCCCTTACGTTGCCTTGCTTTACGTTGCCTTGCTTTATGTTGCTTTACGTTGCCTTGCTTTACGTTGCCTTACGTTGCCTTGCTTTACGTTGCTTTACGTTGCCTTGCTTTACGTTGCCTTGCTTTACGTTGCCTTGCCTTACCTTGCCTTACTTTACGTTGCCTTACGTAGGCTTGCTTTACGTTGCCTTGCTTTAAGTTGCCTTGCTTTACGTTGCTTTACGTTGCCTTGCTTTACGTTCCCTTGCTTTACGTTGCCTTGATTTACGTCGCCTTGCTTTACTATACCTTACGTTGCATTGCTTTACGTTGCTTTACGTTGCCTTGCTTTACCTTGCCTTCCTTTACCTTGCCTTACATTGCCTTGCTTTACGTTGCCTTCCTTTACGTTGCCTTGCTTTACGTTGCTTTACGTTGCCCTGCTTTACGTTGCCTTACCTTGTCTTCCTTCACGTTGCCTTGCTTTACGTTGCTTTACGGTGACTTGCTTTACGCTGCCTTACCTTGCCTTATTTTACGTTGCCTTGCTTTACGTTGCCTTACGTTGCCTTACTTTACGTTGCCTTGCTTTACGTTGCTTTACGTTGCCTTGCTTTACGTTGCTTTACGTTGCCTTACTTTACGTTGCCTTACGTTGCCTTACGTTGCCTTACTTTACGTGTCCTTGCTTTAATTTGCTATACGTTGCCTTGCTTTACGCTGCCTTACGTTGCCTTATTTTACGTTGCCTTCCTTTACGTTGCCTTACGTTGCCTAACTATACGTTGCCTTTCGTTGCCTAACTTTACGTTGCCTTACTTTACTTTGCTTTACGTTGCCTTGCTTTACATTGCCTTACGTTGCCTTACTTTAAGTTGCTTTAAGTTGCCTTGCTTTACGTTGCCTTGCTTTACGTTGCTTTACGTTGCTTTACTTTACGTTGCTTTACGTTGCCTTACTTTACGTTGCCTTGCATTACGTTGTTTTACTTTGCCTTACTTTACGTTGTCTTGCTTTACGTTGCTTTACTTTGCCTTGCTTTACGTTGCCTTGCTTTATGTTGCTTTTCGTTGCCTTGCTTTACGTTTCCTTGCTTTACGTTGATTTACCTTGCCTTATTTTACGTTGCCTTACGTTGCTTTACGTTGCCTTACTTTACGTTGCCTTACATTGCCTTACTTAACTTTGCCTTGCTTTACGTTGTTTTACGTTGCCTTGCTTTACGTTGCCTTGCCTTGCTTTGATTTACGTTGCCTTGCCTTGCCTTGCTTTACGTTGCCTTGCCTTGCCTTGCTTTACGTTGCTTTACATTGCCTTGCTTTACGTTGCCTTGCCTTTCCTTGCTTTAATTTGCCTTGCTTTACGTTGCTTTTTATTGCCTTGCTTTACGTTGCGTTGCTTTACGTTGCCTTGCCTTGCCTTGCTTTACGTTGCCTTGCCTTGTCTTGCTTTTCTTGGTTTACATTGCCTTGCTTTACATTGCTTTACGTTGCCTTGCTTTACGTTGATTTATGTTGCCTAGCTTTACGTTGCCTTGCTTTACTTTGCCTTGCCTTGCCTTGCTTTACGTTGCTTTACGTTGCCTTGCTTTACGTTGCCTTGCCTTGCCTTGCTTTACGTTGCTTTACGTTTCCTTGCTTTACATTGCTTAACGTTGCCTTGCTTTGCCTTGCTTTACGGTGCTTTACGTTGCCTTGCTTTATGTTGCCTTGCTTTACGTTGCCTTGCTTTATGTTGCCTTTCTTTGCCCTACTTTACGTTGTCTTTCTTTACGTTGCTTTACGTTGCCTTGCTTTACGTTTCCTTGCTTTACGTTGCTTTACTTTGCCTTGCTTTAAGTTGCCTTGCTTTACGTTGCTTTACGTTGCCTTACTTTACGTTGCCTTACGTTGCTTTACGTTGCCTTACTTTACTTTGCCTTGCTTTACGTTGCTTTACGTTGCCTTGCTTTACGTTGCTTTACGTTGCCTTACTTAACTTTGCCTGGCGTTACGTTGCTTTACGTTCCCTTGCTTTACGTTGCTTTACGTTGCCTTGCTTTACGTTGCCTTGCCTTGCTTTAAGTTGTTTTCCGTTGCCTTGCTTTACGTTGCCTTGCCTTGCCTTGCTTTACGTTGGTTTACGTTGCCTTGCTTTACGTTGCTTTACGTTGCTTTACGATGACTTGCTTTACGTTACCTTACGTTGCTTTAAGTTGCCTTACTTTATGTTGCTTTACGTTCCCTTACGTTTCCTTGCTTTACGTTGCCTTGCTTTATGTTGCTTTACGTTGCCTTGCTTTACGTTGCCTTGCTTTACGTTGCTTTACGTTGCCTTTCTTTACGTTGCCTTGCTTTACGTTGCCTTGCCTTACCTTGCCTTACTTTACGTTGCCTTACGTTGGCTTGCTTTACGTTGCCTTGCTTTACGTTGCCTTGCTTTACGTTGCTTTACGTTGCCTTGCTTTACGTTCCCTTGCTTTACGTTGCCTTGATTTACGTTGCCTTGCTTTACTATACCTTACGTTGCATTGCTTTACGTTGCTTTACGTTGCCTTGCTTTACCTTGCCTTCCTTTACGTTGCCTTACATTGCCTTGCTTTACGTTGCCTTCCTTTACGTTGCCTTGCTTTACGTTTCTTTACGTTGCCTTGCTTTATGTTGCCTTACGTTGTCTTCCTTCAGGTTGCCTTGCTTTACGTTGCTTTACGTTGACTTGCTTTACGCTGCCGTACCTTGCCTTATTTTACTTTGCCTTGCTTTACGTTGCCTTACGTTGCCTTACTTTACGTTGCCTTGCTTTACGTTGCTTTACGTTGCTTTACGTTGCCTTGTTTTACGTTGCTTTACGTTGCCTTGTTTTACGTTGCTTTACGTTGCCTTACTTTACCTTGCCTTACGTTGCCTAACTTTAGGTTGCCTTGCTTTACTTTTCTTTACGTTGCCTTGCTTTACGTTGCCTTCCTTTACGTTGCCTTCCTTTACATTTCTTTACGTTGCTCTACGTTGCTTTACTTTATGTTGCTTTACGTTGCCTTGCTTTACGTTGCCTTGCTTTGCGTTGCATGCTTTACGTTTCTTTACTTTGCTTTACTTTATGGTGTCTTGCTTTACGTTGCTTTACGTTGCCTTGCTTTACGTTACCTTGCTTTACGTATCTTTACGTTGCCTTGCTTTAAGTTTCCTTGCTTTACGTTGCTTTACGTTGCCTTACTTTAAGTTGCCTTACGTTGATTTACGTTGACTTACTTTACGTTGCCTTACTTTACGTTGCTTTAGGTTGCCTTACTTAACTTTGCCTTGCTTTACGTTGCCTGCCTTGCTTTGCTTTACGTTGCCTTGCCTTGCCTTGCTTTACGTTGCCTTGCCTTGCCTTGCTTTACTTTGCCTTGCTTTACGTTGCTTTTCATTGCCTTGCTTTACGTTGCTTTACGTTGCCTTGCTTTACGTTGCTTCACGTTGTCTTACTTTACGTTGTCTTGCCTTGCCTTGCTTTACGTTGCCTTGCTTTACGTTGCCTTGCCTTGCCTTGCTTTACGTTGCTTTACATTGCCTTGCTTTACTTTGCCTTGCCTTGCCTTGCTTTTCGTTGGTTTACGTTGCCTTGCTTTACATTGCTTTACGTTGCCTTGCTTTACGTTGCCTTGCATTGCCTAGCTTTACGTTGCTTTAAGTTGCTTTGCTTTACGTTGCTTTACGTTGCCTACTTTACGTTGCCTTGCTTTACGTTGCCTTGCATTACGTTGCCTTGCTTTGCCTTACTTTACGTTGTCTTGATTTACGTTGCTTTACGTTGCCTTGCTTTACGTTGCCTTGCGTTTCCTTGCTTTACGTTGCCTTGCGTTACGTTGCTTTACGTTGCCTTACTTTACGTTGCCTTACGTTGCTTTACGTTGCCTTACTTTACGTTGCCTTGCTTTACGTTGCTTTACATTGCCTTACTTAACTTTGCTTTGCGTTACGTTGCCTTGCTTTACGTTGATTTACGTTGCCTTACTTTACGTTGCCTTGACTTCCTTTGCTTTACTTTGCCTTGCCTTGCCTTGCTTTACGTTGCTGTACGTTTCCTTGCTTTACTTTGCTTTACGTTGCCTTGCTTTACGTTGCCTTTCCTTGCATTGCTTTACGTTGCCTTGTGTTACGTTGCTTTACGTTGCCTTGCTTTACGTTGACTTACGTTGCCTTGCTTTACGTTGCCTTGCTTTACGTTGCCTTTCTTTACGTTGCCTTGCTCTACGTTGCTTTACGTTGCCTTGCTTTGCGTTCCCTTGCTTTACGTTGCTTTACGTTGCCTTGCTTTACGTTGCCTTGCTTTATGATACTTTACGTTGCCTTGCTTTACGTTGCTTTACGTTGCCTTGCTTTACCTTGCCTACCTTTAGGTTGCCTTACATTGCCTTGCTTTACGTTGCCTTGCTTTACGTTGCCTTACGTTGTCTTGCTTCACGTTGCCTTGCTTTACGTTGCTTTACGTTGACTGGCTTTACGTTGCTTTATGTTGCCTTACTTTACGTTGCCTTACGTTGCCTTACTTTACGTGTCCTTGCTTTACTTTGCTGTACTTTGCCTTGGTTTACGCTGCCTTACGTTGCCTTATTTTACGTTGCCTTCCTTTACGTTGCCTTACGTTGCCTAACTTTACATTGCCTTTCGTTGCCTAACTTTACGTTGCTTTACGTTATCTTGCTTTACGTTGCCTTGCTTTACGTTGCTTTACGTTGCTTTATGTTGCTTTAATTTGCTTTACGTTGCTTTACTTTACGTTGCTTTACTTTACCTTGCTTTACGTTGCCTTGCTTTACGTTGCTTTACTTTGCCTTACTTTACGTTCTCTTGCTTTACGTTGCTTTACGTTTCCTTGCTTTATGTTGATTTACTTTGCCTTATTTTACGTTGCCTTACGTTGCTTTACGTTGCCTTTCTTTACGTTTCCTTACGTTGCCTTACTTAACTTTGCCTTGCTTTACGTTGCTTTACGTTGCCTTTCTTTACGTTGCCTTGCCTTGCTTTGATTTATGTTGCCTTGCCTTGCCTTGCTTTACGTTGCTTTACGTTGCCTTGCTTTACGTTGCCTTGCCTTGCCTTGCTTTAATTTGCCTTGCTTTACGTTGCTTTTCATTGCCTTGCTTTACGTTGCGTTGCTTTACGTTGCCTTGCCTTGCTGTACGTTGCCTTGCCTTGTCTTGCTTTTCTTTGTTTACGTTGCCTTGCTTTACATTGCTTTACGTTACCTTGCTTTACGTTGCCTTGCCTTTCCTTCCTTTACGTTGCTTTACGTTGCCTTGCTTTACATTGCCTTGCCTTGCCTTGCTTTACGGTGCTTTACGTTGCCTTGCTTTACGTTGCTTTACGTTGCCTTGCTTTACGTTGCCTTGCTTTACGTTGCTTTACTTTGCCTTACTTTACGTTGCCTTACGTTGCTCAACGTTGCCTTAATTTACGTTGCCTTGCTTTACGTTGCTTTACGTTTCCTTACTTAACTTTGCCTTGCGTTACGTTGCTTTACGTTGCCTTGATTTACGTTGGTTTACGTTGCCTTGCTTTACGTTACTTTACGTTGCCTTGCTTTACGTTGCTTTACGATGCCTTGCTTTACGTTGCCTTGCTTTACGTTACCTTACGTTGCTTTAAGTTGCCTTGCTTTATGTTTCTTTACGTTGCCTTACGTTGCCTTGCTTTACGTTGCCTTGCTTTACATTGCTTTACGTTGCCTTGCTTTAGGTTGCCTTGCCTTGCCTTGCTTTACGTTGCCTTGCCTTACGTTGCTTTACATTGCCTTGATTTACGTTGCTTTACGTTGCCTTTGCTTTACGTTGCTTTACGTTGTCTTGCTTTACGTTGCCTTGCCTTGCCTTGCTTTACGTTGGTTTACGTTGCTTTGCTTTACGTTGCTTTAAGTTGCCTTGCTTTACGTTGCCTTGCCTTGCCTTGCTTTACGTTGCTTACGTTGCCTTGCTTTACATTGCTTTACGTTGCCTTGCTTTACATTGCCTTGCCTTGCCTTTCTTTACGTTGCTTTACGTTGCCTTGCTTTACATTGCTTTACGTTGCCTTGCTTTACATTGCTTTACGTTGCCTTGCTTTACGTTGCTTTACGTTGTCTTGCTTTACGTTGCCTTGCCTTGCCTTGCTTTACGTTGGTTTACGTTGCCTTGCTTTACGTTGCTTTAAGTTGCCTTGCTTTACGTTGCCTTGCCTTGCCTTGCTTTACGTTGCTTTACGTTGCCTTGCTTTACATTGCTTTATGTTGCCTTGCTTTACGTTGCCTTGCCTTGCCTTTCTTTACGTTGCTTTACGTTGCCTTGCTTTACATTGCTTTACGTTGCCTTGCTTTAAGTTGCCTTGCTTTACGTTGCCTTGCTTTGCCTTACTTTACGTTGCGTTGCTTTACATTGCTTTACGTTGCCTTGTTTTACGTTGCTTTACGTTGCCTTGCTTTACGTTGTTTTACGTTGCCTTGCTTTATGTTGCCTTGCCTTGCCTTGCTTTACGTTGCCTTGCTTTACGTTGCTTTAAGTTGCCTTGCTTTACGTTGCCTTACATTGCCTTGCTTTACGTTGCTTTACGTTGCCTTGCTTTATGTTGCTTTACGTTGCCTTGCATTACGTTGCCATATTTACGTTGCTTTGCGTTACGTAGCTTTACTTTGCCTTGCTTTACGTTGCCTTGCTTTACGTTGCTTTACAGTGCCTTGCCTTGCTTTACGTTGCTTTACGTTGCCTTACGTTGCCTTGCTTCACGTTGCCTTGACTTGCATTGCTTTAAGTTGCCTTGCTTTACGTTGATTTATGTTGCCTTGCTTTACGTTGATTTACGTTGCCTTGCTTTACTTTGCCTTGCTTTACGATGCTTTACGCGACCTTACGTTGCCATCCTTTACTTTGCCTTGCTTTACGATGCTTTACGCGACCTTACGTTGCCATCCTTTACGTTGCCTTGATTTACTTTGCTTTACGTTGCCTTGCTTTACGTTTCCTTGGTTTACGTTCCCTTGCTTTACGTTGCTTTACGATGCCTTGCTTTACGTTGCCTTGCTTTATGTTACCTTACGTTGCTTTAAGTTGCCTTGCTTTATATTGCTTTACGTTGCCTTACGTTGCCTTGCTTTACATTGCCTTGCTTTATATTGCTTTACGTTGCCTTGCTTTACTTTGCCTTAATTTACGTTCCCTTACGTTGCCTTGCTTTATGTTGCTTTACGTTGCCTTGCTTTACGTTGCCTTACGTTGCCTTGCTTTACGTTGCCTTGCTTTACGTTGGCTTGCTTTACGTTGGCTTTCTTTACGTTGGCTTTCTTTACGTTGCCTTACGTTGCCTTACTTTACGTGTCCTTGCTTTACTTTGCTATACGTTGCCTTGCTTTACGCTGCCTTACGTTGCCTTATTTTATGTTGCCTTGCTTTACGTTGCCTTACGTTGCCTTACTTTACGTTGCCTTACTTCACGTTGCTTTACGTTGCCTTCCTTTACGTTGCCTTGCTTTACGTTGCTTTACTTTGCCTTGCTTTACATTGCCTTACGGTGCCTTACTTTACGTTTCATTACTCTACGTTGCTTTACGTTGCCTTGCTTTAAGTTGCCTTGCTTTACGTTGCTTTGCGTTGCCTTAATTTACGTTGCTTTACGTTGCCTTGCTTTACGTTGCCTTGCTTTACGTTGCTTTACGTTGCCTTGCTTTACGTTGCCTTTCTTTACGTTTCCTTACGTTGCCTTACTTAACTTTGCCTTGCTTTACGTTGCTTTACGTTGCCTTTCTTTACGTTGCCTTGCCTTGCTTTGATTTATGTTGCCTTGCCTTGCCTTGCTTTACGTTGGTTTACGTTGCCTTGCTTTACGTTGCTTTAAGTTGCCTTGCTTTACGTTGCCTTGCCTTGCCTTGCTTTACGTTGCTTTACGTTGCCTTGCTTTACATTGCTTTATGTTGCCTTGCTTTACGTTGCCTTGCCTTGCCTTTCTTTACGTTGCTTTACGTTGCCTTGCTTTACATTGCTTTACGTTGCCTTGCTTTAAGTTGCCTTGCTTTACGTTGCCTTGCTTTGCCTTACTTTACGTTGCGTTGCTTTACATTGCTTTACGTTGCCTTGTTTTACGTTGCTTTACGTTGCCTTGCTTTACGTTGTTTTACGTTGCCTTGCTTTATGTTGCCTTGCCTTGCCTTGCTTTACGTTGCCTTGCTTTACGTTGCTTTAAGTTGCCTTGCTTTACGTTGCCTTACATTGCCTTGCTTTACGTTGCTTTACGTTGCCTTGCTTTATGTTGCTTTACGTTGCCTTGCATTACGTTGCCATATTTACGTTGCTTTGCGTTACGTAGCTTTACTTTGCCTTGCTTTACGTTGCCTTGCTTTACGTTGCTTTACAGTGCCTTGCCTTGCTTTACGTTGCTTTACGTTGCCTTACGTTGCCTTGCTTCACGTTGCCTTGACTTGCATTGCTTTAAGTTGCCTTGCTTTACGTTGATTTATGTTGCCTTGCTTTACGTTGATTTACGTTGCCTTGCTTTACTTTGCCTTGCTTTACGATGCTTTACGCGACCTTACGTTGCCATCCTTTACTTTGCCTTGCTTTACGATGCTTTACGCGACCTTACGTTGCCATCCTTTACGTTGCCTTGATTTACTTTGCTTTACGTTGCCTTGCTTTACGTTTCCTTGGTTTACGTTCCCTTGCTTTACGTTGCTTTACGATGCCTTGCTTTACGTTGCCTTGCTTTATGTTACCTTACGTTGCTTTAAGTTGCCTTGCTTTATATTGCTTTACGTTGCCTTACGTTGCCTTGCTTTACATTGCCTTGCTTTATATTGCTTTACGTTGCCTTGCTTTACTTTGCCTTAATTTACGTTCCCTTACGTTGCCTTGCTTTATGTTGCTTTACGTTGCCTTGCTTTACGTTGCCTTACGTTGCCTTGCTTTACGTTGCCTTGCTTTACGTTGGCTTGCTTTACGTTGGCTTTCTTTACGTTGGCTTTCTTTACGTTGCCTTACGTTGCCTTACTTTACGTGTCCTTGCTTTACTTTGCTATACGTTGCCTTGCTTTACGCTGCCTTACGTTGCCTTATTTTATGTTGCCTTGCTTTACGTTGCCTTACGTTGCCTTACTTTACGTTGCCTTACTTCACGTTGCTTTACGTTGCCTTCCTTTACGTTGCCTTGCTTTACGTTGCTTTACTTTGCCTTGCTTTACATTGCCTTACGGTGCCTTACTTTACGTTTCATTACTCTACGTTGCTTTACGTTGCCTTGCTTTAAGTTGCCTTGCTTTACGTTGCTTTGCGTTGCCTTAATTTACGTTGCTTTACGTTGCCTTGCTTTACGTTGCCTTGCTTTACGTTGCTTTACGTTGCCTTGCTTTACGTTGCCTTTCTTTACGTTTCCTTACGTTGCCTTACTTAACTTTGCCTTGCTTTACGTTGCTTTACGTTGCCTTTCTTTACGTTGCCTTGCCTTGCTTTGATTTATGTTGCCTTGCCTTGCCTTGCTTTACGTTGCTTTACGTTGCCTTGCTTTACGTTGCCTTGCCTTGCCTTGCTTTAATTTGCCTTGCTTTACGTTGCTTTTCATTGCCTTGCTTTACGTTGCGTTGCTTTACGTTGCCTTGCCTTGCTGTACGTTGCCTTGCCTTGTCTTGCTTTTCTTTGTTTACGTTGCCTTGCTTTACATTGCTTTACGTTACCTTGCTTTACGTTGCCTTGCCTTTCCTTCCTTTACGTTGCTTTACGTTGCCTTGCTTTACATTGCCTTGCCTTGCCTTGCTTTACGGTGCTTTACGTTGCCTTGCTTTACGTTGCTTTACGTTGCCTTGCTTTACGTTGCCTTGCTTTACGTTGCTTTACTTTGCCTTACTTTACGTTGCCTTACGTTGCTCAGCGTTGCCTTAATTTACGTTGCCTTGCTTTACGTTGCTTTACGTTTCCTTACTTAACTTTGCCTTGCGTTACGTTGCTTTACGTTGCCTTGATTTACGTTGGTTTACGTTGCCTTGCTTTACGTTACTTTACGTTGCCTTGCTTTACGTTGCTTTACGATGCCTTGCTTTACGTTGCCTTGCTTTACGTTACCTTACGTTGCTTTAAGTTGCCTTGCTTTATGTTGCTTTACGTTGCCTTACGTTGCCTTGCTTTACGTTGCCTTGCTTTACTTTGCTTTACGTTGCCTTGCTTTATGTTGCCTTGCCTTGCCTTGCTTTACGTTGCCTTGCCTTACGTTGCTTTACATTGCCTTGATTTACGTTGCTTTACGTTGCCTTGCTTTAAGTTGCCTTGCCTTACCTTGCTTTACGTTGCCCTGCCTTGTCTTGCTTTTATTGGTTTACGTTGCCTTGCTTTACATTGCTTTACGTTACCTTGCTTTACGTTGCCTTGCCTTTCCTTCCTTTACGTTGCTTTACGTTGCCTTGCTTTACATTGCCTTGCCTTGCCTTGCTTTACGTTGCTTTACGTTGCCTTGCTTTACGTTGCCTTGCTTTACGTTTCCTTGCTTTACGTTGCCTTGCTTTGCCTTACTTTACGTTGCCTTGCTTTACGTTGCTTTACGTTGCCTTGTTTTAAGTTGCTTTACGTTGCCTTGCTTTACGTTTCCTTGCCTTGACTTGCTTTACGTTGCCTTGCCTTGCCTTGCTTTATATTGCCTTGCTTTACGTTGCCATGCTTTACGTTGCCTTGCCTTGCCTTGCTTTACGTTGCCTTGCCTTATCTTGCTTTTCTTGGTTTACGTTGCCTTGCTTTACATTGCTTTACGTTGCCTTTGCTTTACGTTGCTTTACGTTGTCTTGCTTTACGTTGCCTTGCCTTGCCTTGCTTTACGTTGGTTTACGTTGCTTTGCTTTACGTTGCTTTAAGTTGCCTTGCTTTACGTTGCCTTGCCTTGCCTTGCTTTACGTTGCTTTACGTTGCCTTGCTTTACATTGCTTTACGTTGCCTTGCTTTACGTTGCCTTGCCTTGCCTTTCTTTACGTTGCTTTACGTTGCCTTGCTTTACATTGCTTTACGTTGCCTTGCTTTACAATGCTTTACGTTGCCTTGCTTTACGTTGCTTTACGTTGTCTTGCTTTACGTTGCCTTGCCTTGCCTTGCTTTACGTTGGTTTACGTTGCCTTGCTTTAAGTTGCTTTAAGTTGCGTTGCTTTAAGTTGCCTTGCTTTACGTTGCCTTGCCTTGCCTTGCTTTACGTTGCTTTACGTTGCCTTGCTTTACATTGCTTTATGTTGCCTTGCTTTACGTTGCCTTGCCTTGCCTTTCTTTACGTTGCTTTACGTTGCCTTGCTTTACATTGCTTTACGTTGCCTTGCTTTAAGTTGCCTTGCTTTACGTTGCCTTGCTTTGCCTTACTTTACGTTGCGTTGCTTTACATTGCTTTACGTTGCTTTACGTTGCCTTGCTTTACGTTGTTTTACGTTGCCTTGCTTTATGTTGCTTTGCCTTGCCTTGCTTTACGTTGCCTTGCTTTACGTTGCTTTAAGTTGCCTTGCTTTACGTTGCCTTACATTGCCTTGCTTTACGTTGCTTTACGTTGCCTTGCTTTATGTTGCTTTACGTTGCCTTGCATTACGTTGCCATATTTACGTTGCTTTGCGTTACGTAGCTTTACTTTGCCTTGCTTTACGTTGCCTTGCTTTACGTTGCTTTACGTTGCCTTGCCTTGCTTTACGTTGCTTTACGTTGCCTTACGTTGCCTTGCTTCACGTTGCCTTGACTTGCATTGCTTTAAGTTGCCTTGCTTTACGTTGATTTACGTTGCCTTGCTTTACGTTGATTTACGTTGCCTTGCTTTACTTTGCCTTGCTTTACGATGCTTTACGCGACCTTACGTTGCCATCCTTTACTTTGCCTTGCTTTACGATGCTTTACGCGACCTTACGTTGCCATCCTTTACGTTGCCTTGATTTACTTTGCTTTACGTTGCCTTGCTTTACGTTTCCTTGGTTTACGTTCCCTTGCTTTACGTTGCTTTACGATGCCTTGCTTTACGTTGCCTTGCTTTATGTTACCTTACGTTGCTTTAAGTTGCCTTGCTTTATATTGCTTTACGTTGCCTTACGTTGCCTTGCTTTACATTGCCTTGCTTTATATTGCTTTACGTTGCCTTGCTTTACTTTGCCTTAATTTACGTTCCCTTACGTTGCCTTGCTTTATGTTGCTTTACGTTGCCTTGCTTTACGTTGCCTTACGTTGCCTTGCTTTACGTTGCCTTGCTTTACGTTGGCTTGCTTTACGTTGGCTTTCTTTACGTTGGCTTTCTTTACGTTGCCTTACGTTGCCTTACTTTACGTGTCCTTGCTTTACGTTGCTTTACGTTGCCTTGCTTTACGTTGCCTTGCTTTACGTTACTTTACGTTGCCTTGCTTTACGTTGCCTTGCTTTACGTTGCTTTACGTTGCCTTGCTTTACGTTGCTTTACGTTGCCTTACTTTACGTTGTCGTACGTTGCCGAACTTTACGTTGCCTTGCTTTACTTTGCTATACGTTGACTTGCTTTACGTTGACTTACGTTGCCTTACTTTACGTTGCCTTGCTTTACTTTGCAATACGTTGCCTTGCTTTACATTGCCTTACGTTGCCTTACTTTACGTTGCATTACTTTACGTTGCTTTACGTTGCCTTGCTTTATGTTGCCTTGCTTTACATTGCTTTACGTTGCTTTACATTGCTTTACTTTACGTTGCTTTACGTTGCCTTGCTTTACGTTGCCTTGATTTAAGTTGCTTTACGTTGCCTTGCTTTACCTTGCCTTGCTTTACGTTGCTTTACGTTGCCCTGCTTTACGTTTCCTTGCTTTACGTTGCTTTAATTTTCCTTACTTTACGTTGCCTTACGTTGCTTTACGTTGCCTTACTTTACGTTGCCTTGCTTTACGTTGCTTTACGTTGCCTTACTTAACTTTGCCTTGCTTTACGTTGCTTTACGTTGCCTTGCTTTACGTTGCTTTACGTTGCCTTGCTTTACGTTGCCTTGCCTTCCTTTGCTTTACGTTGCCTTGCCTTGCCTTGCTTTACGTTGCCTTGCCTGCCTTGCTTTACGTTGCTTTACGTTGCCTTGCTTTACATTGCCTTGCCTTGCCTTGCTTTACGTTACCTTGCCTTGTCTTGCTTTTCTTGGTTTACGTTGACTTGATTTACGTTTCCTTGCCTTGACATGCTTTACGTTGCCTTGCCTTTACTTCCTTTACGTTGCCTTGCCTTGCCTTGCTTTACGTTGCTTTACGTTGCCTTGCTTTATGTTGCCTTGCCTTGCCTTAGTTTACGTTTCCTTGCTTTATGTTGCTTTACATTGCCTTGATTTACTTTGCCTTACCTTGCCTTGCTTTACGTTGCTTTACGTTGCCTTGCTTTACGTTGCTTTACGTTGCTTTACGTTTCCTTGCCTTACGTTGCCTTGCTTTACGTTGCCTTTCTTTACGTTGCTTTACTTTGCCTTGCTTTACTTTGCCTTGCTTTACGATGGTGTACGTTTCCTTACGTTGCCTTCCTTTACGTTGCCTTGATTTAATTTGCTTTACGTTGCCTTCCTTTACGTTTCCTTGCATTACGTTCCCTTCCTTTACATTGCTTTACGATGCCTTTCTTTACGATGCCTTGCTTTACGTTACCTTACGTTGCTTTAAGTTGCCTTGCTTTAAGTTGCTTTACGTTGCCTTACGTTGCCTTACTTTGCCTTGCTTTACGTTGCCTTGCTTTACGTTGCTTTACATTGTCTTGTTTTACGTTGCCTTTCTTTACGTTGCTTTACGTTGCCTTGCTTTACGTTGCCTTGCTTTACGTTGCCTTACGTTGCCTTGCTTTACATTGCCTTGATTTACGTTGCCTTTCTTTAAGTTGCCTTACTTTACGTTGCCTTACGTTGGCTTGCTTTACGTTGCCTTGCTTTATGTTGCCTTGTTTTACGTTGACTTACATTGCCTTGCTTTACGTTGCCTTGCTTTATGTTGCTTTACGTTGCCTTGCTTTACGTTGCCTTACGTTGTCTTACTTCACGTTCCCTTGCTTTACTTTGCTATACGTTGCCTTGCTTTACGTTGCCTTACGTTGCCTTATTTAACGTTGCCTTGCTTTACGTTGCCTTACGTTGCTTTACTTTACGTTGCCTTACGTTGCCTTACTTTACGTTGCCTTACTTTACGTTGCTTTACGTTGCCTTGATTTACGTTGATTTACATTGCTTTACTTTACGTTGCTTTACGTTGCCATGCTTTACATTGCCTTGCTTTACGTTGCTTTACGTTGCATCACTTTACGTTGTCTTGCTTTACGTTGCTTTACCTTGCCTTGCTTTATGTTGCCTTGCTTTACGTTGCCTTGCTTTACGTTGCCTTGCTTTACGTTGCTTTACGTTGCCTTGCTTAAGGTTGATTTACGTTGCATTACTTTACGTTGCTTTACGTTGCCTTTGTTTACGTTGCCTTGCCTTGCCTTGCTTTACGTTGCCTTGCCTTGCTTTACATTGCTTTACGTTGCCTTGCTTTATGTTGCCTTGCCTTGCCTTGCTTTACGTTACTTTACGTTGCCTTGCTTTACGTTGCTTTACGTTGCCTTGCTTTACGTTGCCTTGTCTGCCTTGCTTTACGTTGCCTTGCCTTCTCTTGCTTTACATTGCTATACGTTGCCTTGTTTTACGTTGCTTTACGTTGCCTTGCTTTACGTTGCCTTGCTTTAGGTTGCTTTACGTTGCCTTGCTTTACGTTGCCTTGTCTGCCTTGCTTTACGTTGCCTTGCCTTCTCTTGCTTTACATTGCTATACGTTGCCTTGTTTTACGTTGCTTTACGTTGCCTTGCTTTACGTTGCCTTGCTTTAGGTTGCTTTACCTTGTCTTGCTTTACGTTGTCTTGCTTTACGTTGCCTTGCCTTGCCTTGCTTTACGTTGCTTTACCTTGCGTTGCTTTACGTTGCTTTACGTTCATTGCTTTACGTTGCTTTACGTTGCTTTGCCTTGCCTTCCTTACCTTGCTTTACGTTGCTTTACGTTGCCTTGATTTACGTTGCTTTATGTTGCTTTACGTTGCCTTGCTTTACCATGCTTTACGTTGCCTTGCATTACCTTGCTTTACGTTGCTTTACGTTGCTTTACGTTGCCTTGCTTTACGTTGATTTACCTTACCTTACGTTGCCTTGCCTTGCTTTACCTTGTTTACGTTGCTTTACCTTGCTTTACGTTTCCTTGCTTTACGTTGCTTTACGTTGCCTTGTTTTACGTTGCTTTATGTTGCTTTACGTTGCCTTGCTTTACTTTGCTTTACGTTGCCTTGCATTACCTTGCTTTACGTTGCTTTACGTTGCTTTACCTTGCTGTACCTTGATTTACCTTACTTTACCTTCGTTTACGTTGCTTTACGTTGCCTTGCTTTACCTTGCTTTACCTTGCTTTACCTTGCTTTACGTTGCCTTGCTTTATGTTCCTTACGTTGCCTTGCTTTACGTTGATTTACGTTCCTTTACCTTGCTTTACCTTGCTTTACGTTGCTTTACGTTGCCTTGCTTTACGTTCCTTTACGTTCCTTTACCTTGCTTTACCTTTCTTTACCTTGCTTTACTTTGCCTTGCTTTACGTTGCTTTACGTTGACTTGCTTTACGTTTCCTTGCTTTACGTTGCCTTTCGTTGCCTTTCTATACGTTGCCTTGCTTTACGTTGCTTTACTTTCCCTTGCTTTTTGTTGCTTTACGTTGCTTTACCTTGCTTTAACTTGGTTTACCTTGCTTCACGTTGCCTTGCTTTAACTTGATTTACGTTGCCTTGCTTTACATTGCTTTACGTTGTTTTAACTTGCTTTACCTTGCTTTACCTTGCTTGAAGTTGCTTTACTCTGCCTTGCTTTATGTTGATTTGTGTCCTTGCTTTGCATTACTTTACGTTGCTTTACCTTGCTTTACCTTGCTTTACCTTGCTTTATGTTTCCTTGCTTTATGTTGCTTTACGATGCGTTACCTTGCTTTACCTTGCTTTATGTTGCCTTGATTTACGTTGCTTTACGTTGCTTTACCTTGCTTTACCTTGCTTTACCTTGCTTTACCATGCTTTACTTTGATTTACGTTGCCTTGCCTTGACTTGCTTTGCGTTGCCTTGCCTTGCCTTGCTTTACGTTGCTTTACGTTTCCTTGCTTTACGTTGCCTTAACTTGCCTTGCCTTCCTTTACGTTGCTTTACGTTTCCTTGCTTTACGTTGCCTTACCTTGCCTTGCTTTACGTTGCTTTACGTTGCCTTACTTTACGTTGCTTTACGTTGCCTTGCTTTACGTTGCCTTACTTTACGTTGCTTTGCGTTACGTAGATTTACGTTGCCTTGCTTTATGTTGCTTTACGTTGCCTTGCCTTGCTTTACGTTGCTTTACGTTGCCTTGCTTTACGTTGCCTTGCCTTGCATTGCTTTACGTTGCCTTGCCTTGCATTGCTTTACGTTGCCTTCCTTTACGTTGCTTTACGTTGCCTTGCCTTGCATTGCTTTACGTTGCCTTGCCTTGCATTGCTTTACGTTGCCTTGCTTTACGTTGCTTTACGTTGCTTTACGTTGCCTTGCTTTACGTTCCTTTCTTTACGTTCCCTTGATTTACGCTGCTTTACGATGCCTTGCTTTACGTTGCCTTGCTTTACGTTACCTTACGTTGCTTTAAGTTGCCTTGCTTTATGTTGCTTTATGTTGTCTTACGTTGCCTTGCTTTACGTTGCCTTGCTTTATGTTGCTTTACGTTGCGTTGCTTTAATTTGCCTTGCTTTACGTTGCCTTGCTTTATGTTGCTTTACGTTGCCTTGCTTTACGTTGCCTTACGTTGCCTTCCTTTACCTTGCCTTGCTTTACGTTGCCTTGCTTTACGTTGCCTTACTGTACGTTGCCTTACGTTGGCTTGCTTTACGTTGCCTTGCTTTACGTTGCCTTGCTTTACGTTCCCTTCCTTTACATTGCTTTTCGTTGCCTTGCTTTACGTTGACTTGCTTTACGATACTTTACGTTGCCTTGCTTTATGTTGCCTTACGTTGCCTTACTTTACGTTGCCTTGCTTTATGTTGCCTTGCCTTGCCTTGCTTTACGTTGCCTTGCTTTACGTTGCTTTAAGTTGCCTTGCTTTACGTTGCCTTACCTTGCCTTGCTTTACGATGCTTTACGTTGCCTTGCTTTACGTTGCTTTACGTTGCCTTGCTTTACGTTGCCATACTTTACGTTGCTTTGCGTTACGTAGCTTCACTTTGCATTGCTTTACGTTGCCTTGCTTTACGTTGCTTTACGTTGCCTTGCCTTGCTTTACGTTGCTTTACGTTGCCTTGCTTTACGTTGCCTTGCCTTGGATTGCTTTACGTTGCCTTGCTTTACGTTGCTTTACGTTGCCCTGCTTTACGTTGATTTACGTTGCCTTGCTTTACTTTGCCTTGCTTTACGATGCTTTACGCGACCTTACGTTGCCTTCCTTTACGTTGCCTTGATTTACTTTGCTTTACGTTGCCTTGCTTTAAGTTTCCTTGATTTACGTTCCCTTGCTTTACGTTGCTTTACGATGCCTTGCTTTACGTTGCCTTGCTTTACGTTACCTTACGTTGCTTTAAGTTGCCTTGCTTTATGTTGCTTTACGTTGCCTTACGTTGCCTTGCTTTACGTTGCCTTGCTTTATATTGCTTTACGTTGCCTTGCTTTACTTTGCCTTACTTTACGTTGCCTTACGTTACCTTGCTTTACGTTGCTTTATGTTGCCTTGCTTTACGTTGCCTTACGTTGCCTTGCTTTACGTTGCCTTGCTTTACGTTGGCTTGCTTTACGTTGGCTTTCTTTACGTTGGCTTTCTTTACGTTGCCTTACGTTGCCTAACTTTACGTTGCCTTGCTTAACTTTGCTATACGTTGCCTTGCTTTACGTTGACTTACGTTGCCTTACTTTACGTTGCCTTGCTTTACCTTGCCTTACGTTGCCTTTAATTTACGTTGCTTTACTTTATGTTGCTTTACGTTGCCTTGCTTTACGTTGCCTTGCTTTACGTTGCCTTGCTTTACGTTGCTTTACGTTGCTTTACTTTACGTTGGGTTACTTTGCCTTGCTTTACGTTGCCTTGCTTTACGTTGCCTGCTTTACCTTGCTTTACTTTGCCTTTCTTTACGTTGTCTTGCTTTACGTTGCTTTACGTTGCCTTGCTTTACGTTGCTTTACGTTGCCTTGCTTTACGTTTCCTTGCTTTACGTTGCTTTACGTTGCCTTACTTTACGTTGCCTTACGTTGCCTTACTTTACGTTGCCTTGCTTTACGTTGCTTTACGTTGCCTTACTTAACTTTGCCTTGCTTTACGTTGCTTTACGTTGCCTTTCTTTACGTTGCTTTACGTTGCCTTGCTTTACGTTGCCTTGCCTTGCTTTGCTTTACGTTGCCTTGCCTTGCCTTGCTTTGCGTTGCCTTGCCTTGCTTTGCGTTGCCTTGCCTTGCCTTGCTTTACGTTGCTTTACGTTGCCTTGATTTATGTTGCCTTGCCTTGCCTTGCTTTACTTTGCCTTGCTTTACATTGCTTTACATTGCCTTGATTTACGTTGCTTTACGTTGCCTTGCTTTACGTTTCCTTGCCTTGCCTTGCTGTACGTTTCCTTGTCTTGTCTTGCTTTTTTTGGTTTACGTTGCCTTGCTTTACATTGCTTTACATTGCCTTGCTTTACGTTGCTTTACGTTGCCTTGCTTTACATTGCTTTACGTTGCCTTGCTTTACGTTGCCTTTCCTTGCCTTGCTTTATGTTGCTTTAAGTTGCCTTGCTTTACGTTGCTTTACGTTGCCTTGCTTTACGTTGCCTTGCTTTACGTTGCCTTGCTTTACGTTGCCTTGCTTTGCCTTACTTTACGTTGCCTTGCTTTTCGTTGCTTTATGTTGCCTTGTTTTAAGTTGCTTTACGTTGCCTTGCTTAACGTTTCCTTGCCTTGACTTGCTTTATTTTGCCTTGCCTTGCTTTACGTTGCCTTGCCTTGACTTCCTTTATGTTGCCTTGCCTTGCCTTGCTTTATAATGCCTTGCTTTACGTTGCCTTGATTTAAGTTGCCTTCCCTTGCCTTGCTTTACGTTGCCTTGCCTTGTCTTGCTTTTCTTGGTTTATGTTGCCTTGCTTTACATTGCTTTACGTTGCCTTGCTTCACGTTGCTTTACGTTGTCTTGCTTCACGTTGCATTGCCTTGCATTGTTTTACGTTGATTTACGTTCCCTTGCTTTATGTTGCTTTACGTTGCCTTGCTTTACGTTGCCTTGCCTTTCCTTGCTTTAGGTTGCTTTACGTTGCGTTGCTTTACATTGCTTTACGTTGACTTGCTTTACGTTGCCTTGCCTTGCCTTGCTTTAAGTTGCTTTACGTTGCCTTGCTTTACATTGTTTTACGTTGCCTTGCTTTACGTTGCCTTGCTTTACGTTGCCTTGCTTTGCCTTACTTAACGTTGCATTGCTTTACGTTGCTTTAGGTTGCCTTGCTTTACGTTTCCTTGCTTTGATTTGTTTTACGTTGCCTTGCCTTGACTTGCTTTACGTTGCTTTGCCTTGCTTTACGTTGCCTTGCTTTACGTTTCTTTACGTTGCCTTGCTTTACGTTGCCTTACCTTGCCTTGCTTTACGTTGCTTTAAGTTGCCTTGCTTTAAGTTGCTTTACGTTGCCTTGCTTTACGTTGCCTTACATTACGTTGTTTGCGCTACGTTCCTTTACGTTGCCTTGCTTTACGTTGCCTTGCTTAACGTTGCCTTGCTTTATGTTGCTTTACGTTGCCTTGCCTTGCTCTACGTTGCCTTACTTTACGTTGCCTTGCTTTATGTTGCCTTGCCTTGCATTGCTTCACGTTGACTTGCTATACGTTGCTTTACGTTGCCTTGCTTTACTTTGCTTTACGTTGCCTTGCTTTACGTTGCTTTACGTTGCCTTGCTTTACTTTGCCTTGCTTTACTATGCTTTACGTTGTCTTACGTTGCCTTCCTTTACGTTGCCTTGATTTACTTTGCTTTACGTTTCCTTGCTTTACGTTTCCTTGCTTTACGTTCCCTTGCTTTACGTTGCTTTACGGTGCCTTGCTTTACGTTGCCTTGCTTACGTTACCTTAGGTTGCTTTAAGTTGCCTTGCTTTATGTTGCTTTATGTTGCCTTACGTTGCCTTGCTTTACGTTGCCTTGCTTTACTTTGCCTTGCTTTACATTGCCTTACGTTGCCTTGCTTTACGTTGCTTTACGTTGCCTTGCTTTACGTTGCTTTACGTTGCCTTGCTTTACGTTGCTTTACGTTGCCTTGCTTTACTTTGCCTTGCTTTACTATGCTTTACGTTGTCTTACGTTGCCTTCCTTTACGTTGCCTTGATTTACTTTGCTTTACGTTGCCTTGCTTTACCTTTCCTTGCTTTACGTTCCCTTGCTTTACGTTGCTTTACGGTGCCTTGCTTTACGTTGCCTTGCTTACGTTACCTTAGGTTGCTTTAAGTTGCCTTGCTTTATGTTGCTTTATGTTGCCTTACGTTGCCTTGCTTTACTATGCCTTGCTTTACTTTGCCTTGCTTTACATTGCCTTACGTTGCCTTGCTTTACGTTGCTTTACGTTGCCTTGCTTTACGTTGCCTTACGTTGCCTTGCTTTACGTTGTCTTGCTTTACGTTGCCTTGCTTTACGTTGCCTTACGTTGCCTTGCTTTACGTTGCCTTGCTTTACGTTGCCTTGCTTTACGTTGCCTTGCTCTACGTTGATTTACGTTGCCTTGCTTTACGTTCCCTTGCTTTACGTTGCTTTACGTTGCCTTTCTTTACGTTGCCTTGCTTTATGATAGTTTACGTTGCCTTGCTTTAACTTGTCTACCTTTACGTTGCCTTACATTACCTTGCTTTACGTTGCCTTGCTTTACGTTGCTTTACGTTGCCTTGCTTTACGTTGCCTTACGTTGTCTTGCTTCACGTTGCCTTGCTTTATGTTGCTTTACGTTGCCTTGCTTTACGTTGCCTTGCTTTACGTTCCTTTACGTTGCCTTACTTTACGATGCCTTACGTTGCCTTACTTTACGTGTCCTTGCTTTACTTTGCTATACGTTGCCTTGCTTTACGCTGCCTTACGTTGCCTTATTTTACGTTGCCTTCCTTTAAGTTGCCTTACGTTGCCTAACTTTACGTTGCCTTTCGTTGCCTAACTTTACGTTGCCTTGCTTTACTTTGCTATACGTTGCCTTACTTTGCGTTGCCTTGCTTTACATTGCCTTACGTTGCCTTACTTTACGTTGCTTTACGTTGCCTTGCTTTACGTTGCCTTGCTTTACGTTACCTTACGTTGCTTTAAGTTGCCTTGCTTTATGTTGCTTTACGTTGCCTTACGTTGCCTTACGTTGCCTTGCTTTACGTTGCCTTGCTTTATGTTGCTTTACATTGTCTTGTTTTACGTTGCCTTTCTTTACGTTGCTTTACGTTGCCTTGCTTTACGTTGCCTTACGTTGCCTTGCTTTACGTTGCCTTGCTTTACGTTGCCTTTCTTTAAGTTGCCTTAATTTACGTTGCCTTACGTTGGCTTGCTTTACGTTGCCTTGCTTTATGTTGCCTTGTTTTACGTTGAACTACATTGCCTTGCTTTACGTTGCCTTGCTTTATGTTGTTTTACGTTGCCTTGCTTTACGTTGCCTTACGTTGTCTTACTTCACGTTCCCTTGCTTTACTTTGCTATACGTTGCCTTGCTTTACGTTGCCTTACGTTGCCTTTTTTTACATTGCCTTACTTTACGTTGCTTTACGTTGCCATGCTTTACGTTGCCTTGCTTTACGTTGCTTTAGTTTGCCTTGATTTACGTTGCTTTACGTTGCCTTGCTTTACATTTCCTTGCTTTACGTTGCTTTACGTTGCCTTACTTTAAGTTGTCTTGCTTTACGTTGCTTTACGTTGCCATGCTTTATGTTGCCTTGCTTTACGTTGCTTTACGTTGCCTTGCTTTACGTTGCCTTGCTTTACGTTGCTTTACGTTGCCTTGCTTACGTTGATTTACGTTGCCTTACTTTACGTTGCCTTACGTTGCCTAACTTTACGTTGCCTTGCTTAACTTTGCTATACGTTGCCTTGCTTTACGTTGACTTACGTTGCCTTACTTTACGTTGCCTTGCTTTACCTTGCCTTACGTTGCCTTTAATTTACGTTGCTTTACTTTATGTTGCTTTACGTTGCCTTGCTTTACGTTGCCTTGCTTTACGTTGCCTTGCTTTGCCTTACTTTACGTTGCCTTGCTTTACGTTGCTTTACGTTGCCTTGTTTTAAGTTGCTTTACGTTGCCTTGCTTTACGTTTCCTTGCCTTGACTTGCTTTATTTTGCCTTGCCTTGCTTTACGTTGCCTTGCCTTGACTTCCTTTATATTGCCTTGCCTTGCCTTGCTTTATAATGCCTTGCTTTACGTTGCCTTGATTTAAGTTGCCTTGCCTTGCCTTGCTTTACGTTGCCTTGCCTTGACTTGCTTTATTTTGCCTTGCCTTGCTTTACGTTGCCTTGCCTTGACTTCCTTTATATTGCCTTGCCTTGCCTTGCTTTATAATGCCTTGCTTTACGTTGCCTTGATTTAAGTTGCCTTGCCTTGCCTTGCTTTACGTTGCCTTGCCTTGTCTTGCTTTTCTTGGTTTACGTTGCCTTGCTTTACATTGCTTTACTTTGCCTTGCTTCACGTTGCTTTACGTTGTCTTGCTGCACGTTGCATTGCCTTGCATTGCTTTACGTTGGTTTACGTTCCCTTGCTTTACGTTGCTTTACGTTGCCTTGTTTACGTTGCCTTGCCTTGCCTTGCTTTAGGTTGCTTTACGTTGCCTTGCTATACATTGCTTTACGTTGCCTTGCTTTACGTTGCCTTGCCTTGCCTTGCTTTAAGTTGCTTTACGTTGCCTTGCTTTACATTGTTTTACGTTGCCTTGCTTTACGTTGCCTTGCCTTACGTTGCCTTACTTAACTTTGCCTTGCTTTACGTTGCTTTACGTTGCCTTGCTTTACGTTGCTTTACGTTGCCTTGCTTTACGTTGCCTTGCCCTGCTTTGATTTACGTTGCCTTGTCTTGCCTTGCTTTACGTTGCCTTGCCTTGCCTTGCTTTACGGTGCTTTACGTTGCCTTGCTTTACGTTGCCTTGCCTTGCCTTGCTTTAATTTGCCTTGCTTTACGCTGCTTTTCATTCTCTTGCTTTACGTTGCTTTACGTTGCGTTGCTTTACGTTGCCTTGCCTTGCCTTGCTTTACGTTGCCTTGCCTTGACCTGCTTTTCTTGGTTTACGTTGCCTTGCTTTACATTGTTTTATGTTGCCTTGCTTTACGTTGATTTACGTTGCCTTGCTTTACGTTCCCTTGCTTTACGTTGCCTTGCCTTGCCTTGCTTTACGTTGCCTTGCTTTACGTTGCCTTGCCTTGCCTTGCTTTACGTTACTTTACGTTGCCTTGCTTTACATTGCTTTACGTTGACTTGCCTTGCCTTGCTTTACGGTGCTTTACGTTGCCTTGCTTTACGTTGCTTTACGTTGCCTTGCTTTACGTTGCCTTGCTTTGCCTTACTTTACGTTGTCTTTCGTTACGTTGCTTTACGTTGCCTTGCTTTACGTTGCCTTTCTTTACGTTGCTTTACGATGCCTTGCTTTACGTTACCTTACGTTGCTTTAAGTTGCCTTGCTTTATGTTGCTTTACGTTGCCTTACGTTGCCTTGCTTTACGTTGCCTTGCTTTATGTTGCTTTACGTTGCCTTGCTTTACTTTGCCTTGTTTTACTATGCTTTACGTTGCCTTACGTTGCCTTCCTTTACGTTGCCTTGATTTACGTTGCTTTACGTTTCCTTGCTTTACCTTTCCTTGCTTTACGTTCCCTTGCTTTACGTTGCTTTACGATGCCTTGCTTTACGTTGCCTTGATTTACGTTGCCTTAAGTTGCTTTAAGTTGCCTTGCTTTATGTTGCTTTATGTTGCCTTACGTTGCTTTGCTTTACGTTGCCTTAATTCATGTTGCTTTACGTTGCCTTGCTTTTCTTTGCCTTGCTTTACGTTGCCTTACGTTGCCTTGCTTTATGTTGCTTTACGTTTGCCTTGCTTTACGTTGCCTTGCTTTACGTTGCTTTACGTTGCCTTACGTTGCCTTACTTTACGTGTCCTTGCTTTAATTTGCTAAACGTTGCCTTGCTTTACGCTGCCTTACGTTGCCTTATTTTACGTTGCCTTCTTTACGTTGCCTTTCGTTGCCTAACTTTACGTTGCCTTGCTTTACTTTGCTATACGTTGCCTTGCTTTACATTGCCTTATGTTGCCTTACTTTACGTTGCTTTAAGTTGCCTTGCTTTACGTTGATTTACTTTGCCTTACTTTACGTTGTCTTGCTTTACGTTGCTATACTTTGCCTTGCTTTACGTTGCCTTGCTTTATGTTGCTTTACGTTGCCTTGCTTTACGTTTCCTTGCTTTACGTTGATTTACCTTGCCTTATTTTACGTTGCCTTACCTTGCTTTACGTTGCCTTACTTTACGTTGCCTTACATTGCCTTACTTAACTTTGCATTGCTTTACGTTGTTTTACGTTGCCTTGCCTTGCTTTGATTTACGTTGCCTTGCCTTGCCTTGCTTTACGTTGCCTTGCCTTGCTTTACGTTTCTGTACGTTGCCTTACTTTAAGTTGCCTTACGTTGATTTACGTTGCCTTACTTTACGTTGCCTTGCTTTACGTTGCTTTACGTTGCCTTACTTAACTTTGCCTTGCTTTACGTTGCTTTACGTTGCCTTGCTTTACGTTGCTTTTCTTTGCCTTGCTTTACGTTGCCTGCCTTGCTTAGCTTTACGTTGCCTTGCCTTGCCTTGATTTACTTTGCCTTGCTTTACGTTGCTTTTCATTTCCATGCTTTACGTTGCTTTACGTTGCCTTGCTTTACGTTGCTTTACGTTGTCTTGCTTTACGTTGCCTTGCCTTGCCTTGATATACGTTGGTTTTAGTTGCCTTGCTTTACATTGCTTTACGTTGCCTTGCTTTACGTTGCCTTGCCTTGCCTTGCTTTACGTTGCTTTACGTTGCCTTGCTTTACGTTGCTTTACGTTGCCTTTCTTTACGTTGCCTTGCTTTACGTTGCCTTGCATTACGTTGCCTTGCTTTGCCTTACTTTACGTTGTCTTGCTTTACTTTGCTTTACGTTGCCTTGCTTTACGTTGCCTTGCTTTACGTTGCTTTACGTTGCCTTGCTTTACGTTGCCTTGCTTTACGTTGCTTTACGTTGCCTTACTTTACATTGCCTTACGTTGCTTTACGTTGCCTTACTTTACGTTCCCTTGCTTTACATTGCTTTACTTTGTCTTACTTAACTTTGCTTTGCGTTACGTTGCTTTACGTTGCCTTGCTTTACGTTGCTTTACGTTGCCTTACTTTATATTGCCTTGCCTTGCTTTGTTTACGTTGCCTTGCCTTGCCTTGCTTTACGTTGCCTTGCCTTGCCTTGCTTTACGTTGCTTTACGTTGCCTTGCTTTACTTTGCTTTACGTTGCCTTGCTTTACGTTGCCTTGCCTTGCATTGCTTTACGTTGCCTTGCGTTACGTTGCTTTACATTGCCTTGCTTTACGTTGCTTTACGTTGCCTTGCTTTACGTTGCCTTGCCTTGCCTTGCTTTAAGTTGGTTTACGTTGCCTTGTTTTACATTACTTTACGTTGCCTTGCTTTACGTTGCTTTACGTTGTCTTGCTTTACGTTGCCTTGCCTTGCCTTGCTTTACGTTGCTTTACGTTGCCTTGCATTACATGTCCTTGCCTTGCATTTCTTTACGTTGCTTTACGTTCCCTTGCTTTACGTTGCCTTGCCTTGCCTTGCTTTACGTTGCCTTACTTTACGTTTCCTTGCTTTACGTTCCTTTACGTTGCCTTGCTTTGCGTTGCTTTACGTTGCCTTGCTTTACGTTGCCTTGCCTTGCCTTGCTTTAAGTTGCTTTACGTTGCCTTGCTTTACATTGTTTTACGTTGCCTTGCTTTACGTTGCCTTGCCTTACGTTGCCTTACTTTACGTTGCCTTACGTTGCCTTACTTAACTTTGCCTTGCTTTACGTTGCTTTACGTTGCCTTGCTTTACGTTGCTTTACGTTGCCTTGCTTTACGTTGCCTTGCCCTGCTTTGATTTACGTTGCCTTGTCTTGCCTTGCTTTACGTTGCTTTACGTTGCCTTGCTTTACATTGTTTTACGTTGCCTTGCTTTACGTTGCCTTGCCTTACGTTGCCTTACTTTACGTTGCCTTACGTTGCCTTACTTAACTTTGCCTTGCTTTACGTTGCTTTACGTTGCCTTGCTTTACGTTGCTTTACGTTGCCTTGCTTTACGTTGCCTTGCCCTGCTTTGATTTACGTTGCCTTGTCTTGCCTTGCTTTACGTTGCCTTGCCTTGCCTTGCTTTACGGTGCTTTACGTTGCCTTGCTTTACGTTGCCTTGCCTTGCCTTGCTTTAATTTGCCTTGCTTTACGCTGCTTTTCATTCTCTTGCTTTACGTTGCTTTACGTTGCGTTGCTTTACGTTGCCTTGCCTTGCCTTGCTTTACGTTGCCTTGCCTTGTCCTGCTTTTCTTGGTTTACGTTGCCTTGCTTTACATTGTTTTATGTTGCCTTGCTTTACGTTGATTTACGTTGCCTTGCTTTACGTTCCCTTGCTTTACGTTGCCTTGCCTTGCCTTGCTTTACGTTGCCTTGCTTTACGTTGCCTTGCCTTGCCTTGCTTTACGTTACTTTACGTTGCCTTGCTTTACATTGCTTTACGTTGCCTTGCCTTGCCTTGCTTTACGGTGCTTTACGTTGCCTTGCTTTACGTTGCTTTACGTTGCCTTGCTTTACGTTGCCTTGCTTTGCCTTACTTTACGTTGTCTTTCTTTACGTTCCTTTACGTTGCCTTGCTTTACGTTGCCTTGCTTACGTTGCTTTACGATGCCTTGCTTTACGTTACCTTACGTTGCTTTAAGTTGCCTTGCTTTATGTTGCTTTACGTTGCCTTACTTTGCCTTGCTTTACGTTGCCTTGCTTTATGTTGCTTTACGTTGCCTTGCTTTACTTTGCCTTGTTTTACTATGCTTTACGTTGCCTTACGTTGCCTTCCTTTACGTTGCCTTTATTTACGTTGCTTTACGTTTCCTTGCTTTACCTTTCCTTGCTTTACGTTCCCTTGCTTTACGTTGCTTTACGATGCCTTGCTTTACGTTGCCTTGATTTACGTTGCCTTACGTTGCTTTAAGTTGCCTTGCTTTATGTTGCTTTATGTTGCCTTACGTTGCTTTGCTTTACGTTGCCTTGCTTCATGTTGCTTTACGTTGCCTTGCTTTACTTTGCCTTGCTTTACGTTGCCTTACGTTGCCTTGCTTTATGTTGCTTTACGTTGCCTTGCTTTACGTTGCCTTGCTTTACGTTGCTTTACGTTGCCTTACTTTACGTTGCCTTACGTTGCCTTACTTTACGTGTCCTTGCTTTAATTTGCTATACGTTGCCTTGCTTTACATTGCCTTATGTTGCCTTACTTTACGTTGCTTTAAGTTGCCTTGCTTTACGTTGATTTACTTTGCCTTACTTTACGTTGTCTTGCTTTACGTTGCTATACTTTGCCTTGCTTTACGTTGCCTTGCTTTATGTTGCTTTACGTTGCCTTGCTTTACGTTTCCTTGCTTTACGTTGATTTACCTTGCCTTATTTTACGTTGCCTTACCTTGCTTTACGTTGCCTTACTTTACGTTGCCTTACATTGCCTTACTTAACTTTGCATTGCTTTACGTTGTTTTACGTTGCCTTGCCTTGCTTTGATTTACGTTGCCTTGCCTTGCCTTGCTTTACGTTGCCTTGCCTTGCTTTATGTTGCTGTACGTTGCCTTACTTTAAGTTGCCTTACGTTGATTTACGTTGCCTTACTTTACGTTGCCTTGCTTTACGTTGCTTTACGTTGCCTTACTTAAATTTGCCTTGCTTTACGTTGCTTTACGTTGCCTTGCTTTACGTTGCTTTACTTTGCCTTGCTTTATGTTGCCTGCCTTGCTTGGCTTTACGTTGCCTTGCCTTGCCTTGATTTACTTTGCCTTGCTTTACGTTGCTTTTCATTTCCATGCTTTACGTTGCTTTACGTTGCCTTGCTTTACGTTGCTTTACGTTGTCTTGCTTTACGTTGCCTTGCCTTGCCTTGATTTACGTTGGTTTTAGTTGCCTTGCTTTACATTGCTTTACGTTGCCTTGCTTTACGTTGCCTTGCCTTGCCTTGCTTTACGTTGCATTACGTTGCCTTGCTTTACGTTGCTTTACGTTGCCTTTCTTTACGTTGCCTTGCTTTACGTTGCCTTGCATTACGTTGCCTTGCTTTGCCTTACTTTACGTTGTCTTGCTTTACGTTGCTTTACGTTGCCTTGCTTATCGTTGCCTTGCTTTACGTTGCTTTACGTTGCCTTGCTTTACGTTGCCTTGCTTTACATTGCTTTACGTTGCCTTACTTTACATTGCCTTACGTTGCTTTACGTTCCCTTACTTTACGTTCCCTTGCTTTACATTGCTTTACGTTGTCTTACTTAACTTTGCTTTGCGTTACGTTGCTTTACGTTGCCTTGCTTTACGTTGCTTTACGTTGCCTTACTTTACATTGCCTTGCCTTGCTTTGTTTACGTTGCCTTGCCTTGCCTTGCTTTACGTTGCCTTGCCTTGCCTTGCTTTACGTTGCTTTACGTTGCCTTGCTTTACTTTGCTTTACGTTGCCTTGCTTTACGTTGCCTTGCCTTGCATTGCTTTACGTTGCCTTGCGTTACGTTGCTTTACATTGCCTTGCTTTACGTTGCTTTACGTTGCCTTGCTTTACGTTGCCTTGCCTTGCCTTGCTTTAATTTGGTTTACTTTGCCTTGTTTTACATTACTTTACGTTGCCTTGCTTTACGTTGCTTTACGTTGTCTTGCTTTACGTTGCCTTGCCTTGCCTTGCTTTACGTTGCTTTACGTTGCCTTGCATTACATGTCCTTGCCTTGCATTTCTTTACGTTGCTTTACGTTGCCTTGCTTTACGTTGCTTTACGTTGCCTTGCTTTACGTTGCCTTACTTTACGTTTCCTTGCTTTACGTTCCTTTACGTTGCCTTGCTTTGCGTTGCTTTACGTTGCCTTGCTTTACGTTGCCTTGCCTTGCCTTGCTTTAAGTTGCCTTACATTTCCTTTGTTTACTTTCCCTTGCTTTACCTTTCTTTACGTTGCCTGGCTTTAGGTTCTCTTGCTTTACGTTGCTTTACGTTGCCTTACGTTTCCTTGCTTTACGTTACCTTACTTTACTTTGCTTTACGTTGCCTTGCTTTACGTTGCCTTGCTTTACGATGCCTTGATTTACGTTGCTTTACGTTGCCTTGCTTTACGTTGCCTTGCTTTACGTTGCCTTGCTTTACGTTGCCTTACGTTGCGTAGATTTATGTTGCCTTGCTTTACGTTGCTTTACGTTGCCTTGCTTTATGATGCTTTACGTTGCCTTACGTTGCCTTGCTTTACGTTGCCTTGCTTTACGTTCCTTTACGTTCCCTTGCTTTACGTTTCTTTACGTTGCCTTGCTTTTCGTTGCCTTACTTTACGTTGCCTTGCTTTCCGTTGCCTTGCTTTACGTTGCCTTGCTTTACATTGCCTAGCTTTACGTTGCTTTACGTTGCCTTACTTAACTTTGCCTTGCTTTACGTTGCTTTAAGTTGCCTTGGTTTACGTTGCCTTGCTTTACGTTGCCTTACGTTGCCTTGCTTTACGTTGCCTTCCTTTACATTGCCTTGCATTGCCTTGCTTTTCGTTGCTTTACATTGCCTTGCTTTAACTTGCCTTGCTTTACGTTACCTTACGTTGCCTTGTTTTACGTTGCCTTGCTTTACGTTGCTTTACGTTGCCTTACGTTGCCTTATTTTAAGTTGCCTTGCTATACATTGCTTTACGTTTCCTTTCTTTACTTTGCCTTGCTTTACGTTGCTTTACGTTGACATGCTTTACGTTGCGTTGCTTTACGTTGCCTTACTCTACGTTGCCTTACGTTGCCTTAATTTACGTTGCCTTACTTTACGTTGCCTTGCTTTACCTTGCCTTACGTTGCTTTGCCTTTCTTTACCTTGATTTACGTTGCCTTGCTTTACGTTGCTTTACGTTGCCTTGCTTTACGTTGCTTTACGTTGCTTTACGTTGCCTTGCTTTACATTGCTTTACGTTGCTTTACGTTGCTTTACGTTGCTTTACGTTGCCATGCTTTACCTTGCTTTACGTTGCCTTTCTTTACCTTGCTTTACGTTGCTTTACGTTGCTTTACGTTGCCTTGCTTTATGTTGCCTTGCTTTACCTTGCTTTACGTTGCTTTACGTTGCTTTACGTTGCCTTGCTGTACGTTGCTTTACGTTGCCTTGCTCTACGTTGCTTTACGTTGCTTTACGTTGCCTTGCTTTACCTTGCATTACGTTGTCTTGCTTTACCTTGCTTTACGTTGCCTTGCTTTTCTTTGCTTTACCTTGCTTTACCTTGCTTTACGTTGCCTTGCTTTACGTTGCCTTGCCTTGCCTTGCTTTACGTTGCTTTACGTTGCTTTACGTTGCCTTTCTTTACGTTGCCTTGCTTTACGTTGCCTTGCTTTGCCTTACTTTACGTTGTCTTGCTTTACGTTGCTTTACGTTGCCTTGCTTTACGTTGCCTTGCTTTACGTTGCTTTACGTTGCCTTGCTTTACGTTGCCTTGCTTTACGTTGCTTTACGTTGCCTTACTTTACATTGCCTTACGTTGCTTTACGTTGCCTTACTTTACGTTCCTTGCTTTACATTGCTTTACGTTGCCTTACTTAACTTTGCTTTGCGTTACTTTGCTTTACGTTGCCTTGCTTTACGTTGCTTTACGTTGCCTTACTTTACATTGCCTTGCCTTGCTTTGTTTACGTTGCCTTGCCTTGCCTTGCTTTACGTTGCCTTGCCTTGCCTTGCTTTACGTTGCTTTACGTTGCCTTGCTTTACTTTGCTTTACGTTGCCTTGCTTTACGTTGCCTTGCCTTGCATTGCTTTACGTTGCCTTGCGTTACGTTGCTTTACATTGCCTTGCTTTACGTTGCTTTACGTTGCCTTGCTTTACGTTGCCTTGCCTTGCTTTACGTTGCCTTGCCTTGTCTTGCTTTAAGTTGGTTTACGTTGCCTTGTTTTACATTGCTTTACGTTTCCTTGCTTTACGTTGCTTTAAGTTGCCTTGGTTTACGTTGCCTTGCTTTACGTTGCCTTGCTTTACGTTGCTTTACGTTGCTTTACGTTGCCTTGCTTTACATTGCTTTACGTTGCTTTACGTTGCTTTACGTTGCTTTACTTTGCCATGCTTTACCTTGCTTTACGTTGCCTTTCTTTACCTTGCTTTACGTTGCTTTACGTTGCTTTACGTTGCCTTGCTTTATGTTGCCTTGCTTTACCTTGCTTTACGTTGCTTTACGTTGCTTTACGTTGCCTTGCTGTACGTTGCTTTACGTTGCCTTGCTCTACGTTGCTTTACGTTGCTTTACGTTGCCTTGCTTTACCTTGCATTACGTTGCCTTGCTTTACCTTGCTTTACGTTGCTTTAACTTGCTTTACTTTGCTTTACGTTGTCTTGCTTTACCTTGCTTTACGTTGCCTTGCTTTACGTTGCCTTGCCTTGCCTTGCTTTACGTTGCTTTACGTTGCCTTGCTTTACGTTGCTTTACGTTGCCTTGCTTTACGTTGCTTTACGTTGCCTTTCTTTACGTTGCCTTGCTTTACGTTGCCTTGCTTTGCCTTACTTTACGTTGTCTTGCTTTACGTTGCTTTACGTTGCCTTGCTTTACGTTGCCTTGCTTTACGTTGCTTTACGTTGCCTTGCTTTACGTTGCCTTGCTTTACGTTGCTTTACGTTGCCTTACTTTACATTGCCTTACGTTGCTTTACGTTGCCTTACTTTACGTTCCTTGCTTTACATTGCTTTACGTTGCCTTACTTAACTTTGCTTTGCGTTACGTTGCTTTACGTTGCCTTGCTTTACGTTGCTTTACGTTGCCTTACTTTACATTGCCTTGCCTTGCTTTGTTTACGTTGCCTTGCCTTGCCTTGCTTTACGTTGCCTTGCCTTGCCTTGCTTTACGTTGCTTTACGTTGCCTTGCTTTACTTTGCTTTACGTTGCCTTGCTTTACGTTGCCTTGCCTTGCATTGCTTTACGTTGCCTTTCGTTACGTTGCTTTACATTGCCTTGCTTTACGTTGCCTTGCCTTGCTTTACGTTGCCTTGCCTTGTCTTGCTTTAAGTTGGTTTACGTTGCCTTGTTTTACATTGCTTTACGTTTCCTTGCTTTACGTTGCTTTAAGTTGCCTTGGTTTACGTTGCCTTGGTTTACGTTGCCTTGCTTTACGTTGCCTTCCTTTACATTGCCTTGCATTGCCTTGCTTTTCGTTGCTTTACATTGCCTTGCTTTAACTTGCCTTGCTTTACGTTACCTTACGTTGCCTTGTTTTACGTTGCCTTGCTTTACGTTGCTTTACGTTGCCTTACGTTGCCTTATTTTAAGTTTCCTTGCTATACATTGCTTTACGTTTCCTTTCTTTACTTTGCCTTGCTTTACGTTGCTTTACGTTGACATGCTTTACGTTGCGTTGCTTTACGTTGCCTTACTCTACGTTGCCTTACGTTGCCTTAATTAACGTTGCCTTACTTTACGTTGCCTTGCTTTACCTTGTCTTACGTTGCTTTGCCTTTCTTTACCTTGCTTTACGTTGCCTTGCTTTACGTTGCTTTACGTTGCCTTGCTTTACGTTGCTTTACGTTGCCTTGCTTTACCTTGCTTTACGTTGCTTTACGTTGCTTTACGTTGCTTTACGTTTCCATGCTTTACCTTGCTTTACGTTGCCTTTCTTTACCTTACTTTACGTTGCTTTACGTTGCTCTACGTTGCCTTGCTTTATGTTGCCTTGCTTTACCTTGCTTTACGTTGCTTTACGTTGCTTTACGTTGCCTTGCTGTACGTTTCTTTACGTTGCCTTGCTCTACGTTGCTTTACGTTGCTTTACGTTGCCTTGCTTTACCTTGCATTACGTTGCCTTGCTTTACCTTGCTTTACGTTCCTTCACCTTGCTTTACTTTGCTTTACGTTGTCTTGCTTTACCTTGCTTTACGTTGCCTTGTTTTTCTTTGCTTTACCTTGCTTTACCTTGCTTTACGTTGCCTTGCTTTACGTTGCTTTACCTTGCTTTACCTTGTTTCCCTTGCTTTACTTTGCTTTACGTTGCTTTACCTTGCTTTATCTTGCTTTACATTGCCTTGCTTTACGTTGCCTTGCCTTGCTTTGATTTACGTTGCCTTGTCTTGCCTTGCTTTACGTTGCCTTGCCTTGCCTTGCTTTACGGTGCTTTACGTTGCATTGCTTTACGTTGCCTTGCCTTGCCTTGCTTTAATTTGCCTTGCTTTACGTTGCTTTTCATTGTCTTGCTTTACGTTGCTTTACGTTGCGTTGCTTTACGTTGCCTTGCCTTGCCTTGCTTTACGTTGCCTTGCCTTGTCCTGCTTTTCTTGGTTTACGTTGCCTTGCTTTACATTGCTTTACGTTGCCTTGCTTTACGTTGATTTACGTTGCCTTGCTTTACGTTGCCTTGATTTACGTTGCCTTGCCTTGCCTTGCTTTACGTTGCTTTACGTTGCCTTGCTTTACGTTGCCTTGCCTTGCCTTGCTTTACGTTACTTTACGTTGCCTTGCTTTACATTTCTTTACGTTGCCTTGCCTTGCCTTGCTTTACGGTGCTTTACGTTGCCTTGCTTTACGTTGCTTTACGTTGCCTTGATTTACGTTGCCTTGCTTTACGTTGCCTTGCTTTGCTTTACTTTACGTTGTCTTTCTTTACGTTGCTTTACGTTGCCTTGCTTTACGTTGCTTTACGTTGCCTTACGTTGCTTTACGTTGCCTTACTTTACGTTGCCTTGCTTTACGTTGCTTTACGTTGCCTTACTTAACTTTGCCTTGCGTTACGTTGCTTTACGTTGCCTTGCTTTACGTTGCCTTGCTATACGTTGCCTTGCCTTGCCTTGCTTTACGTTGGTTTACGTTGCCTTGCTTTAAGTTGCTTTGCGTTTCCTTGCTTTACGTTGCTTTACGATGCCTTGCTTTACGTTACCTTACGTTGCTTTAAGTTGCCTTGCTTTATGTTGCTTTACGTTGCCTTACGTTGCCTTGCTTTACGTTGCCTTGCTTTATGTTGCTTTACGTTGCCTTGCTTTACTTTGCCTTGTTTTGCTATGCTTTACGTTGCCTTACGTTGCCTTCCTTTACATTGCCTTGATTTACGTTGCTTTACGTTTCCTTGCTTTACCTTTCCTTGCTTTACGTTCCCTTGCTTTACGTTGCTTTACGATGCCTTGCTTTACGTTGCCTTGATTTACGTTGCCTTACGTTGCCTTGCTTTACGTTGCTTTACGTTGCCTTGCTTTACGTTGCCTTACGTTGCCTTGCTTTACGTTGCCTTGCTTTACGTTGCCTTGCTTTACGTTACCTTACGTTGGCTTGCTTTACGTTGCCTTGCTCTACGTTGCTTTACGTTGCCTTGCTTTATGTTCCCTTGCTTTACGTTGCCTTGCTTTACGTTGCTTTACGTTGCCTTACTTTACATTGCCTTACGTTGCTTTACGTTGCCTTACTTTACGTTCCCTTGCTTTACATTGCTTTACGTTGTCTTACTTAACTTTGCTTTGCGTTACGTTGCTTTACGTTGCCTTGCTTTACGTTGCTTTATGTTGCCTTACTTTACATTGCCTTGCCTTGCCTTGCTTTGTTTACGTTGCCTTGCCTTGCCTTGCTTTACGTTGCCTTGCCTTGCCTTGCTTTACGTTGCTTTACGTTGCCTTGCTTTACTTTGCTCTACGTTGCCTTGCTTTACGTTGCCTTGCCTTGCATTGCTTTACGTTGCCTTGCGTTACGTTGCTTTACATTGCCTTGCTTTACGTTGCTTTATGTTGCCTTGCTTTACGTTGCCTTGCCTTGCCTTGCTTTAAGTTGGTTTACGTTGCCTTGTTTTACATTACTTTACGTTGCCTTGCTTTACGTTGCTTTACGTTGCCTTGCTTTACGTTGCTTTACGTTGTCTTGCTTTACGTTGCCTTGCCTTGCCTTGCTTTACGTTGCTTTACGTTGCCTTGCATTACAAGTCCTTGCCTTGCATTTCTTTACGTTGCTTTACGTTGCCTTGCTTTACGTTGCTTTACGTTGCCTTGCTTTACGTTGCCTTACTTTACGTTTCCTTGCTTTACGTTCCTTTACGTTGCCTTGCTTTGCGTTGCTTTACGTTGCCTTGCCTTACGTTGCTTTACGTTGCCTTACGTTGCCTTTGTTTACTTTGCCTTGCTTTACCTTTCTTTACGTTGCCTGGCTTTAGGTTCTCTTGCTTTACGTTGCTTTACGTTGCCTTACGTTTCCTTGCTTTACGTTACCTTACTTTACTTTGCTTTACGTTGCCTTGATTTACGTTGCCTTGCTTTACGATGCCTAGATTTACGTTGCTTTACGTTGCCTTGCTTTACGTTGCCTTGCTTTAAGTTGCCTTGCTTTACGTTGCCTTACGTTGCGTAGATTTATGTTGCCTTGCTTTACGTTGCTTTACGTTGCCTTGCTTTACGATGCTTTACGTTGCCTTACGTTGCCTTGCTTTACGTTGCCTTGCTTTACGTTCCTTTACGTTCCCTTGCTTTACGTTTCTTTACGTTGCCTTGCTTTTCGTTGCCTTACTTTACGTTGCCTTGCTTTCCGTAGCCTTGCTTTACGTTGCCTTGCTTTACGTTGCCTAGCTTTACGTTGCTTTACATTGCCTTACTTAACTTTGCCTTGCTTTACGTTGCTTTAAGTTGCCTTGGTTTACGTTGCCTTGCTTTACGTTGCTTTACGTTGCCTTGCTTTACGTTGCCTTCCTGAACATTGCCTTGCATTGCCTTGCTTTTCGTTGCTTTACATTGCCTTGCTTAGCTTGCCTTGCTTTACGTTACCTTACGTTGCCTTGTTTTACGTTGCCTTGCTTTACGTTGCTTTATGTTGCCTTACGTTGCCTTATTTTAAGTTGCCTTGCTATACATTGCTTTACGTTTCCTTTCTTTACTTTGCCTTGCTTTACGTTGCTTTACGTTGACATGCTTTACGTTGCGTTGCTTTACGTTGCCTTACTCTACGTTGCCTTACGTTGCCTTAATTAACGTTGCCTTACTTTACGTTGCCTTGCTTTACCTTGCCTTACGTTGCTTTGCCTTTCTTTACCTTGCTTTACGTTGCCTTGCTTTACGTTGCTTTACGTTGCCTTGCTTTACGTTGCTTTACGTTGCTTTACGTTGCCTTGCTTTACATTGCTTTACGTTGCTTTACGTTGCTTTACGTTGCTTTACGTTGCCATGCTTTACCTTGCTTTACGTTGCCTTTCTTTACGTTGCTTTACGTTGCTTTACGTTGCTTTACGTTGCCTTGCTTTATGTTGCCTTGCTTTACCTTGCTTTACGTTGCTTTACGTTGCTTTACGTTGCCTTGCTGTACGTTGCTTTACGTTGCCTTGCTCTACGTTGCTTTACGTTGCTTTACGTTGTCTTGCTTTACCTTGCATTACGTTGCCTTGCTTTACCTTGCTTTACGTTGCTTTAACTTGCTTTACTTTGCTTTACGTTGTCTTGCTTTACCTTGCTTTACGTTGCCTTGCTTTACGTTTCCTTGCCTTGCCTTGCTTTACGTTGCTTTACGTTGCCTTTCTTTACATTGCCTTACGTTGCTTTACGTTGCCTTACTTTACGTTCCTTGCTTTACATTGCTTTACGTTGCCTTACTTAACTTTGCTTTGCGTTACGTTGCTTTACGTTGCCTTGCTTTACGTTGCTTTACGTTACCTTACTTTACATTGCCTTGCCTTGCTTTGTTTACGTTGCCTTGCCTTTCCTTGCTTTACGTTGCCTTGCCTTGCCTTGCTTTACGTTGCTTTACGTTGCCTTGCTTTACTTTGCTTTACGTTGCCTTGCTTTACGTTGCCTTGCCTTGCATTGCTTTACGTTGCCTTGCGTTACGTTGCTTTACATTGCCTTGCTTTACGTTGCTTTACGTTGCCTTGCTTTACGTTGCCTTGCCTTGCTTTACGTTGCCTTGCCTTGTCTTGCTTTAAGTTGGTTTACGTTGCCTTCTTTTACATTGCTTTACGTTTCCTTGCTTTACGTTGCTTTAAGTTGCCTTGGTTTACGTTGCCTTGCTTTACGTTGCCTTGCTTTACGTTGCCTTGCTTTACGTTGCCTTCCTTTACATTGCCTTGCATTGCCTTGCTTTTCGTTGCTTTACATTGCCTTGCTTTAACTTGCCTTGCTTTACGTTACCTTACGTTGCCTTGTTTTACGTTGCCTTGCTTTACGTTGCTTTACGTTGCCTTACGTTGCCTTATTTTAAGTTGCCTTGCTATACATTGCTTTACGTTTCCTTTCTTTACTTTGCCTTGCTTTACGTTGCTTTACGTTGACATGCTTTACGTTGCGTTGCTTTACGTTGCCTTACTCTACGTTGCCTTACGTTGCCTTAATTAACGTTGCCTTACTTTACGTTGCCTTAATTAACGTTGCCTTACTTTACGTTGCCTTGCTTTACCTTGTCTTACGTTGCTTTGCCTTTCTTTACCTTGCTTTACGTTGCCTTGCTTTACGTTGCTTTACGTTGCCTTGCTTTACCTTGCTTTACGTTGCTTTACGTTGCTTTACGTTGCTTTACGTTGCCATGCTTTACCTTGCTTTACGTTGCCTTTCTTTACCTTGCTTTACGTTGCTTTACGTTGCTTTACGTTGCCTTGGTTTATGTTGCCTTGCTTTACCTTGCTTTACGTTGCTTTACGTTGCTTTACGTTGCCTTGCTGTACGTTGCTTTACGTTGCCTTGCTCTACGTTGCTTTACGTTGCTTTACGTTGCCTTGCTTTACCTTGCATTACGTTGCCTTGCTTTACCTTGCTTTACGTTCCTTCACCTTGCTTTACTTTGCTTTACGTTGTCTTGCTTTACCTTGCATTACGTTGCCTTGTTTTTCTTTGCTTTACCTTGCTTTACCTTGCTTTACGTTGCCTTGCTTTACGTTGCTTTACCTTGCTTTACCTTGTTTCCCTTGCTTTACTTTGCTTTACGTTGCTTTACCTTGCTTTATCTTGCTTTACATTGCCTTGCTTTACGTTGCCTTGCCTTGCTTTGATTTACGTTGCCTTGTCTTGCTTTGCTTTACGTTTCCTTGCCTTGCCTTGCTTTACGGTGCTTTACGTTGCATTGCTTTACGTTGCCTTGCCTTGCCTTGCTTTAATTTGCCTTGCTTTACGTTGCTTTTCATTGTCTTGCTTTACGTTGCTTTACGTTGCGTTGCTTTACGTTGCCTTGCCTTGCCTTGCTTTACGTTGCCTTGCCTTGTCCTGCTTTTCTTGGTTTACGTTGCCTTGCTTTACATTGCTTTACGTTGCCTTGCTTTACGTTGATTTACGTTGCCTTGCTTTACGTTGCCTTGCCTTGCCTTGCTTTACGTTGCTTTACGTTGCCTTGCTTTACGTTGCCTTGCCTTGCCTTGCTTTACGTTACTTTACGTTGCCTTGCTTTACATTTCTTTACGTTGCCTTGCCTTGCCTTGCTTTACGGTGCTTTACGTTGCCTTGCTTTACGTTGCTTTACGTTGCCTTGATTTACGTTGCCTTGATTTACGTTGCCTTGCTTTACGTTGCCTTGCTTTGCCTTACTTTACGTTGCCTTGCTTTACGTTGCTTTACGTTGCCTTACGTTGCTTTACGTTGCCTTACTTTACGTTGCCTTGCTTTACGTTGCTTTACGTTGCCTTACTTAACTTTGCCTTGCGTTACGTTGCTTTACGTTGCCTTGCTTTACGTTGCCTTGCTATACGTTGCCTTGCCTTGCCTTGCTTTACGTTGGTTTACGTTGCCTTGCTTTAAGTTGCTTTACGTTGCCTTGCTTTACGTTGCTTTACGATGCCTTGCTTTACGTTACCTTACGTTGCTTTAAGTTGCCTTGCTTTATGTTGCTTTACGTTGCCTTACGTTGCCTTGCTTTACGTTGCCTTGCTTTATGTTGCTTTACGTTGCCTTGCTTTACTTTGCCTTGTTTTACTATGCTTTACGTTGCCTTACGTTGCCTTCCTTTACGTTGCCTTGATTTACGTTGCTTTACGTTTCCTTGCTTTACCTTTCCTTGCTTTACGTTCCCTTGCTTTACGTTGCTTTACGATGCCTTGCTTTACGTTGCCTTGATTTACGTTGCCTTACGTTGCTTTAAGTTGCCTTGCTTTATGTTGATTTATGTTGCCTTACGTTGCTTTGCTTTACGTTGCCTTGCTTCATGTTGCTTTAGGTTGCCTTGCTTTACTTTGCCTTGCTTTACGTTGCCTTACATTGCCTTGCTTTACGTTGCTTTACGTTGCCTTGCTTTACGTTGCCTTACGTTGCCTTGCTTTACGTTGCCTTGCTTTACGTTGCCTTGCTTTACGTTACCTTACGTTGGCTTGCTTTACGTTGCCTTGCTTTACGTTGCCTTGCTTTACGTTGCCTTGCTCTACGTTGCTTTACGTTGCCTTGCTTTATGTTCCCTTGCTTTACGTTGCCTTGCTTTACGTTGCCTTGCTTTATGATACTTTACGTTGCCTTGCTTTACGTTGCTTTACGTTTCCTTGCTTTACCTTGCCTACCTTTACGTTGCCTTTCGTTGTCTAACTTTACTTTGCCTTGCTTTACGTTGCTTTACGTTGCCTTGCTTTACGTTGCCTTACGTTGTCTTACTTCACGTTGCCTTGCTTTATGTTGCTTTACGTTGACTTGCTTTACGTTGTCTTGCTTTACGTTGCTTTATGTTGCCTTACTTTACGTTGCCTTACGTTGCCTTACTTTACGTGTCCTTGCTTTAATTTGCTATACGTTGCCTTGCTTTACGCTGCCTTACGTTGCCTTATTTTACGTTGCCTTCCTTTACGTTGTCTAACTATACGTTGCCTTTCGTTGCCTAACTTTACGTTGCCTTGCTTTACTTTGCTATACGTTGCCTTGCTTTACATTGCCTTACGTTGCCTTACTTTACGTTGCTTTAAGTTGCCTTGCTTTACGTTGCCTTGCTTTACGTTGATTTACTTTGCCTTTACTTTACGTTGTCTTGCTTTACGTTGCTTTACTTTGCCTTGCTTTACGTTGCCTTGCTTTATGTTGCTTTACGTTGCCTTGCTTTACGTTTCCTTGCTTTTCGTTGATTTACCTTGCCTTATTTTACGTTGCCTTACCTTGCTTTACGTTGCCTTACTTTACGTTGCCTTACATTGCCTTACTTAACTTTGCATTGCTTTGCGTTGTTTTACGTTGCCTTGCTTTACGTTGCCTTGCCTTGCTTTGATTTACGTTGCCTTGCCTTGCCTTGCTTTACGTTGCCTTGCCTTCCCTTGCTTTACGTTGCCTTGCTTTACGTTGCCTTGCTTTACGTTGCTTTTCATTTCCTTGCTTTACGTTGCCTTACGTTGCCTTACTTTACGTGTCCTTGCTTTAATTTGCTATACGTTGCCTTGCTTTACGCTGCCTTAAGTTGCCTTATTTTACGTTGCCTTCCTTTACGTTGCCTAACTATACGTTACCTTTCGTTGCCTAACTTTACGTTGCCTTGCTTTACTTTGCTATACGTTGCCTTGCTTTACATTGCCTTACGTTGCCTTACTTTACGTTGCTTTAAGTTGCCTTGCTTTACATTGCCTTGCTTTACGTTGATTTACTTTGCCTTACTTTACGTTGTCTTGCTTTACGTTGCTTTACTTTGCCTTGCTTTACGTTGCCTTGCTTTATGTTGCTTTACGTTGCCTTGCTTTACGTTTCCTTGCTTTACGTTGATTTACCTTGCCTTATTTTACGTTGCCTTACGTTGCTTTACGTTGCCTTTCTTTACATTGCCTTACATTGCCTTACTTAACTTTGCATTGCTTTACGTTGTTTTACGTTGCCTTGCTTTACGTTGCCTTGCCTTGCTTTGATTTACGTTGCCTTGTCTTGCCTTGCTTTACGTTGCCTTGCCTTGCCTTGCTTTACGGTGCTTTACGTTGCCTTGCTTTACGTTGCCTTGCCTTGCCTTGCTTTAATTTGCCTTGCTTTACGCTGCTTTTCATTCTCTTGCTTTACGTTGCTTTACGTTGCGTTGCTTTACGTTGCCTTGCCTTGCCTTGCTTTACGTTGCCTTGCCTTGTCTTGCTTTTCTTGGTTTACGTTGCCTTGCTTTATATTGCTTTACGTTGCCTTGCTTAACGTTGATTTACGTTCCCTTGCTTTACGTTGCCTTGCCTTGCCTTGCTTTACGTTGCTTTACGTTGCCTTGCCTTGCCTTGCTTTACGTTGCTTTACGTTGCCTTGCTTTACATTGCTTTACGTTGCCTTGCCTTGCCTTGCTTTACGGTGCTTTACGTTGCCTTGCTTTACGTTGCTTTACGTTGCCTTGCTTTACGTTGCCTTTCTTTGCCTTACTTTACGTTGTCTTTCTTTACGTTGCTTAACGTTGCCTTGCTTTACGTTGCCTTGCTTTACGTTGCTTTACGTTGCCTTGCTTTACGTTTTTTTACGTTGCTTTACTTTACGTTGCCTTACGTTGCTTTACGTTGCCTTGCTTTACGTTGCCTTGCTTTACGTTGCCTTGCTTTACGTTGCCTTACGTTGCGTAGATTTATGTTGCCTTGCTTTACGTTGCTTTACGTTGCCTTGCTTTACGATGCTTTACGTTGCCTTACGTTGCCTTGCTTTACGTTGCCTTACTTTACGTTCCCTTGCTTTCCGTTTCTTTACGTTGCCTTGCTTTTCGTTGCCTTACTTTACGTTGCCTTGCTTTCCGTTGCCTTGCTTTACGTTGCCTTGCTTTACGTTGCCTAGCTTTACGTTGCTTTACGTTGCCTTACTTAACTTTGCCTTGCTTGACGTTGCTTTAAGTTGCCTTGGTTTACGTTGCCTTGCTTTACGTTGCTTTACGTTGCCTTGCTTTACGTTGCCTTCCTTTACATTGCCTTGCATTGCCTTGCTTTTCGTTGCTTTACATGGCCTTGCTTTAACTTGCCTTGCTTTACGTTACCTTACGTTGCCTTGTTTTACGTTCCCTTGCTTTACGTTGCTTTACGTTGCCTTACGTTACCTTATTTTAAGTTGCCTTGCTATACATTGCTTTACGTTTCCTTTCTTTACTTTGCCTTGCTTTACGTTGACATGCTTTACGTTGCATTGCTTTACGTTGCCTTACTCTACGTTGCCTTACGTTGCCTTAATTAACGTTGCCTTACTTTACGTTGCCTTGCTTTACCTTGTCTTACGTTGCTTTGCCTTTCTTTACCTTGCTTTACGTTGCCTTGCTTTACGTTGCCTTGCTTTACGTTGCTTTACGTTGCCTTGATTTACCTTGCTTTACGTTGCTTTACGTTGCTTTACGTTGCCATGCTTTACCTTGCTTTACGTTGCCTTTCTTTACCTTGCTTTACGTTGCTTTACGTTGCTTTACGTTGCCTTGCTTTATGTTGCCTTGCTTTACCTTGCTTTACGTTGCTTTACGTTGCTTTACGTTGCCTTGCTGTACGTTGCTTTACGTTGCCTTGCTCTACGTTGCTTTACGTTGCTTTACGTTGCCTTGCTTTACCTTGCATTACGTTGCCTTGCTTTACCTTGCTTTACGTTCCTTCACCTTGCTTTACTTTGCTTTACGTTGTCTTGCTTTACCTTGCTTTACGTTGCCTTGCTTTTCTTTGCTTTACCTTGCTTTACCTTGCTTTACGTTGCCTTGCTTTACGTTGCTTTACCTTGCTTTACCTTGTTTCCCTTGCTTTACGTTGCTTTACGTTGCTTTACCTTGCTTTATCTTGCTTTACATTGCCTTGCTTTACGTTGCCTTGCCTTGCTTTGATTTACGTTGCCTTGTCTTGCCTTGCTTTACGTTGCCTTGCCTTGCCTTGCTTTACGGTGCTTTACGTTGCATTGCTTTACGTTGCCTTGCCTTGCCTTGCTTTAATTTGCCTTGCTTTACGTTGCTTTTCATTGTCTTGCTTTACGTTGCTTTACGTTGCTTTGCTTTACGTTGCCTTGCCTTGCCTTGCTTTACGTTGCCTTGCCTTGTCCTGCTTTTCTTGGTTTACGTTGCCTTGCTTTACATTGCTTTACGTTGCCTTGCTTTACGTTGATTTAAGTTGCCTTGCTTTACGTTGCCTTGCTTTACGTTGCCTTGCTTTACGTTGCCTTGCCTTGCCTTGCTTTACGTTGCTTTACGTTGCCTTGCTTTACGTTGCCTTGCCTTGCCTTGCTTTACGTTAATTTACGTTGCCTTGCTTTACATTTCTTTACGTTGCCTTGCCTTGCCTTGCTTTACGGTGCTTTACGTTGCCTTGCTTTACGTTGCCTTGCCTTGCCTTGCTTTACGTTGCTTTACGTTGCCTTGCTTTACGTTGCCTTGCCTTGCCTTGCTTTACGTTACTTTACGTTGCCTTGCTTTACATTTCTTTACGTTGCCTTGCCTTGCCTTGCTTTACGGTGCTTTACGTTGCCTTGCTTTACGTTGCTTTACGTTGCCTTGATTTACGTTGCCTTGCTTTACGTTGCCTTGCTTTGCCTTACTTTACGTTGTCTTTCTTTACGTTGCTTTACGTTGCCTTGCTTTACGTTGCCTTGCTTTACGTTGCTTTACGTTGCCTTACGTTGCTTTACGTTGCCTTACTTTACGTTGCCTTGCTTTACGTTGCTTTACGTTGCCTTACTTAACTTTGCCTTGCGTTACGTTGCTTTACGTTGCCTTGCTTTACGTTGCCTTGCTATACGTTGCCTTGCCTTGCCTTGCTTTACGTTGGTTTACGTTGCCTTGCTTTAAGTTGCTTTACGTTGCCTTGCTTTACGTTGCTTTACGATGCCTTGCTTTACGTTACCTTACGTTGCTTTAAGTTGCCTTGCTTTATGTTGATTTATGTTGCCTTACGTTGCCTTGCTTCATGTTGCTTTACGTTGCCTTGCTTTACTTTGCCTTGCTTTACGTTGCCTTACATTGCCTTGCTTTACGTTGCTTTACGTTGCCTTCCTTTACGTTGCCTTACGTTGCCTTGCTTTACGTTGCCTTGCTTTACGTTGCCTTTCTTTACGTTACCTTACGTTGGCTTGCTTTACGTTGCCTTGCTCTACGTTGCTTTACGTTGCCTTGCTTTATGTTCCCTTGCTTTACGTTGCCTTGCTTTATGATACTTTACGTTGCCTTGCTTTACGTTGCCTTACGTTGTCTTGCTTCACGTTGCCTTGCTTTATGTTGCTTTACGTTGACTTGCTTTACGTTGTCTTGCTTTACGTTGCTTTACTTTGCCTTACTTTACGTTGCCTTACGTTGCCTTATTTTACGTGTCCTTGCTTTAATTTGCTATACGTTGCCTTGCTTTACGCTGCCTTACGTTGCCTTATTTTACGTTGCCTTCCTTTAAGTTGCCTTACGTTGCCTAACTATACGTTGCCTTTCGTTGCCTAACTTTACGTTGCCTTGCTTTACTTTGCTATACTTTGCCTTGCTTTACATTGCCTTACGTTGCCTTAATTTACGTTGCTTTACTTTACGTTGCTTTAAGTTGCCTTGCTTTACGTTGCCTTGCTTTACGTTGATTTACTTTGCCTTACTTTACGTTGTCTTGCTTTACGTTGCTTTACTTTGCCTTGCTTTACGTTGCCTTGCTTTATGTTGCTTTACGTTGCCTTGCTTTACGTTTCCTTGCTTTACGTTGATTTACCTTGCCTTATTTTATGTTGCCTTACCTTGCTTTACGTTGCCTTACTTTACGTTGCCTTACATTGCCTTACTTAACTTTGCATTGCTTTACGTTGTTTTACGTTGCCTTGCATTACGTTGCCTTACGTTGTCTTCCTTCACGTTGCCTTACGTTGCCTAACTTTACGTTGCCTTGCTTTACTTTGCTATATGTTGCCTTGCTTTACGTTGACTTACGTTGCCTTACTTTACGTTGCCTTGCTTTATATTGCCTTACGTTGCCTTACTTTACATTGCTTTACGTTGCCTTGCTTTATGTTGCCTTCCTTACGTTGCCTTGCTTTACATTGCTTTACGTTGCTTTACGTTGCTTTACTTTACGTTGCTTTACGTTGCCTTGCTTTACGTTGCCTTGCTTTACGTTGCTTTACGTTGCCTTGCTTTACGTTGCCTTACGTTGTCTTCCTTCCCGTTGCCTTGCTTTACGTTGCTTTACGTTGATTTGCTTTACGTTGCCTTGCTTTACGTTGCTTTACGTTGCCTTACTTTACGTTGCCTTACGTTGCATTACTTTACATGTCCCTGCTTTACTTTGCTATACGTTGCCTTGCTTTACGCTGCCTTACCTTGCCTTATTTTACGTTGCCTTGCTTTACGTTGCCTTACGTTGCCTTACTTTACGTTGCCTTACTTTACGTTGCTTTACGTTGCGTTACTTTAGGTTGCGTTGCTTTACGTAGCTTTACTTTGCCTTGATTTACGTTGCCTTACGTTGCTTTACGTTGCTTTACTTTACGTTGCTTTACGTTGCCTTGCTTTACGTTGCTTTACGTTGCCTTGCTTTACGTTGCTTTACGTTGCCTTACTTTAGGTTGTCTTGCTTTACGTTGCTTTACGTTGCCTTGCTTTACGTTACCTTGCTTTACGTATCTTTACGTTGCCTTGCTTTAAGTTTGCTTGCTTTACGTTGCTTTACGTTGCCTTACTTTAAGTTGCCTTACGTTGATTTACGTTGCCTTACTTTACGTTGCCTTGCTTTACTTTGCTTTACGTTGCCTTACTTAACTTTGCCTTGCTTTACGTTGCTTTACGTTGCCTTGATTTACGTTGTTTTACTTTGCCTTTCTTTACGTTGCCTGCCTTGCTTTGCTTTACGTTGCCTTGCCTTGCCTTGCTTTACTTTGCCTTGCTTTACGTTGCTTTTCATTTCCATGCTTTACGTTGCTTTACGTTGCCTTGCTTTACGTTGCTTTACGTTGTCTTGCTTTACGTTGCCTTGCCTTGCCTTGCTTTACGTTGGTTTTAGGTGCCTTGCTTTACATTGCTTTACGTTGCCTTGCTTTACGTTGCCTTGCCTTGCCTTGCTTTACGTTGCTTTACGTTGCCTTGCTTTACGTTGCTTTACGTTGCCTTTCTTTACGTTGCCTTGCTTTACGTTGCCTTGCATTACGTTGCCTTGCTTTGCCTTACTTTACGTTGTCTTGCTTTACGTTGCTTTACGTTGCCTTGCTTTACGTTGCCTTGCTTTACGTTGCCTTGCTTTACGTTGCTTCACGTTGCCTTGCTTTACGTTGCCTTGCTTTACGTTGCTTTACGTTGCCTTACTTTACATTGCCTTACGTTGCTTTACGTTGCCTTACTTAACTTTGCTTTGCGTTACGTTGCTTTACGTTGCCTTGCTTTAGGTTGCTTTACGTTGCCTTACTTTACATTGCCTTGCCTTGCTTTTTTTACGTTGCCTTGCCTTCCCTTGCCTTGCTTTACGTTGCCTTGCCTTGCCTTGCTTTACGTTGCTTTACGTTGCCTTGCTTTACTTTGCTTTACGTTGCCTTGCTTTACGTTGCCTTGCCTTGCATTGCTTTACGTTGCCTTGCGTTACGTTGCTTTACATTGCCTTGCTTTACGTTGCTTTACGTTGCCTTGCTTTACGTTGCCTTGCGTTGCTTTACGTTGCCTTGCCTTGTCTTGCTTTAAGTTGGTTTACGTTGCCTTGTTTTACATTGCTTTACGTTGCCTTGCTTTACGTTGCTTTACGTTGTCTTGCTTTACGTTGCCTTGCCTTGCCTTGCTTTACGTTGCTTTACGTTGCCTTGCATTACGTGTCCTTGCCTTGCCTTTCTTTACGTTGCTTTACGTTGCCTTGCTTTACCTTGCTTTACGTTGCCTTGCTTTACGTTGCCTTACTTTACGTTTCCTTGCTTTACGTTCCTTTACGTTGCCTTGCTTTGCGTTGCTTTACGTTGCCTTGCTTTGCGTTGCTTTACGTTGCCTTGCTTTACGTTGCTTTACGTTGCCTTACGTTGCCTTTGTTTACGTTCCTTGCTTTACCTTTCTTTACGTTGCCTGGCTTTAGGTTCTCTTGCTTTATGTTGCTTTACGTTGCCTTACGTTGCCTTGCTTTACGTTGCCTTGCTTTTCTTTGCTTTACGTTGCCTTGCTTTACGTTGCCTTGCTTTACGATGCCTTGATTTACGATGCCTTGATTTACGTTGCTTTACGTTGCCTTGCTTTACGTTGCCTTGCTTTACGTTGCCTTGCTTTACGTTGCCTTACGTTGCGTAGCTTTATGTTGCCTTGCTTTACGTTGCTTTATGTTGCCTTGCTTTACGATGCTTTACGTTGCCTTACGTTGCCTTGCTTTACGTTCCTTTACGTTCCCTTGCTTTACGTTTCTTTACGTTGCCTTGCTTTTCGTTGCCTTACTTTACGTTGCCTTGCTTTCCGTTGCCTTGCTTTACGTTGCCTAGCTTTACGTTGCTTTACGTTGCCTTACTTAACTTTGCCTTGCTTTACGTTGCTTTAAGTTGCCTTGGTTTACGTTGCCTTGCTTTACGTTGCTTTACGTTGCCTTGCTTTACCTTGCCTTACGTTGCTTTGCCTTTCTTTACCTTGCTTTACGTTGCCTTGCTTTACGTTGCTTTACGTTGCCTTGCTTTACGTTGCTTTACGTTGTTTTACGTTGCCTTGCTTTACCTTGCTTTACGTTGCTTTACGTTGCTTTACGTTGCTTTATGTTGCCATGCTTTACCTTGCTTTACGTTGCCTTTCTTTACCTTGCTTTACGTTGCTTTACGTTGCTTTAAGTTGCCTTGCTTTATGTTGCCTTGCTTTACCTTGCTTTACGTTGCTTTACGTTGCTTTACGTTGCCTTGCTGTACGTTTCTTTACGTTGCCTTGCTCTACGTTGCTTTACGTTTCTTTACGTTGCCTTGCTTTACCTTGCATTACGTTGCCTTGCTTTGCCTTGCTTTACGTTGCTTTACCTTGCTTTCCTTTGCTTTACGTTGTCTTGCTTTACCTTGCTTTACTTTGCCTTGCTTTTCTTTGCTTTACCTTGCTTTACCTTGCTTTACGTTGCCTTGCTTTACGTTGCTATACCTTGCTTTACCTTGTTTACCTTGCTTTACGTTGCTTTACGTTGCTTTACCTTGCTTTATCTTGCTTTACATTGCCTTGCTTTACGTTGCCTTGCTTTACGTTGCTTTATGTTTTTTTATGTTGCCTTCCTTTACGTTGCCTTCCTTTACGTTGCTTTACCTTGCTTTACCTTGCTTTATCTTGCTTTACATTGCCTTGCTTTACGTTGCCTTGCTTTACGTTGCTTTATGTTGCTTTACCTTGCTTTACCTAGTTTTACCTTGCTTTACGTTGCCTTGCTTTACGTTGCTTTACGTTGCTTTACCTTGCTTTACCTTTCTTTACGTTGCCTTGCTTTACGTTGCTTTACCTTGCCTTGCTTTATGTTGCTTTACGTTGCTTTACCTTGCTTTACCTTTCTTTACCTTGCTTTACGTTGCCTTGCTTTACGTTGATTTATGTGTCCTTACTTTACCTTGCTTTACGTTGCTTTACGTTGGTTTGCTTTACGTTGCTTTACGTTGCCTTCCTTTACGTTGCTTTACGTTGCCTTCCTTTACGTTGCTTTACGTTGCGTTTCTTTACGTTGCCTTGCTTTACGTTGCCTTGCCTTGCTTTGTGTTGCTTTACGTTGCCTTGCTCTACGTTGCCTTGCCTTGCTTTACGTTGCTTTACGTTGCCTTGCTTTACGTTGTTTTACCTTGCCTTGCTTTACGTTGCCTTGCCTTGTCTTGCATTACCTTGCCTTGCTTTACGATGCTTTACGTTGCCTTACTTTACGTTGCTTTACGTTGTCTTGCGTTACGTTGCTTTACGTTGCCTTACTTTACGTTGCCTTGCTTTTCGTTGCCTTTCTTTACGTTGCTTTACGTTGCCTTGCTTTATGTTGCCTTGCCTTGCTTTACTTTGCCTTGCTTTACGTTGCCTTGCTTTACGTTGCTTTACGTTGCCTTGCTTTACGTTGCCTTACCTTGCCTTGCTTTACGTTGCTTTACGTTGCCTTGCTTTACGTTGCTTTACGATGCCTTACTTTACGTTGCATTGCGTTACGTTGCTTTACGTTGCCTTGCTTTACGTTGCCTTACCTTGCATTGCTTTACGTTGACTTGCTTTACGTTGCTTTACGTTGCCTTACGTTGCCTTTTTTACGTTGCCTTGCTTTACGATGCTGTACGTTTCCTTACGTTCCCTTCCTTTACGTTGCCTTGATTTACTTTGCTTTACGTTGCCTTGCTTTATGTTTCCTTGCTTTACGTTCCCTTGCTTTACGTTGCTTTACGATGCCTTGCTTTACGTTGCCTTGCTTTACGTTACCTTACGTTGCTTTAAGTTGCCTTGCTTTATGTTGCTTTGCGTTGCCTTGCTTTACGTTGCCTTTCTTTATGTTGTTTTACTTTGCCTTGCTTTACGTTGCCTTGCTTTACGTTGCCTTGCTTTACGTTGCTTTACGTTGCTTTACGTTGCTTTATCTTACTTAGCTTTAAGTTGCCTTGCTTTACGTTGCTTTACGTTGCCTTACTTTACGTTGCTTTACGTTGCCTTGCTTTACGTTGCCTTGCCTTGCTTTGCTTTACGTTGCCTTGCCTTGCCTTTATTTAGGTTGCCTTGCCTTGCCTTGCTTTACGTTGCTTTACGTTGCCTTGCTTTACGTTGCCTTGCCTTGCCTTGCTTTACGTTGCCTTTCCTTGTCTTTCTTTTCTTGGTTTACGTTGCCTTGCTTTACAATGCTTTACGTTGCCTAGCTTTACGTTGCTTTACGTTGCCTTGCTTTACGTTGCCTTGCCTTGCTTTGCTTCACTTTGGTTTACGTTGCCTTGCTTTACGTTGCCTTGCCTTGCCTTGCTTTACGTTGCTTTACGTTGCCTTGCTTTACGTTGCCTTGCCTTGCTTTATGTTTCTTTACGTTTCCTTGCTTTACATTGCTTTACGTTGCCTTGCTTTACGTTGCCTTGCCTTGCCTTGCTTTACGTTTCCTTGCTTTACGTTGCCTTACGTTGCCTTGCTTTACGTTTCCTTGCTTTACGTTGCCTTACGTTGCCTTGCTTTACGTTGCTTTACATTGCCTTGATTTAGGTTGCCTTGCTTTACGTTGCCTTGCTTTACGTTGCCTTATGTTGGCTTGCTTTACGTTGCCTTGCTTTACGTTGCCTTACTTTACGTTGCCTTGCTTTACGTTGCTTTACGTTGCCTTGCTTTACGTTGCTTTACGTTGCCTTGCTTTACGTTGCCTTGCTTTACGTTGCCTTGCTTTACGTTGCCTTGCTTTATGTTGCTTTACGTTGCCTTGTTTTACGTTGCCTTTCTTTATGTTGCTTTACGTTGCCTTGCTTTACGTTGCCTTGCTTTACGTTGCCTTACGTTGCCTTGCTTTACGTTGCCTTGCTTTACATTGCCTTTCTTTACGTTGCCTTACTTTACGTTGCCTTACGTTGGCTTGCTTTACGTTGCCTTGATTTATGTTGCCTTACATTGCCTTGCTTTACGTTGCCTTGCTTTACGTTGCCTTGCTTTACGTTGCGTTGCCTTACGTTGTCTTACTTCACGTTGCCTTGCTTTACGTTGCATTACGTTGACTTGCTTTACGTTGCTTTAAGTTGCCTTACTTTACGTTGCCTTACGTTGCCTAACTTTACGTTACCTTGCTTTACTTTGCCTTACGTTGCCTTGCTTTACGTTGCCTTGCTTTACGTTGCTTTACGTTGCTTTACGTTGCTTTATTTTACTTTGCTTTAAGTTGCCTTGCTTTACCTTGCCTTGCTTGACGTTGCTTTACTTTGCCTTACTTTACGTTGTCTTGCTTTACGTTGCTTTACGTTGCCTTGCTTTACGTTGCCTTGTTTTACGTTGCTTTACGTTGCCTTGCTTTAGGTTTCCTTGCTTTACGATGTTTACATTGCCTTACTTTATGTAGCCTTACGTTGCTTTACGTTGCCTTAATTTACGTTGCCTTCCTTTACGTTGCTTTACGTTGCCTTACTTAACTTTGCCTTGCTTTACGTTGCTTTACGTTTCCTTGCTTTATGTTGCTTTACGTTTCCTTGCTTTACGTTGCCTTGCCTTGCTTTGCTTTACGTTCCCTTGCCTTGCCTTGATTTAGGTTGCCTTGCCTTGCCTTGCTTTACGTTGCTTTACGTTGCCTTGCTTTACGTTGCCTTGCCTTGCTTTACTTTGCCTTGCTTTACGTTGCTTTATGTTGCTTTACCTTGCTTTACCTTTCTTTACGTTGCCTTGCTTTAGGTTGCTTTACGTTGCCTTGCTTTATGTTGCTTTACGTATCTTTACCTTGCTTTACCTTTCTTTACCTTGCTTTACGTTGCCTTGCTTTACGTTGATTTATGTGTCCTTGCTTTACCTTGCTTTACGTTGCTTTACGTTGGTTTGCTTTACGTTGCTTTACGTTGCCTTCCTTTACGTTGCTTTACCTTGCTTTACGTTGCTTTACGTTGCGTTTCTTTACGTTGCCTTGCTTTACGTTGCCTTGCATTGACTTGCTTTACGTTGCCTTGTTTTAAGTTGCTTTACGTTGCCTTGCCTTACGTTGCTTTACGTTGCCTTGCTTTACGTTGCCTTGCCTTGCCTTGCTTTACGTTGCCTAGCTTTATGTTGCTTTACGTTGCCTTGCTTTAAGTTGCCTTGCTTTACGTTGCTTTAAGTTGCCTTGCTTTACGTTTCCTTGCCTTGTCTTGCATTATGTTTCTTTACGTTACCTTGCTTTCCGTTGCTTTACGTTGCCTTGCTTTCCGTTGCTTTACGTTGCCTTGCTTTACGTTGCCTTGCCTTGCTTTGTGTTGCTTTACGTTGCCTTGCTCTACGTTGCCTTGCCTTGCTTTACGTTGCTTTACGTTGCCTTGCTTTACGTTGTTTTACCTTGCCTTGCTTTACGTTGCCTTGCCTTGCCTTGCATTACGTTGCATTGCTTTACGATGCTTTACGTTGCCTTGCTTTACGTTGCTTTACGTTGTCTAGCGTTACGTTGCTTTACGTTGCCTTACTTTACGTTGCCTTGCTTTACGTTGCCTTGCTTTACGTTGCTTTAGGTTGCCTTGCTTTATGTTGCCTTGCCTTGCTTTACGTTGCCTTGCTTTATGTTGCCTTGCTTTACGTTGCTTTACGTTGCCTTGCTTTACGTTGCCTTACCTTGCCTTGCTTTACGTTGCTTTACGTTGCCTTGCTTTACGTTGCTTTACGATGCCTTACTTTACGTTGCCTTAATTTACGTTGCATTGCGTTACGTTGCTTTACGTTCCCTTGCTTTACGTTGCTTTACGTTGCCTTGCCTTGCTTTACGTAGATTTACGTTGCCTTGCTTTACGTTGCCTTGCCTTGCATTGCTTTACGTTGACTTGCTTTACGTTGCTTTACGTTGCCTTACGTTGCCTTGCTTTACGTTGCCTTGCTTTTCGATGCTATACGTTTCCTTACGTTCCCTTCCTTTACGTTGCCTTGATTTACTTTGCTTTACGTTTCCTTGCTTTACGTTGCTTTACGATGCCTTGCTTTACGTTGCCTTGCTTTACGTTACCTTACGTTGCTTTAAGTTGCCTTGCTTTATGTTGCTTTACGTTGCCTTGCTTTACGTTGCCTTTCTTTATGTTGTTTTACGTTGCCTTGCTTTACGTTGCCTTGCTTTACGTTGCCTTTTTTTACGTTGCTTTACGTTGCTTTACGTTGCTTTATTTTACTTTGCTTTAAGTTGCCTTGCTTTACTTTGCTTTACGTTGCCTTGCTTTACGTTGCTTTACGTTGCCTTGCTTTACGTTGCCTTTCTTTACGTTGCTTTACGTTGCCTTGCTTTAGGTTTCCTTGCTTTACGTTGCTTTACGTTGCCTTACTTTACGTAGCCTTACGTTGCTTTAAGTTGCCTTACTTTACGTTGCCTTGCTTTACGTTGCTTTACGTTGCCTTGCTTTACGTTGCTTTACGTTTCCTTGCTTTACGTTGCCTTGCCTTGCTTTGCTTTACGTTGCCTTGCCTTGCCTTGATTTAGGTTGCATTGCCTTGCCTTGCTTTACGTTGCTTTACGTTTCCTTGCTTTACGTTGCCTTGCCTTGCCTTGCTTTACGTTGCCTTTCCTTGTCTTTCTTTTCTTGGTTTACGTTGCCTTGCTTTACAATGCTTTACGTTGCCTAGCTTTACGTTGCTTTACGTTGTCTTGCTTTACGTTGCCTTGCCTTGCCTTGCTTCACTTTGGTTTACGTTGCCTTGCTTTACGTTGCCTTGCCTTGCCTCGCTTTACGTTGCTTTACGTTGCCTTGCCTTGCTTTACGTTTCTTTACGTTTCCTTGCTTTACATTGCTTTACGTTGCCTTGCTTTACGTTGCCTTGCCTTGCCTTGCTTTACGTTTCCTTGCTTTACGTTGCATTACGTTGCCTTGCTTTAGGTTGCCTTTCTTTATGTTGCTTTACGTTGTCTTGCTTTACGTTGCCTTGCTTTACGTTGCCTTACGTTGCCTTGCTTTACGTTGCCTTGCTTTACATTGCCTTTCTTTACGTTGCTTTAATTTACGTTGCCTTACGTTGGCTTGCTTTACGTTGCCTTGCTTTATGTTGCGTTGCCTTACGTTTTCTTACTTCACGTTGCCTTGCTTTACGTTGCATTACGTTGACTTGCTTTAGGTTGCTTTACGTTGCCTTACTTTACGTTGCCTTACGTTGCCTAACTTTACGTTGCCTTGCTTTACTTTGCCTTACGTTGCCTTGCTTTACGTTGCCTTGCTTTACGTTGCCTTGCTTTACGTTGCTTTACGTTGCTTTAATTTACTTTGCTTTAAGTTGCCTTGCTTTACGTTGCCTTGCTTTACGTTGCTTTACTTTGCCTTACTTTACGTTGTCTTGCTTTACGTTGCTTTACGTTGCCTTGCTTTACGTTGCCTTGTTTTACGTTGCTTTACGTTGCCTTGCTTTAGGTTTCTTTGCTTTACGTTGTTTACGTTGCCTTAATTTATGTAGCCTTACGTTGCTTTATGTTGCCTTAATTTACGTTGCCTTGCTTTACGTTGCATTACGTTGCCTTGCTTTACGTTGACTTTCTTTACGTTGACTTGCTTTTCGTGCCTTTCTTTACGTTGCCTTACTTTACGTTGCCTTACGTTGCCTAACTTTACGTTGCCTTGCTTTACTTTGCTATACGTTGCTTTACTTTACGTTGCTTTACGTTGCCTTACTTTACGTTGACTTACGTTGCCTTACTTTACGTTGCCTTGCTTTACATTGCCTTACGTTGCATTACTTTACGTTGCCTTACTTTACGTTGCTTTTCGTTGCCTTGCTTTACGTTGCATTGCTTTACGTTGCCTTGCTTTACATTGCCTTGCTTTACGTTGCTTTACGTTGCTTTACGTTGCTTTATTTTACTTTGCTTAAAGTTGCCTTGCTTTACGTTGCCTTGCTTTACGTTGCTTTACTTTGCCTTACTTTATGTTGTCTTGCTTTACGTTGCTTTACGTTGCCTTGCTTTACGTTGCCTTGCTTTACGTTGCTTTACGTTGCTTGCTTTAGGTTTCCTTGCTTTACGTTGCTTTACGTTTCCTTACTTTACGTTTCCTTACGTTGCTTTACGTTGCCTTACTTTAAGTTGCCTTGCTTTACTTTGCTTTACGTTGCCTTAACTTTGCCTTGCTTTACGTTGCTTTACCTTGCTTTACCTTGCTTTATCTTGCTTTACATTGCCTTGCTTTACGTTGCCTTGCTTTACGTTGCTTTATGTTCCTTTACCTTGCTTTACCTAGTTTTACCTTGCTTTACGTTGCCTTGCTTTACGTTGCTTTACGTTGCTTTACCTTGCTTTACCTTTCTTTACTTTGCCTTGCTTTACGTTGCTTTACGTTGCCTTGCTTTATGTTGCTTTACGTTGCTTTACCTTGCTTTACCTTTCTTTACCTTGCTTTACGTTGCCTTGCTTTACGTTGATTTATGTGTCCTTGCTTTACCTTGCTTTACGTAGCTTTACGTTGGTTTGCTTTACGTTGCTTTACGTTGCCTTCCTTTACGTTGCTTAACCTTGCTTTACGTTGCTTTACGTTGCGTTTCTTTACGTTGCCTTGCTTTACGTTGCCTTGCCTTGACTTGCTTTACGTTGCCTTGTTTTAAGTTGCTTTACGTTGCCTTGCCTTACGTTGCTTTACGTTGCCTTGCTTTACGTTGCCTTGCCTTGCCTTGCTTTACGATGCCTTGCCTTGCCTTGCTTTACGTTGCCTTGCTTTATGTTGCTTTACGTTGCCTTGCTTTACGTTGCTTTAAGTTGCCTTGCTTTTCGTTTCCTTGCCTTGTCTTGCATTATGTTTCTTTACGTTACCTTGCTTTCCGTTGCTTTACGTTGCCTTGCTTTCCGTTGCTTTACGTTGCCTTGCTTTACGTTGCCTTGCCTTGCTTTGTGTTGCTTTACGTTGCCTTGCTCTACGTTGCCTTGCCTTGCTTTACGTTGCTTTACGTTGCCTTGCTTTACGTTGTTTTACCTTGCCTTGCTTTACGTTGCCTTGCCTTGACTTGCATTACGTTGCCTTGCTTTACGATGCTTTACGTTGCCTTGCTTTACGTTGCTTTACGTTGTCTTGCGTTACGTTGCTCTGCGTTGCCTTACTTTACGTTGCCTTGCTTTACGTTGCCTTGCTTTACGTTGCTTTACGTTGCCTTGCTTTATGTTGCCTTGCCTTGCTTTACGTTGCCTTGCTTTACGTTGCCTTGCTTTACGTTGCTTTACGTTGCCTTGCTTTACGTTGCCTTGCTTTACGTTGCTTTACTTTGCCTTACTTTACGTTGTCTTGCTTTACGTTGCTTTACGTTGCCTTGCTTTACGTTGCCTTGTTTTACGTTGCTTTACGTTGCCTTGCTTTAGGTTTCCTTGCTTTACGTTGTTTACGTTGCCTTAATTTATGTAGCCTTACGTTGCTTTATATTGCCTTAATTTACGTTGCCTTACTTTACGTTGCATTACGTTGCCTTGCTTTACGTTGACTTTCTTTACGTTGACTTGCTTTTCGTGCCTTTCTTTACGTTGCCTTACTTTACGTTGCCTTACGTTGCCTAACTTTACGTTGCCTTGCTTTACTTTGCTATACGTTGCCTTACTTTACGTTGCTTTACGTTGCCTTACTTTACGTTGACTTACGTTGCCTTACTTTACGTTGCCTTGCTTTACATTGCCTTACGTTGCATTACTTTACGTTGCCTTACTTTACGTTGCTTTTCGTTGCCTTGCTTTACGTTGCATTGCTTTACGTTGCCTTGCTTTACGTTGCCTTGCTTTACGTTGCTTTACGTTGCTTTACGTTGCTTTATTTTACTTTGCTTAAAGTTGCCTTGCTTTACGTTGCCTTGCTTTACGTTGCTTTACTTTGCCTTACTTTATGTTGTCTTGCTTTACGTTGCTTTACGTTGCCTTGCTTTACGTTGCCTTGCTTTACGTTGCTTTACGTTGCCTTGCTTTAGGTTTCCTTGCTTTACGTTGCTTTACGTTTCCTTACTTTACGTTTCCTTACGTTGCTTTACGTTGCCTTACTTTAAGTTGCCTTGCTTTACTTTGCTTTACGTTGCCTTAACTTTGCCTTGCTTTACGTTGCTTTACCTTGCTTTACCTTGCTTTATCTTGCTTTACATTGCCTTGCTTTACGTTGCCTTGCTTTACGTTGCTTTATGTTCCTTTACCTTGCTTTACCTAGTTTTACCTTGCTTTACGTTGCCTTGCTTTACGTTGCTTTACGTTGCTTTACCTTTCTTTACCTTTCTTTACTTTGCCTTGCTTTACGTTGCTTTACGTTGCCTTGCTTTATGTTGCTTTACGTTGCTTTACCTTGCTTTACCTTTCTTTACCTTGCTTTACGTTGCCTTGCTTTACGTTGATTTATGTGTCCTTGCTTTACCTTGCTTTACGTAGCTTTACGTTGGTTTGCTTTACGTTGCTTTACGTTGCCTTCCTTTACGTTGCTTAACCTTGCTTTACGTTGCTTTACGTTGCGTTTCTTTACGTTGCCTTGCTTTACGTTGCCTTGCCTTGACTTGCTTTACGTTGCCTTGTTTTAAGTTGCTTTACGTTGCCTTGCCTTACGTTGCTTTACGTTGCCTTGCTTTACGTTGCCTTGCCTTGCCTTGCTTTACGATGCCTTGCCTTGCCTTGCTTTACGTTGCCTTGCTTTATGTTGCTTTACGTTGCCTTGCTTTACGTTGCTTTAAGTTGCCTTGCTTTTCGTTTCCTTGCCTTGTCTTGCATTATGTTTCTTTACGTTACCTTGCTTTCCGTTGCTTTACGTTGCCTTGCTTTCCGTTGCTTTACGTTGCCTTGCTTTACGTTGCCTTGCCTTGCTTTGTGTTGCTTTACGTTGCCTTGCTCTACGTTGCCTTGCCTTGCTTTACGTTGCTTTACGTTGCCTTGCTTTACGTTGTTTTACCTTGCCTTGCTTTACGTTGCCTTGCCTTGACTTGCATTACGTTGCCTTGCTTTACGATGCTTTACGTTGCCTTGCTTTACGTTGCTTTACGTTGTCTTGCGTTACGTTGCTCTGCGTTGCCTTACTTTACGTTGCCTTGCTTTACGTTGCCTTGCTTTACGTTGCTTTACGTTGCCTTGCTTTATGTTGCCTTGCCTTGCTTTACGTTGCCTTGCTTTACATTGCCTTGCTTTACGTTGCTTTACGTTGCCTTGCTTTACGTTGCCTTACCTTGCCTTGCTTTACGTTGCTTGATGTTGCCTTGCTTTACGTTGCTTTACGATGCCTTCCTTTACGTTGCCTTACTTTAAGTTGCATTGCGTTATGTTGCTTTACGTTGCCTTGCCTTGCTTTACGTAGCTTTACGTTGCCTTGCTTTACGTTGCCTTGCCTTGCATTGCTTTACGTTGACTTGCTTTACGTTGCTTTACGTTGCCTTAAGTTGCCTTGCTTTACGTTGCCTTGCTTTACGATGCTCTACATTTCCTTACGTTCCCTTCCTTTACGTTGCCTTGATTTACTTTGCTTTACGTTGCCTTGCTTTACGTTTCCCTGCTTTACGATCCCTTGCTTTACGTTTCTTTACGATGCCTTGCTTTACGTTGCCTTGCTTTACGTTACCTTACGTTGCTTTAAGTTGCCTTGCTTTATGTTGCTTTACGTTGCCTTGCTTTACGTTGCCTTTCTTTATGTTGTTTTACGTTGCCTTGCTTTACGTTGCCTTGCTTTACGTTGCCTTACTTTACGTTGCTTTACATTGCTTTACGTTGCTTTATTTTACTTTGCTTTAAGTTGCCTTGCTTTACGTTGCTTTACGTTGCCTTGCTTTACGTTGCTTTACGTTGCCTTGCTTTACGTTGCCTTTCTTTACGTTGCTTTACGTTGCCTTGCTTTAGGTTTCCTTGCTTTACGTTGCTTTACGTTGCCTTACTTTACGTAGCCTTACGTTGCTTTAAGTTGCCTTACTTTACGTTGCCTTGCTTTACGTTGCTTTACGTTACCTTGCTTTACGTTGCTTTACGTTTCCTTGCTTTACGTTGCCTTGCCTTGCTTTGCTTTACGTTGCCTTGCCTTGCCTTGATTTAGATTGCCTTGCCTTGCCTTGCTTTACGTTGCTTTACGATGCCTTGCTTTACGTTGCCTTGCCTTGCCTTGCTTTACGTTGCCTTACCTTGTCTTTCTTTTCTTGGTTTACGTTGCCTTGCTTTACAATGCTTTACGTTGCCTAGCTTTACGTTGCTTTACGTTGTCTTGCTTTACGTTGCCTTGCCTTGCCTTGCTTTACGTTACCTTGCCTTGCCTTGCTTTACGTTGCCTTGCCTTGCTTTACGTTTCTTTACGTTTCCTTGCTTTACATTGCTTTACGTTGCCTTGCTTTACGTTGCCTTGCTTTACGTTGCCTTACGTTGCCTTGCTTTACGTTGCCTTGCTTTACGTTGCCTTATGTTGCCTTGCTTTACGTTGCTTTACGTTGCCTTGCTTTAGGTTGCCTTGCTTTACGTTGCCTTGCTTTACGTTGCCTTATGTTGGCTTGCTTTACGTTGCCTTGCTTTACGTTGCCTTACTTTACGTTGCCTTGCTTTACGTTGCTATACGTTGCCTTGCTTTACGTTGCTTTACGTTGCCTTGCTTTACGTTGACTTGCTTTACGTTGCTTTACGTTGCCTTGCTTTACGTTGCCTTACGTTGCCTTGCTTTAAGTTGCCTTGCTTTATGTTGCTTTACGTTGCCTTGTTTTACGTTGCCTTTCTTTATGTTGCTTTACGTTGCCTTGCTTTACGTTGCCTTGCTTTACGTTGCCTTGCTTTACGTTGCCTTACGTTGCCTTGCTTTACGTTGCCTTGCTTTACATTGCCTTTCTTTACGTTGCCTTACTTTACGTTGCCTTACGTTGGCTTGCTTTACGTTGCCTTGCTTTATGTTGCCTTACATTGCCTTGCTTTACGTTGCCTTGCTTTACGTTGCTTTACGTTGCCTTGCTTTACGTTGCCTTACGTTGTCTTACTTCACGTTGCCTTGCTTTACGTTGCATTACGTTGACTTGCTTTACGTTGCTTTACGTTGCCTTACTTTACGTTGCCTTACGTTGCCTTGCTTTACGTTGCCTTGCTTTACGTTGCCTTGCTTTACGTTGCTTTACTTTGCTTTACGTTGCTTTATTTTACTTTGCTTTAAGTTGCCTTGCTTTACGTTGCCTTGCTTTACGTTGCTTTACTTTGCCTTACTTTACGTTGCCTTGTTTTACGTTGCTTTACGTTGCCTTGCTTTAGGTTTCCTTGCTTTACATTGTTTACTTTGCCTTACTTTATGTAGCCTTACGTTGCTTTACGTTGCCTTAATTTACGTTGCCTTGCTTTACGTTGTTTTACGTTGCCTTACTTAACTTTGCCTTGCTTTACGTTTCCTTGCCTTGCTTTGCTTTACGTTCCCTTGCCTTGCCTTGATTTAGGTTGCCTTGCCTTGCCTTGCTTTACGTTGCTTTACGTTGCCTTGCTTTACGTTGCCTTGCCTTGCTTTACTTTGCCTTGCTTTACGTTGCTTTTCATTGCCTTGCTTTACGTTGCTTTACGTTGCCTTGCTTTACGTTGCCTTACGTTGCCTTGCTTTACGTTGCCTTGCTTTACGTTGACTTGCTTTACGTTGCCTTTCTTTACGTTGCCTTTCTTTACGTTGCCTTACGTTGCCTAACTTTACGTTGCCTTGCTTTACTTTGCTATACGTTGCCTTACTTTACGTTGCTTTACGTTGCCTTACTTTACGTTGACTTACGTTGCCTTACTTTACGTTGCCTTGCTTTACATTGCCTTACGTTGCCTTACTTTACGTTGCCTTACTTTACGTTGCTTTTCGTTGCCTTGCTTTACGTTGCCTTGCTTTACGTTGCCTTGCTTTACGTTGCTTTACGTTGCCTTACTTAACTTTGCCTTGCTTTACGTTGCTTTACGTTGCCTTGCTTTACGTTGCTTTACGTTTCCTTGCTTTACGTTGCCTTGTCTTGCTTTGCTTTAAGTTGCCTTGATTTGCCTTGCTTTACGTTGCTTTACGTTGCCTTGCTTTACGTTGCCTTGCCTTGCCTTGCTTTACTTTGCCTTGCTTTACGTTGCTTTTCATTGCCTTGCTTTACGTTGCTTTACGTTGCCTTGCCTTGCCTTGCTTTACGTTGCCTTGCCTTGTCTTTCTTTTCTTCGTTTATGTTGCCTTCCTTTACATTGCTTTACGTTGCCTTGCTTTACGTTGCCTTGCCGTGCCTTGCTTTACATTCCTTTACGTTGCCTTGCTTTACGTTGCTTTACGTTGTCTTGCTTTACGTTGGCTTGCCTTACCTTGCTTTACGTTGGTTTACGTTGCCTTGCTTTACGTTGCTTTACATTGCCTTGCTTTACGTTGCCTTGCCTTGCATGCTTTACGTTGCTTTAAGTTGCCTTGCTTTACGTTGCTTTACGTTGCCTTTCTTTACGTTGCTTTACGTTGCCTTGCTTTGCCTTACTTTACGTTGCCTTGCTTTACGTTGCTTTACGTTGCCTTGTTTTAAGTTGCTTTACGTTGCCTTGCTTTACGTTTCCTTGCCTTGACTTGCTTTACGTTGCCTTGCCTTGACTTCCTTTAGGTTGCCTTGCCTTGCCTTGCTTTACGTTGCCTTGCCTTGTCTTGCTTTTCTTGGTTTACGTTGCCTTGCTTTACATTGCTTTACGTTGCCTTGCTTTACGTTGCTTTACTTTGTCTTGCTTTACGTTGCCTTGCCTTGCCTTGCTTTACGTTGCTTTACGTTGCCTTGCTTTACGTTGCTTTACGTTGCCTTGCTTTACGTTGCCTTGCTTTGCCTTACTTTACGTTGCCTTGCTTTACGTTGCTTTACGATGCCTTGTTTTAAGTTGCTTTACGTTGTCTTGCTTTACGTTTCCTTGCCTTGATTTGCTTTACATTGCCTTGCCTTGACTTGCTTTACGTTGCCTTGCCTTGCCTTGCTTTACGTTGCTTTACGTTGCCTTGCTTTACCTTGCCTTGCCTTGCCTTGCTTTATGTTGCCTTGCTTTACGTTGCTTTACGTTGCCTTGCTTTATGTTGCCTTACCTTGCCTTGCTTTACGTTACCTTGCTTTACGTTGCTTTACGTTGCCTTGCTTTACGTTGCCTTACTTTACGTTGCTTTGCGTTACGTTGCTTTGCGTTACGTTGCTTTACGTTGACTTGCTTTACGTTGCCTTGCTTTACTTTGCTTTACGTTGCCTTGCCTTGCTTTACGTTGCTTTACGTTGCCTTCCTTTACGTTGCCTTGCCTTGCATTGCTTTACGTTGAATTGCTTTACGTTGCTTTACGTTGCCTTGCTTTACGTTGCTTTACGTTGCATTGCTTTACGTTGCTTTACATTGCCTTGCTATACTTTGCCTTGCTTTACGATGGTTTACGTTGCCTTACGTTGCCTTCCTTTACTTTGCCTTGATTTACTTTGCTTTACGTTGCCTTGCTTTACGTTCCCTTTCTTTACGTTTCCTTACGTTGCTTTGCTTTACGTTGCCTTGCTTTATGTTGCTTTACGTTGCCTTACTTTACTTTGCCTTGCTTTACGTTGCCTTACGTTGCCTTGCTTTACGTTGCTTTACATTGCCTTGCTTTACGTTGCCTTACGTTGCCTTGCTTTACGTTGCCTTGCTTTACCTTACCTTGCTTTACGTTGCCTTGATTTACGTTGCCTTACTTTACGTTTCCTTACGTTGGCTTGCTTTACGTTGGCTTGCTTTACGTTGGCTTGCTTTACGTTGCTTTACGTGGCCTTGCTTTACGTTGTCTTGCTTTACGTTGCTTAAGTTGCCTTGGTTTACGTTGCCTTGCTTTACGTTGCTTTAAGTTGCCTTGCTTTACGTTGCTTTACGTTGCCTTGCTTTACGTTGCCTTCCTTTACGTTACTTTATGTTGCCTTGCTTTACGTTGCCTTACTTTACTTTTCCTTGCTTTACGTTCCTTTACGTTGCCTTGCTTTACGTTCCTTTACGATGCTTTGCTTTGCCTTGCCTTGCTTTACCTTGCTTTACCTTGCCTTGCTTTACCTTGCTTTACGTTGCTTTATGTTGCCATGCTTTACCTTGATTTACCTTGCTTTCCCTTGCATTGCTTTACCTTGCTTTACGTTGCTTTACGTTGCCTTGCTTTTCCTTGCTTTACCTTACTTTACGTTGCTTTACCTTGCTTTACGTTGCTTTACGTTGCTTTGTCTTGCTTTGCCTTACTTTACGTTGCCTTGCTTTACCTTGCCTTATGTTGCTGTGCCTTTCTTTACCTTGCTTTACGTTGCCTTGCTTTACGTTGCTTTACGTTGCCTTGATTTACCTTGCTTTACGTTGCTTTACGTTGCTTTACGTTGCCTTGCTTTACGTTGCTTTACGTTGCTTTCCGTTGCTTTACGTTGCTTTCCATTGCCATGCTTTACCTTGCTTTACGTTGCCTTTCTTTACCTTGATTTACGTTGCTTTACGTTGCTTTACGTAGCCTTGCTTTACGTTGCCTTTCTTTCCCTTGCTTTACGTTGCTTTACGTAGCCTTGCTGTACATTGCTTTACGCTGCCTTGCTCTACGTTGCTTTACGTTGCTTTACGTTGCCTTGCTTTACCTTGCATTACGGTGCCTTGCTTTACGTTGCTTTACGTTGCTTTACCTTGCTTTACGTTGCATTACGTTGTCTTGCTTTACCTAGCTTTATGTTGCCTTGCTTTACCTTGCTTTACCTTGCTTTACCTTGCTTTATGTTGCCTTGCTTTACGTTGCTTTACCTAGCTTTACCTTGTTTACCTTGCTTTACGTTGCTTTACTTTGCTTTACATTGCCTTGCTTTACCTTGCTTTACCTTGCTTTACGTTGCCTTGCTTTACGTTGTTTTACGTTGCCTTCCTTTACGTTGCTTTACGTTGCCTTGCTTTACGTTGCTTTACCTTGCTTTACCTTGCTTTATCTTGCTTTACATTGCCTTGCTTTATGTTGCCTTGCTTTACGTTGCTTTATGTTGCTTTACCTTGCTTTACCCAGCTTTACCTTGCTTTACGTTGCCTTGCTTTACGTTGCTTTACGTTGCTTTACCTTGCTTTACCTTTCTTTTCGTTTTCTTGCTTTACGTTGCTTTACGATGCTTTACCTTGCTTTAGCTTTCTTTACCTTGCTTTACGTTGCCTTTCTTTACGTTAATTTATGTGTCCTTGTTTACGTTGCTTTACGTTGCTTTACCTTGCTTTACCCTGCTTTACGTTGCCTAGCTTTACGTTGCTTTACGTTGCTTTAACTGACTTTACCTTGCTTTACCTTGCTTTACGTTGCTTTACGTTGGTTTGCTTTACGTTGCTTTACGTTGCCTTCCTTTACGTTGCTTTACCTTGTTTTACGTTGCTTTACGTTGCTTTACGTTGCGTTTCGTTACGTTGCCTTGCTTTACGTTGCCTTGCCTTACGTTGCTTTACGTTGCCTTGCTTTACGTTGCCTTGCCTTGCTTTAAGTTGCCTTGCCTTGTCTTGCTTTACGTTGCCTTGCTTTATGTTGCTTTACGTTGCCTTGCTTTACGTTGCTTTACGTTGCCTTGCTTTACGTTGCCTTGCCTTGCTTTACGTTTCCTTGACTTGTCTTGCATTATGTTTCTTTATGTTACCTTGCTTTACGTTGCTTTACGTTGCCTTGCTTTCCGTTGCTTTAGGTTGCCTTGCTTTACGTTGCCTTGCCTTGCTTTCTGTTGCTTTACGTTGCCTTGCTTTACGTTGCCTTGCCTTGCCTTGCTTTACGTTGCCTTGCTTTACGATGCTTTACGTTGTATTGCTTTACGTTGCTTTAAGTTGCCTTGCTTTACGTTGCTTTACGTTGCCTTGCTTTACGTTGCTTTACGTTGCCTTGTTTTACGTTGCTTTACGTTGCCTTGCTTTACGTTGCCTTGCCTTGACTTGCTTTACGTTGCCTTGCCTTTACTTGCTTTACTTTTCCTTGGCTTGACTTGCTTTACGTTGCTTTACGTTGCCTTGATTTATGTTGCCTTGCCTTGCCTTGCTTTCGTTGCCTTGCTTTACGTTGCCTTGCCTTGTCTTGCTTTTCTTGGTTTACGTTGCCTTGCTTTACATAGCTTTACGTTGCCTTGCTTTACGTTTCTTTATGTTGTCTTGCTTTACGTTGCCTTGCCTTGCCTTGCTTTACGTTGCTTTACGTTGCCTTGCTTTACGTTGCTTTACGTTGCCTTGCTTTACGTGGCTTTACGTTGCCTTGCTTTACGTTGCTTTACGTTGCCTTACGTTGCCTTGCTTTACGTTGCCTTGCTTTACGTTTCTTTACGTTGCCTTGCTTTACTTTGCCTTGCTTTACGATACTGTACGTTTCCTTACGTTGCCTTCCTTTACGTTCCCTTGCTTTACTTTGCTTTACGATGCCTTGCTTTACGTTGCCTTGCTTTACGTTACCTTACATTGCTTTAAGTTGCCTTGCTTTTTGTGGCTTTACGTTGCCTTACGTTGCCTTACGTTGCCTTGCTTTACGTTGCCTTGCTTTATGTTGCTTTACGTTGCCTTGCTTTACGTTGCCTTTCTTTATGTTGCTTTACGTTGCCTTGCTTTACGTTGCCTTACGTTGCCTTGCTTTACGTTGCCTTGTTTTACGTTGCCTTGCTTTACGTTGCCTTACGTTGCCTTGCTTTACGTTGACTTGCTTTACATTGCCTTTCTTTACGTTGCCTTACGTTGCCTAACTTTACGTTGCCTTGCTTTACTTTGCTATACGTTTCCTTACTTTACGTTGCTTTACGTTGCCTTACTTTACGTTGCCTTACGTTGCCTTACTTTACGTTGACTTGCTTTACATTGCCTTACGTTGCCTTACTTTACGTTGCCTTACTTTAAGTTGCTTTACGTTTTCTTGCTTTACGTTGCCTTGCTTTACGTTGCCTTGCTTTACGTTGCCTTGCTTTACGTTGCTTTATTTTACTTTGCTTTAAGTTGCCTTGCTTTACGTTGCCTTGCTTTACGTTGCTTTACTTTGCCTTACTTTACATTGCTTTACGTTGCCTTGCTTTACGTTGCTTTACTTTGCTTTACCTTGCTTTACCTTGCTTAACCTTTCTTTACGTTGCCTTGCTTTACGTTGCTTTACGTTGCTTTACCTTGCTATAGCTTTCTTTACCTTGCTTTACGTTGCCTTGCTTTACGTTGATTTATGTGTCCTTGCTTTACGTTGCTTTACGTTGCTTTACCTTGCTTTACCCTGCTTTACGTTGCCTTGCTTTACGTTGCTTTACGTTGCTTTAACTGACTTTACCTTGCTTTACCTTGCTTTACGTTGGTTTGCTTTACGTTGCTTTACGTTGCCTTCCTTTACGTTGCTTTACCTTGCTTTACGTTGCTTTACGTTGCTTTACGTTGCGTTTCGTTACGTTGCCTTGCTTTACGTTGCCTTGCCTTACGTTGCTTTACGTTGCTTTGCTTTACGTTGCCTTTTCTTGCCTTGCTTTACGTTGCCTTGCCTTAGGTTGATTTACGTTGCCTTGCTTTACGTTCCTTTCCCTTGCCTTGCTTTACGTTGCCTTGCCTTTCTTGCTTTACGTTTCCTTGACTTGTGTTGCATTATGTTTCTTTACGTTACCTTGCTTTACGTTCCTTTATGTTGCCTTGCTTTCCGTTGCTTTACGTTGCCTTGCTTTACGTTGCCTTGCCTTGCTTTCTGTTGCTTTACATTGCCTTGCTTTACGTTGCCTTGCCTTGCTTTACGTTGCTTTACGTTGCCTTGCTTTAAGTTTCCTTGCCTTGCCTTGCTTTACGTTGCCTTGCTTTACGATGCTTTACGTTGCCTTGCTTTCCGATGCTTTACGTTGTCTTTCTTTACGTTGCTTTAAGTTGCCTTGCTTTACGTTGCTTTACGTTGCCTTGCTTTACGTTGCTTTACGTTGCCTTGTTTTACGTTGCTTTACGTTGCCTTCCTTTACGTTTCCTTGCCTTGACTTGCTTTACGTTGCCTTGCCTTTACTTGCTTTACGTTGCCTTGCCTTGCCTTGCTTTACATTGCTTTACGTTGCCTTGCTTTACGTTGCCTTGCCTTGCCTTGCTTTACGTTGCCTTGCTTTACGTTGCTTTACGTTGCCTTGCTTTACGTTGCTTTACGTTGCCTTGCTTTACCTTGCCTTATGTTGCTGTGCCTTTCTTTACCTTGCTTTACGTTGCCTTGCTTTACGTTGCTTTACGTTGCCTTGATTTACCTTGCTTTACGTTGCTTTACGTTGCTTTACGTTGCCTTGCTTTACGTTGCTTTACGTTGCTTTCCGTTGCTTTACGTTGCTTTCCATTGCCATGCTTTACCTTGCTTTACGTTGCCTTTCTTTACCTTGATTTACGTTGCTTTACGTTGCTTTACGTAGCCTTGCTTTACGTTGCCTTTCTTTCCCTTGCTTTACGTTGCTTTACGTAGCCTTGCTGTACATTGCTTTACGCTGCCTTGCTCTACGTTGCTTTACGTTGCTTTACGTTGCCTTGCTTTACCTTGCATTACGGTGCCTTGCTTTACGTTGCTTTACGTTGCTTTACCTTGCTTTACGTTGCATTACGTTGTCTTGCTTTACCTAGCTTTATGTTGCCTTGCTTTACCTTGCTTTACCTTGCTTTACCTTGCTTTATGTTGCCTTGCTTTACGTTGCTTTACCTAGCTTTACCTTGTTTACCTTGCTTTACGTTGCTTTACTTTGCTTTACATTGCCTTGCTTTACCTTGCTTTACCTTGCTTTACGTTGCCTTGCTTTACGTTGTTTTACGTTGCCTTCCTTTACGTTGCTTTACGTTGCCTTGCTTTACGTTGCTTTACCTTGCTTTACCTTGCTTTATCTTGCTTTACATTGCCTTGCTTTATGTTGCCTTGCTTTACGTTGCTTTATGTTGCTTTACCTTGCTTTACCCAGCTTTACCTTGCTTTACGTTGCCTTGCTTTACGTTGCTTTACGTTGCTTTACCTTGCTTTACCTTTCTTTTCGTTTTCTTGCTTTACGTTGCTTTACGATGCTTTACCTTGCTTTAGCTTTCTTTACCTTGCTTTACGTTGCCTTTCTTTACGTTAATTTATGTGTCCTTGTTTACGTTGCTTTACGTTGCTTTACCTTGCTTTACCCTGCTTTACGTTGCCTAGCTTTACGTTGCTTTACGTTGCTTTAACTGACTTTACCTTGCTTTACCTTGCTTTACGTTGCTTTACGTTGCTTTACGTTGGTTTGCTTTACGTTGCTTTACGTTGCCTTCCTTTACGTTGCTTTACCTTGGTTTACGTTGCTTTACGTTGCTTTACGTTGCGTTTCGTTACGTTGCCTTGCTTTACGTTGCCTTGCCTTACGTTGCTTTACGTTGCCTTGCTTTACGTTGCCTTGCCTTGCTTTAAGTTGCCTTGCCTTGTCTTGCTTTACGTTGCCTTGCTTTATGTTGCTTTACGTTGCCTTGCTTTACGTTGCTTTACGTTGCCTTGCTTTACGTTGCCTTGCCTTGCTTTACGTTTCCTTGACTTGTCTTGCATTATGTTTCTTTATGTTACCTTGCTTTACGTTGCTTTACGTTGCCTTGCTTTCCGTTGCTTTAGGTTGCCTTGCTTTACGTTGCCTTGCCTTGCTTTCTGTTGCTTTACGTTGCCTTGCTTTACGTTGCCTTGCCTTGCCTTGCTTTACGTTGCCTTGCTTTACGATGCTTTACGTTGTATTGCTTTACGTTGCTTTAAGTTGCCTTGCTTTACGTTGCTTTACGTTGCCTTGCTTTACGTTGCTTTACGTTGCCTTGTTTTACGTTGCTTTACGTTGCCTTGCTTTACGTTGCCTTGCCTTGACTTGCTTTACGTTGCCTTGCCTTTACTTGCTTTACTTTTCCTTGGCTTGACTTGCTTTACGTTGCTTTACGTTGCCTTGATTTATGTTGCCTTGCCTTGCCTTGCTTTCGTTGCCTTGCTTTACGTTGCCTTGCCTTGTCTTGCTTTTCTTGGTTTACGTTGCCTTGCTTTACATAGCTTTACGTTGCCTTGCTTTACGTTTCTTTATGTTGTCTTGCTTTACGTTGCCTTGCCTTGCCTTGCTTTACGTTGCTTTACGTTGCCTTGCTTTACGTTGCTTTACGTTGCCTTGCTTTACGTGGCTTTACGTTGCCTTGCTTTACGTTGCTTTACGTTGCCTTACGTTGCCTTGCTTTACGTTGCCTTGCTTTACGTTTCTTTACGTTGCCTTGCTTTACTTTGCCTTGCTTTACGATACTGTACGTTTCCTTACGTTGCCTTCCTTTACGTTCCCTTGCTTTACTTTGCTTTACGATGCCTTGCTTTACGTTGCCTTGCTTTACGTTACCTTACATTGCTTTAAGTTGCCTTGCTTTTTGTGGCTTTACGTTGCCTTACGTTGCCTTACGTTGCCTTGCTTTACGTTGCCTTGCTTTATGTTGCTTTACGTTGCCTTGCTTTACGTTGCCTTTCTTTATGTTGCTTTACGTTGCCTTGCTTTACGTTGCCTTACGTTGCCTTGCTTTACGTTGCCTTGTTTTACGTTGCCTTGCTTTACGTTGCCTTACGTTGCCTTGCTTTACGTTGACTTGCTTTACATTGCCTTTCTTTACGTTGCCTTACGTTGCCTAACTTTACGTTGCCTTGCTTTACTTTGCTATACGTTTCCTTACTTTACGTTGCTTTACGTTGCCTTACTTTACGTTGCCTTACGTTGCCTTACTTTACGTTGACTTGCTTTACATTGCCTTACGTTGCCTTACTTTACGTTGCCTTACTTTAAGTTGCTTTACGTTTTCTTGCTTTACGTTGCCTTGCTTTACGTTGCCTTGCTTTACGTTGCCTTGCTTTACGTTGCTTTATTTTACTTTGCTTTAAGTTGCCTTGCTTTACGTTGCCTTGCTTTACGTTGCTTTACTTTGCCTTACTTTACATTGCTTTACGTTGCCTTGCTTTACGTTGCTTTACTTTGCTTTACCTTGCTTTACCTTGCTTAACCTTTCTTTACGTTGCCTTGCTTTACGTTGCTTTACGTTGCTTTACCTTGCTATAGCTTTCTTTACCTTGCTTTACGTTGCCTTGCTTTACGTTGATTTATGTGTCCTTGCTTTACGTTGCTTTACGTTGCTTTACCTTGCTTTACCCTGCTTTACGTTGCCTTGCTTTACGTTGCTTTACGTTGCTTTAACTGACTTTACCTTGCTTTACCTTGCTTTACGTTGGTTTGCTTTACGTTGCTTTACGTTGCCTTCCTTTACGTTGCTTTACCTTGCTTTACGTTGCTTTACGTTGCTTTACGTTGCGTTTCGTTACGTTGCCTTGCTTTACGTTGCCTTGCCTTACGTTGCTTTACGTTGCTTTGCTTTACGTTGCCTTTTCTTGCCTTGCTTTACGTTGCCTTGCCTTAGGTTGATTTACGTTGCCTTGCTTTACGTTCCTTTCCCTTGCCTTGCTTTACGTTGCCTTGCCTTTCTTGCTTTACGTTTCCTTGACTTGTGTTGCATTATGTTTCTTTACGTTACCTTGCTTTACGTTCCTTTATGTTGCCTTGCTTTCCGTTGCTTTACGTTGCCTTGCTTTACGTTGCCTTGCCTTGCTTTCTGTTGCTTTACATTGCCTTGCTTTACGTTGCCTTGCCTTGCTTTACGTTGCTTTACGTTGCCTTGCTTTAAGTTTCCTTGCCTTGCCTTGCTTTACGTTGCCTTGCTTTACGATGCTTTACGTTGCCTTGCTTTCCGATGCTTTACGTTGTCTTTCTTTACGTTGCTTTAAGTTGCCTTGCTTTACGTTGCTTTACGTTGCCTTGCTTTACGTTGCTTTACGTTGCCTTGTTTTACGTTGCTTTACGTTGCCTTCCTTTACGTTTCCTTGCCTTGACTTGCTTTACGTTGCCTTGCCTTTACTTGCTTTACGTTGCCTTGCCTTGCCTTGCTTTACATTGCTTTACGTTGCCTTGCTTTACGTTGCCTTGCCTTGCCTTGCTTTACGTTGCCTTGCTTTACGTTGCTTTACGTTGCCTTGCTTTACGTTGCTTTACGTTGCCTTGCTTTACCTTGCCTTATGTTGCTGTGCCTTTCTTTACCTTGCTTTACGTTGCCTTGCTTTACGTTGCTTTACGTTGCCTTGATTTACCTTGCTTTACGTTGCTTTACGTTGCTTTACGTTGCCTTGCTTTACGTTGCTTTACGTTGCTTTCCGTTGCTTTACGTTGCTTTCCATTGCCATGCTTTACCTTGCTTTACGTTGCCTTTCTTTACCTTGATTTACGTTGCTTTACGTTGCTTTACGTAGCCTTGCTTTACGTTGCCTTTCTTTCCCTTGCTTTACGTTGCTTTACGTAGCCTTGCTGTACATTGCTTTACGCTGCCTTGCTCTACGTTGCTTTACGTTGCTTTACGTTGCCTTGCTTTACCTTGCATTACGGTGCCTTGCTTTACGTTGCTTTACGTTGCTTTACCTTGCTTTACGTTGCATTACGTTGTCTTGCTTTACCTAGCTTTATGTTGCCTTGCTTTACCTTGCTTTACCTTGCTTTACCTTGCTTTATGTTGCCTTGCTTTACGTTGCTTTACCTAGCTTTACCTTGTTTACCTTGCTTTACGTTGCTTTACTTTGCTTTACATTGCCTTGCTTTACCTTGCTTTACCTTGCTTTACGTTGCCTTGCTTTACGTTGTTTTACGTTGCCTTCCTTTACGTTGCTTTACGTTGCCTTGCTTTACGTTGCTTTACCTTGCTTTACCTTGCTTTATCTTGCTTTACATTGCCTTGCTTTATGTTGCCTTGCTTTACGTTGCTTTATGTTGCTTTACCTTGCTTTACCCAGCTTTACCTTGCTTTACGTTGCCTTGCTTTACGTTGCTTTACGTTGCTTTACCTTGCTTTACCTTTCTTTTCGTTTTCTTGCTTTACGTTGCTTTACGATGCTTTACCTTGCTTTAGCTTTCTTTACCTTGCTTTACGTTGCCTTTCTTTACGTTAATTTATGTGTCCTTGTTTACGTTGCTTTACGTTGCTTTACCTTGCTTTACCCTGCTTTACGTTGCCTAGCTTTACGTTGCTTTACGTTGCTTTAACTGACTTTACCTTGCTTTACCTTGCTTTACGTTGCTTTACGTTGCTTTACGTTGGTTTGCTTTACGTTGCTTTACGTTGCCTTCCTTTACGTTGCTTTACCTTGGTTTACGTTGCTTTACGTTGCTTTACGTTGCGTTTCGTTACGTTGCCTTGCTTTACGTTGCCTTGCCTTACGTTGCTTTACGTTGCCTTGCTTTACGTTGCCTTGCCTTGCTTTAAGTTGCCTTGCCTTGTCTTGCTTTACGTTGCCTTGCTTTATGTTGCTTTACGTTGCCTTGCTTTACGTTGCTTTACGTTGCCTTGCTTTACGTTGCCTTGCCTTGCTTTACGTTTCCTTGACTTGTCTTGCATTATGTTTCTTTATGTTACCTTGCTTTACGTTGCTTTACGTTGCCTTGCTTTCCGTTGCTTTAGGTTGCCTTGCTTTACGTTGCCTTGCCTTGCTTTCTGTTGCTTTACGTTGCCTTGCTTTACGTTGCCTTGCCTTGCCTTGCTTTACGTTGCCTTGCTTTACGATGCTTTACGTTGTATTGCTTTACGTTGCTTTAAGTTGCCTTGCTTTACGTTGCTTTACGTTGCCTTGCTTTACGTTGCTTTACGTTGCCTTGTTTTACGTTGCTTTACGTTGCCTTGCTTTACGTTGCCTTGCCTTGACTTGCTTTACGTTGCCTTGCCTTTACTTGCTTTACTTTTCCTTGGCTTGACTTGCTTTACGTTGCTTTACGTTGCCTTGATTTATGTTGCCTTGCCTTGCCTTGCTTTCGTTGCCTTGCTTTACGTTGCCTTGCCTTGTCTTGCTTTTCTTGGTTTACGTTGCCTTGCTTTACATAGCTTTACGTTGCCTTGCTTTACGTTTCTTTATGTTGTCTTGCTTTACGTTGCCTTGCCTTGCCTTGCTTTACGTTGCTTTACGTTGCCTTGCTTTACGTTGCTTTACGTTGCCTTGCTTTACGTGGCTTTACGTTGCCTTGCTTTACGTTGCTTTACGTTGCCTTACGTTGCCTTGCTTTACGTTGCCTTGCTTTACGTTTCTTTACGTTGCCTTGCTTTACTTTGCCTTGCTTTACGATACTGTACGTTTCCTTACGTTGCCTTCCTTTACGTTCCCTTGCTTTACTTTGCTTTACGATGCCTTGCTTTACGTTGCCTTGCTTTACGTTACCTTACATTGCTTTAAGTTGCCTTGCTTTTTGTGGCTTTACGTTGCCTTACGTTGCCTTACGTTGCCTTGCTTTACGTTGCCTTGCTTTATGTTGCTTTACGTTGCCTTGCTTTACGTTGCCTTTCTTTATGTTGCTTTACGTTGCCTTGCTTTACGTTGCCTTACGTTGCCTTGCTTTACGTTGCCTTGTTTTACGTTGCCTTGCTTTACGTTGCCTTACGTTGCCTTGCTTTACGTTGACTTGCTTTACATTGCCTTTCTTTACGTTGCCTTACGTTGCCTAACTTTACGTTGCCTTGCTTTACTTTGCTATACGTTTCCTTACTTTACGTTGCTTTACGTTGCCTTACTTTACGTTGCCTTACGTTGCCTTACTTTACGTTGACTTGCTTTACATTGCCTTACGTTGCCTTACTTTACGTTGCCTTACTTTAAGTTGCTTTACGTTTTCTTGCTTTACGTTGCCTTGCTTTACGTTGCCTTGCTTTACGTTGCCTTGCTTTACGTTGCTTTATTTTACTTTGCTTTAAGTTGCCTTGCTTTACGTTGCCTTGCTTTACGTTGCTTTACTTTGCCTTACTTTACATTGCTTTACGTTGCCTTGCTATACGTTACTTTACTTTGCTTTACCTTGCTTTACCTTGCTTAACCTTTCTTTACGTTGCCTTGCTTTACGTTGCTTTACGTTGCTTTACCTTGCTATAGCTTTCTTTACCTTGCTTTACGTTGCCTTGCTTTACGTTGATTTATGTGTCCTTGCTTTACGTTGCTTTACGTTGCTTTACCTTGCTTTACCCTGCTTTACGTTGCCTTGCTTTACGTTGCTTTACGTTGCTTTAACTGACTTTACCTTGCTTTACCTTGCTTTACGTTGGTTTGCTTTACGTTGCTTTACGTTGCCTTCCTTTACGTTGCTTTACCTTGCTTTACTTTGCTTTACGTTGCTTTACGTTGCGTTTCGTTACGTTGCCTTGCTTTACGTTGCCTTGCCTTACGTTGCTTTACGTTGCTTTGCTTTACGTTGCCTTTTCTTGCCTTGCTTTACGTTGCCTTGCCTTAGGTTGATTTACGTTGCCTTGCTTTACGTTCCTTTCCCTTGCCTTGCTTTACGTTGCCTTGCCTTTCTTGCTTTACGTTTCCTTGACTTGTCTTGCATTATGTTTCTTTACGTTACCTTGCTTTACGTTCCTTTATGTTGCCTTGCTTTCCGTTGCTTTACGTTGCCTTGCTTTACGTTGCCTTGCCTTGCTTTCTGTTGCTTTACGTTGCCTTGTTTACGTTGCCTTGCCTTGCTTTACGTTGCCTTGCTTTAAGTTTCCTTGCCTTGCCTTGCTTTACGTTGCCTTGCTTTACGATGCTTTACGTTGCCTTGCTTTCCGATGCTTTACGTTGTCTTTCTTTACGTTGCTTTAAGTTGCCTTGCTTTACGTTGCTTTACATTGCCTTGCTTTACGTTGCTTTACGTTGCCTTGTTTTACGTTGCTTTACGTTGCCTTCCTTTACGTTTCCTTGCCTTGACTTGCTTTACGTTGCCTTGCCTTTACTTGCTTTACGTTGCCTTGCCTTGCCTTGCTTTACATTGCTTTACGTTGCCTTGCTTTACGTTGCCTTGCCTTGCCTTGCTTTACGTTGCCTTGCTTTACGTTGCTTTACGTTGCCTTGCTTTACGTTGCCTTACCTTGCTTTGCTTTACGTTGCCTTGCCTTGTCTTGCTTTTCTTGGTTTACGTTGCCTTGCTTTACATTGCTTTACGTTGCCTTGCTTTACGTTGCTTTACGTTGTCTTGCTTTACGTTGCCTTGCCTTGCCTTGCTTTACGTTGCCTTGCCTTGTCTTGCTTTACCTTGCTTTACGTTGCCTTGCTTTACGTGGCTTTACGTTTCCTTGCTTTACGTTGCTTTACGTTGCCTTACGTTGCCTTGCTTTACGTTTCTTTACGTTGCCTTGCTTTACTTTGCCTTGCTTTACGATGCTGTACGTTTCCTTACTTTGCCTTCCTTTACGTTGCCTTGATTTACTTTGCTTTACGTTGCCTTTCTTTACGTTTCCTTGCTTTATGTTCCCTTGCTTTACTTTGCTTTACGATGCCTTGCTTTACGTTGCCTTGCTTTACGTTACCTTAAGTTGCTTTAAGTTGCCTTGCTTTATGTTGCTTTACGTTGCCTTACGTTGCCTTACGTTGCCTTGCTTTATGTTGCTTTACGTTGACTTGATTTACGTTGCCTTTCTTTATGTTGCTTTACGTTGCCTTGCTTTACGTTGCCTTACTTTGCCTTGCTTTACGTTGCCTTGCTTTACGTTGCCTTGCTTTACGTTGCCTTACGTTGCCTTCCTTTACGTTGACTTGCTTTACGTTGCCTTTCTTTACGTTGCCTTGCTTTACTTAGCTATACGTTTCCTTACTTTACGTTGCTTTACGTTGCCTTACTTTACGTTGACTTACGTTGCCTTACTTTAAGTTGCCTTGCTTTACATTGCCTTACGTTGCCTTACTTTACGTTGCCTTACTTTACGTTGCTTTACGTTGTCTTGCTTTACGTTGCCTTGCTTTACGTTGCTTTATTTTACTTTGCTTTAAGTTGCCTTGTTTTACGTTGCCTTGCTTTACGTTGCTTTACTTTGCCTTACTTTACGTTGTCTTGCTTTACGTTGCTTTACGTTGCCTTGCTTTACGTTTCCTTGCTTTACGTTGCTTTACGTTTCCTTGCTTTACGTTGCCTTGCCTTGCCTTGCTTTACGTTGCATTGCCTTGTCTTTCTTTTCTTGGTTTACGTTGCCTTGCTTTACGTTGCTTTACGTTGTCTTGCTTTACGGTGCCTTGCCTTGCCTTGCTTCACGTTGGTTTACGTTGCCTTGCTTTACTTTGCCTTGCTTTACGTTGCCTTGCCTTGCCTTGCTTTACGTTGCTTTACGTTGCTTTACGTTGCCTTGCTTTACGTTGCCTTGACTTGCTTTACGTTTCTTTACGTTTCCTTGCTTTCTGTTGCTTTACGTTGCCTTGCTTTACGTTGCCTTGTTTTACGTTGCTTTACTTTGCCTTGATTTACGTTGCTTTACGTTGCTTTACGTTGCTTTACTTTACGTAGATTTACGTTGCCTTGCTTTATTTTGCCTTGCTTTACGTTGCTTTACGTTGCCTTACTTTACGTTGTCTTGCTTTACATTGCTTTACGTTGCCTTGCTATACGTTGCTTTACGTTGCCTTGCTTTACGTTTCCTTGCTTTATGTTGCTTTACGTTGCCTTTCTTTACGTTGCCTTGCTTTATGTTGCTTTACGTTGCCTTACTTTACGTTGCCTTATGTTGCCTAACTTTACGTTGCCTTGCTTTACTTTGCTATACGTTGCCTTGTTTTACGTTGACTTACTTTGCCTTACTTTACGTTGCCTTGCTTTACATTGCCTTACGTTGCCTTACTTTACGTTCCTTTACGTTGCCTTGCTTTACGTTGCCTTGCTTTACGTTGCTTTACTTTGCTTTACGTTGCTTTACTTTACGTTGCTTTACGTTGCCTTGCTTTACGTTGCCTTGCTTTACATTGCTTTACTTTGTCTTACTTTACGTTGTCTTGCTTTACGTTGCTTTACGTTGCCTTGCTTTACGTTTCCTTGCTTTACATTGCTTTACTTTGTCTTACTTTACGTTGTCTTGCCTTACGTTGTTTTACGTTGCCTTGCTTTACGTTACCTTGCTTTACGTTGCTTTACGTTGCCTTGCTTTACGTTGCCTTGCTTTACGTTGCTTTACGTTGCCTTGCCTTGCTTTACGTTGCTTTACGTTGCCTTGCTTTACGTTGCCTTGCCTTGAATTGCTTTACGTTGACTTGCTTTACGTTGCTTTACGTTGCCTTGCTTTACGTTGCTTTACGTTGCCTTGCTTTACGTTGCTTTACGTTGCCTTGCTTTACTTTGCCTTGCTTTACGATGCTTTACGTTGCCTTACGTTGCCTTCCTTTACGTTGCCTTGATTTACTTTGCTTTACGTTGCCTTGCTTTACGTTTAATTGCTTTACGTTCCCTTGCTTTACATTTATTTACGATGCCTTGCTTTACGTTGCCTTGCTTTAAGTTACCTTACGTTGCTTTAAGTTGCCTTCATTTATGTTGCTTTACGTTGCCTTGCATTATGTTGCTTTACGTAGCCTTGCTTTACGTTGCCTTACGTTGCCTTGATTTACGTTGCTTTACGTTGCCTTGCTTTACGTTGCCTTACCTTGCCTTGCTTTACGTTGCCTTGCATTGTCTTTCTTTTCTTGGTTTACGTTGCCTTGCTTTACATTGCTTTACGTTGCCTTGCTTTACGTTGCTTTACGTTGTCTTGCTTTACGTTGCCTTGCCTTGCCTTGCTTTACGTTGCCTTACCTTGTCTTGCTTTACCTTGCTTTACGTTGCCTTGCTTTACGTGGCTTTACGTTGCCTTGCTTTATGTTGCTTTACGTTGCCTTACGTTGCCTTGCTTTACGTTTCTTTACGTTGCCTTGCTTTACTTTGCCTTGCTTTACTTTGCCTTGCTTTACGATGCTGTACGTTTCCTTACGTTGCCTTCCTTTACGTTGCCTTGATTTACTTTGCTTTACGTTGCCTTGCTTTACGTTTCCTTGCTTTATGTTCCCTTGCTTTACTTTGCTTTACGATGTCTTGCTTTACGTTGCCTTGCTTTACGTTACCTTACGTTGCTTTAAGTTGCCTTGCTTTATGTTGCTTTACGTTGCCTTACGTTGCCTTACGTTGCCTTGCTTTATGTTGCTTTACGTTGACTTGATTTACGTTGCCTTGCTTTACGTTGCCTTACGTTGCCTTGCTTTATGTTGCATTGCTTTACGTTGCTTTACTTTGCCTTGCTTTACGTTGCCTTATGTTGCCTTGCTTTACGTTGACTTGCTTTTTCGTTGCCTTTCTTTACGTTGCCTTGCCTTACCTTACTATACGTTTCCTTACTTTACGTTGCTTTACGTTGCCTTACTTTACGTTGACTTACGTTGCCTTACTTTACGTTGCCTTGCTTTACATTGCCTTACGTTGCCTTACTTTACGTTGCCTTACTTTACGTTGCTTTACGTTGTCTTGCTTTACGTTGCCTTGCTTTACGTTGATTTATGTGTCCTTGCTTTACGTTGCTTTACGTTGCTTTACCTTGCTTTACCCTGCTTTACGTTGCCTTGCTTTACGTTGCTTTACGTTGCTTTAACTGACTTTACCTTGCTTTACCTTGCTTTACGTTGCTTTACGTTGGTTTGCTTTACGTTGCTTTACGTTGCCTTCCTTTACGTTGCTTTACCTTGCTTTACGTTGCTTTACGTTGTGTTTCGTTACGTTGCCTTGCTTTACGTTGCCTTGCCTTACATTGCTTTACGTTGCCTTGCTTTAAGTTGCCTTTTCTTGCTTTGCTTTACGTTGCCTTGCCTTATGTTGATTTACGTTGCCTTGCTTTACGTTCCTTTACCTTGCCTTGCTTTACGTTGCCTTGCCTTGCCTTGCTTTACGTTTCCTTGACTTATCTTGCATTATGTTTCTTTACGTTACCTTGCTTTACGTTCCTTTACGTTGCCTTGCTTTCCGTTGCTTTACGTTGCCTTGCTTTACGTTGCCTTGCCTTGCTTTCTGTTGCTTTACGTTGCCTTGCTTTATGTTGCCTTGCCTTGCCTTGCTTTACGTTGCTTTACGTTGCCTTGCTTTACGTTTCCTTGCCTTGCCTTGCTTTACGTTGCCTTGCTTTACGATGCTTTACGTTGCCTTGCTTTACGATGCTTTACGTTGTCTTTCTTTACGTTGCTTTAAGTTGCCTTGCTTTACGTTGCTTTACGTTGCCTTGCTTTACGTTGCTTTACGTTGCCTTGTTTTACGTTGCTTTACGTTGCCTTCCTTTACGTTTCCTTGCCTTGACTTGCTTTACGTTGCCTTGCATTTACTTGCTTTACGTTGCCTTGCCTTGCCTTGCTTTACGTTGCTTTACGTTGCCTTGCTTTACGTTGCCTTCCCTTGCCTTGCTTTACGTTGCCTTGCTTTACGTTGCTTTACGTTGCCTTGCTTTACGTTGCCTTGCCTTGCCTTGCTTTACGTTGCCTTGCCTTGTCTTGCTTTTCTTGGTTTACGTTGCCTTGCTTTACATTGCTTTACGTTGCCTTGCTTTACGTTGCTTTACGTTGTCTTGCTTTACGTTGCCTTGCCTTGCCTTGCTTTACGTTGCCTTGCCTTGTCTTGCTTTACCTTGCTTTACGTTGCCTTGCTTTACGTGGCTTTACGTTGCCTTGCTTTACGTTGCTTTACGTTGCCTTACGTTGCCTTGCTTTACGTTTCTTTACGTTGCCTTGCTTTACTTTGCCTTGCTTTAGTATGCTGTACGTTTCCTTACTTTGCCTTCCGTTGCGTTGCCTTGATTTACTTTGCTTTACGTTGCCTTTCTTTACGTTTCCTTGCTTTATGTTCCCTTGCTTTACTTTGCTTTACGATGCCTTGCTTTACGTTGCCTTGCTTTACGTTACCTTACGTTGCTTTAAGTTGCCTTGCTTTATGTTGCTTTACGTTGCCTTACGTTGCCTTACGTTGCCTTGCTTTATGTTGCTTTACGTTGACTTGATTTACGTTGCCTTTCTTTATGTTGCTTTACGTTGCCTTGCTTTACGTTGCCTTACGTTGCCTTGCTTTACATTGACTTGCTTTACGTTGCCTTTCTTTACGTTGCCTTGCTTTACTTAGCTATACGTTTCCTTACTTTACGTTGCTTTACGTTGCCTTACTTTACGTTGACTTACGTTGCCTTACTTTACGTTGCCTTGCTTTACATTGCCTTACGTTGCCTTACTTTACGTTGCCTTACTTTACGTTGCTTTACGTTGTCTTGCTTTACGTTGCCTTGCTTTACGTTGCTTTATTTTACTTTGCTTTAAGTTGCCTTGTTTTACGTTGCCTTGCTTTACGTTGCTTTACTTTGCCTTACTATACGTTGCCTTGCTTTACGTTGCCTTGCTTTAGGTTGCTTTACGTTTCCTTGCTTTACGTTGCCTTGCCTTGCTTTACGTTGCTTTACGTTGCCTTGCTTTACGTTGCCTTGCCTTGCCTTGCTTTACGTTGCCTTGCCTTGTCTTTCTTTTCTTGGTTTACGTTGCCTTGCTTTACATTGCTTTACGTTGCCTTGCTTTACGTTGCTTTACGTTGTCTTGCTTTACCTTGCCTTGCCTTGCCTTGCTTCACGTTGGTTTAAGTTGCCTTGCTTTACTTTGTCTTGCTTTACGTTGCCTTGCCTTGCCTTGCTTTACGTTGCTTTACGTTGCTTTACGTTGCCTTTCTTTACGTTGCCTTGCCTTGCTTTACGTTTCTTTACGTTTCCTTGCTTTACATTGCTTTACTTTGCCTTGCTTTACGTTGCTTTACTTTGCCTTTCTTTACGTTGCCTTGCTTTATGTTGCTTTACGTTGCCTTACTTTACGTTGCCTTATGTTGCCTAACTTTACGTTGCCTTGCTTTACTTTGCTATACGTTGCCTTGTTTTACGTTGACTTACTTTGCCTTACTTTACATTGCCTTGCTTTACATTGCCTTACGTTGCCTTACTTTACGTTGCCTTACTTTACGTTCCTTTACGTTGCCTTGCTTTACGTTGCTTTACGTTGCTTTACGTTGCTTTACTTTACGTTGCTTTACGTTGCCTTGCTTTACGTTGCCTTGCTTTACATTGCTTTACTTTGTCTTACTTTACGTTGTCTTGCCTTACGTTGTTTTACGTTGCCTTGCTTTACGTTACCTTGCTTTAAGTTGCTTTACGTTGCCTTGCTTTACGTTTCCTTGCTTTACATTGCTTTACTTTGTCTTACTTTACGTTGTCTTGCCTTACGTTGTTTTACGTTGCCTTGCTTTACGTTACCTTGCTTTACGTTGCTTTACGTTGCCTTGCTTTACGTTTCCTTGCTTTTCGTTGCTTTACGTTGCCTTACTTTACGTTGCCATGCTTTACGTTGCTTTACCTTGCAGTACTTAACTTTGCCTTGCTTTACGTTGCTTTAGGTTGCCTTACTTTACGTTGCTTTACGTTGCCTTGCTTAACGTTGCTTTACGTTTCCTTGCTTTACGTTGCCTTGCCTTGCCTTGCTTTACGTTGCCTTGCCTTGCCTTGCTTTATGTTGCTTTACTTTGCCTTGCTTTACGTTGCCTTGCCTTGCCTTGCTTTACTTTGTCTTGCTTTACGTTGCTTTACGTTGCCTTGCTTTACGTTGCTTTACGTTGCCTTGCTTTACGTTTCCTTGCTTTACGTTGCTTTACGTTTCCTTACTTTACGTTTCCTTACGTTGCTTTACGTTGCCTTACTTTACGTTGCCTTGCTTTACGTTGCCTTACTTAACTTTGCCTTGCTTTACGTTCCTTTACGTTGCCTTGCTTTACGTTGCTTTACGTTGCCTTGTTTTAAGTTGCTTTACGTTGCCTTGCTTTACGTTTCCTTGCCTTGACTTGCTTTACATTGCCTTGCCTTGACTTGCTTTACGTTGCCTTGCCTTGTCTTGCTTTTCTTGGTTTACGTTGCCTTGCTTTACATTGCTTTACGTTGCCTTGCTTTAAGTTGCTTTACGTTCTCTTCCTTTACGTTGCATTGCCTTGCCTTGCTTTACGTTGGTTTACGTTGCCTTGCTTTACGTTGCTTTACGTTGCCTTGCTTTACGTTGCCTTGCTTTAAGTTGCTTTACGTTCTCTTCCTTTACGTTGCCTTGCCTTGCCTTGCTTTACGTTGCTTTAAGTTGCCTTGCTTTACGTTGCTTTACGTTGCCTTGCTTTACGTTGTCTAGCTTTACATTGCCTTGCTTTACGTTGCCTTGCTTTGCCTTACTTTACGTTGCCTTGCTTTACGTTGCTTTACGTTGCCTTGTTTTAAGTTTCTTTACGTTGCCTTGCTTTACGTTTCCTTGCCTTGACTTGCTTTACATTGCCTTGCCTTGACTTCCTTTACGTTGCCTTGCCTTGCTTTACATTGCCTTGATTAACGTTGCCTTGCTTTACGTTGCCTTGCCTTGCCTTGCTTTACGTTGCCTTGCCTTGTCTTGCTTTTCTTGGTTTACGTTGCCTTGCTTTTCATTGCTTCACGTTGACTTGCTTTACGTTGCTTTACGTTGTCTTGCTTTACGTTGCCTTGCCTTGCTTTACGTTGCTTTACGTTGCCTTGCTTTACGTTGCTTTACGTTGCCTTGCTTTACGTTGTCTTGCTTTACGTTGCCTTGCTTTGCCTTACTTTACGTTGCCTTGCTTTACGTTGCTTTACGTTACCTTGTTTTACGTTGCTTTACGTTGCCTTGCTTTACGTTTCCTTGCCTTGATTTGCTCTACGTTGCCTTGCCTTGACTTGCTTTACGTTGCCTTGCCTTGCCTTGCTTTACGTTGGTTTACGTTGCCTTACTTTACGTTGCTTTACGTAGCCTTGCTTTATGTTGCCTTACCTTGCCTTGCTTTACGTTGCTTTACGTTACCTTGCTTTACGTTGCCTTGCTTTACGTTTCCTTGCTTTTCGTTGCTTTACGTTGCCTTACTTTACGTTGCCATGCTTTACGTTGCTTTACCTTGCAGTACTTAACTTTGCCTTGCTTTACGTTGCTTTAGGTTGCCTTACTTTACGTTGCTTTACGTTGCCTTGCTTAACGTTGCTTTACGTTTCCTTGCTTTACGTTGCCTTGCCTTGCCTTGCTTTACGTTGCATTGCCTTGCCTTGCTTTATGTTGCTTTACTTTGCCTTGCTTTACGTTGCCTTGCCTTGCCTTGCTTTACTTTGTCTTGCTTTACGTTGCTTTACGTTGCCTTGCTTTACGTTGCTTTACGTTGCCTTGCTTTACGTTTCCTTGCTTTACGTTGCTTTACGTTTCCTTACTTTACGTTTCCTTACGTTGCTTTACGTTGCCTTACTTTACGTTGCCTTGCTTTACGTTGCCTTACTAAACTTTGCCTTGCTTTACGTTCCTTTACGTTGCCTTGCTTTACGTTGCTTTACGTTGCCTTGTTTTAAGTTGCTTTACGTTGCCTTGCTTTACATTTCCTTGCCTTGACTTGCTTTACATTGCCTTGCCTTGACTTGCTTTACGTTGCCTTGCCTTGCCTTGCTTTTCTTGGTTTACGTTGCCTTGCTTTACATTGCTTTACGTTGCCTTGCTTTAAGTTGCTTTACGTTCTCTTCCTTTACGTTGCATTGCCTTGCCTTGCTTTACGTTGGTTTACGTTGCCTTGCTTTACGTTGCTTTACGTTGCCTTGCTTTACGTTGCCTTGCTTTAAGTTGCTTTACGTTCTCTTCCTTTACGTTGCCTTGCCTTGCCTTGCTTTACGTTGCTTTAAGTTGCCTTGCTTTACGTTGCCTTGCTTTACGTTGTCTAGCTTTACATTGCCTTGCTTTACGTTGCCTTGCTTTGCCTTACTTTACGTTGCCTTGCTTTACGTTGCTTTACGTTGCCTTGTTTTAAGTTTCTTTACGTTGCCTTGCTTTACGTTTCCTTGCCTTGACTTGCTTTACATTGCCTTGCCTTGACTTCCTTTACGTTGCCTTGCCTTGCTTTACATTGCCCTGATTAACGTTGCCTTGCTTTACGTTGCCTTGCCTTGCCTTGCTTTACGTTGCCTTGCCTTGTCTTGCTTTTCTTGGTTTACGTTGCCTTGCTTTACATTGCTTCACGTTGACTTGCTTTACGTTGCTTTACGTTGTCTTGCTTTACGTTGCCTTGCCTTGCTTTACGTTGCTTTACGTTGCCTTGCTTTACGTTGCTTTACGTTGCCTTGCTTTACGTTGCCTTGCTTTACGTTGCCTTGCTTTGCCTTACTTTACGTTGCCTTGCTTTACGTTGCTTTACGTTACCTTGTTTTACGTTGCTTTACGTTGCCTTGCTTTACGTTTCCTTGCCTTGATTTGCTCTACGTTGCCTTGCCTTGACTTGCTTTACGTTGCCTTGCCTTGCCTTGCTTTACGTTGTTTTACGTTGCCTTACTTTACGTTGCTTTACGTTGCCTTGCTTTATGTTGCCTTACCTTGCCTTGCTTTACGTTGCTTTACGTTACCTTGCTTTACGTTGCTTTACTTTGCCTTGCTTTACGTTGCCTTACTTTACGTTTCTTTGCGTTATGTTGCTTTACATTGCCTTGCTTTACATTGCCTTGCTTTACGTTGCTTTACGTTGCGTTGCCTTGCTTTACGTTGCTTTACGTTGCCTTGCTTTACGTTGCCTTGCCTTGAATTGCTTTACGTTGGCTTGCTTTACGTTGCTTTTCGTTGCCTTGCTTTACGTTGCTTTACGTTGCCTTGCTTTACTTTTCCTTGCTTTACGATGCTTTACGTTGCCTTACGTTGCCTTCCTTTACGTTGCCTTGATTTACTTTGCTTTACGTTGCCTTGCTTTACGTTTAATTGCTTTACGTTCCCTTGCTTTACGTTTATTTACGATGCCTTGCTTTAAGTTGCCTTGCTTTAAGTTACCTTACGTTGCTTTAAGTTGCCTTGATTTATGTTGCTTTACGTTGCCTTGCATTATGTTGCTTTACGTTGCCTTGCTTTACATTGCCTTGCTTTACGTTGCCTTACCTTGCCTTGATTTACGTTGCCTTGCCTTGTCTTGCTTTTCTTGGTTTACGTTGCCTTGCTTTACATTGCTTTAAGTTGCCTTGCTTTACGTTGCTTTACGTTGTCTTGCTTTACGTTGCCTTGCCTTGCTTTACGTTGCCTTACCTTGTCTTGCTTTACCTTACTTTACGTTGCCTTGCTTTACGTGGCTTTACGTTGCCTTGCTTTACGTTGCTTTACGTTGCCTTACGTTGCCTTGCTTTACGTTTCTTTACGTTGCCTTGCTTTACTTTGCCTTGCTTTACGATGCTGTACGTTTCCTTACGTTGCCTTCCTTTACGTTGCCTTGATTTACTTTGCTTTACGTTGCCTTGCTTTACGTTTCCTTGCTTTATGTTCCCTTGCTTTACTTTGCTTTACGATGCCTTGCTTTACGTTGCCTTGCTTTACGTTACCTTACGTTGCTTTAAGTTGCCTTGCTTTATGTTGCTTTACGTTGACTTGATTTACGTTGCCTTTCTTTATGTTGCCTTACGTTGCCTTGCTTTACGTTGCCTTGCTTTACGTTGCCTTGCTTTACGTTGCCTTATGTTGCCTTGCTTTACGTTTCCTTGCTTTTCGTTGCTTTACGTTGCCTTACTTTACGTTGCCATGCTTTACGTTGCTTTACCTTGCAGTACTTAACTTTGCCTTGCTTTACGTTGCTTTAGGTTGCCTTACTTTACGTTGCTTTACGTTGCCTTGCTTAACGTTGCTTTACGTTTCCTTGCTTTACTTTGCCTTGCCTTGCCTTGCTTTACGTTGCCTTGCCTTGCCTTGCTTTATGTTGCTTTCCTTTGCCTTGCTTTACGTTGCCTTGCCTTGCCTTGCTTTACTTTGTCTTGCTTTACGTTGCTTTACGTTGCCTTGCTTTACGTTGCTTTACGTTGCCTTGCTTTACGTTTCCTTGCTTTACGTTGCTTTACGTTTCCTTACTTTACGTTTCCTTACGTTGCTTTACGTTGCCTTACTTTACGTTGCCTTGCTTTACGTTGCCTTACTTAACTTTGCCTTGCTTTACGTTCCTTTACGTTGCCTTGCTTTACGTTGCTTTACGTTGCCTTGTTTTAAGTTGCTTTACGTTGCCTTGCTTTACGTTTCCTTGCCTTGACTTGCTTTACATTGCCTTGCCTTGACTTGCTTTACGTTGCCTTGCCTTGCCTTGCTTTATGTTGCCTTGCCTTGTCTTGCTTTTCTTGGTTTACGTTGCCTTGCTTTACATTGCTTTACGTTGCCTTGCTTTAAGTTGCTTTACGTTCTCTTCCTTTACGTTGCATTGCCTTGCCTTGCTTTACGTTGGTTTACGTTGCCTTGCTTTACGTTGCTTTACGTTGCCTTGCTTTACGTTGCCTTGCTTTAAGTTGCTTTACGTTCTCTTCCTTTACGTTGCCTTGCCTTGCCTTGCTTTACGTTGCTTTAAGTTGCCTTGCTTTACGTTGCTTTACGTTGCCTTGCTTTACGTTGTCTAGCTTTACATTGCCTTGCTTTACGTTGCCTTGCTTTGCCTTACTTTACGTTGCCTTGCTTTACGTTGCTTTACGTTGCCTTGTTTTAAGTTTCTTTACGTTGCCTTGCTTTACGTTTCCTTGCCTTGACTTGCTTTACATTGCCTTGCCTTGACTTCCTTTACGTTGCCTTGCCTTGCTTTACATTGCCTTGATTAACGTTGCCTTGCTTTACGTTGCCTTGCCTTGCCTTGCTTTACGTTGCCTTGCCTTGTCTTGCTTTTCTTGGTTTACGTTGCCTTGCTTTACATTGCTTCACGTTGACTTGCTTTACGTTGCTTTACGTTGTCTTGCTTTACATTGCCTTGCCTTGCTTTACGTTGCTTTACGTTGCCTTGCTTTACGTTGCTTTACGTTGCCTTGCTTTACGTTGCCTTGCTTTGCCTTACTTTACGTTGCCTTGCTTTACGTTGCTTTACGTTACCTTGTTTTACGTTGCTTTACGTTGCCTTGCTTTACGTTTCCTTGCCTTGATTTGCTCTACGTTGCCTTGCCTTGACTTGCTTTACGTTGCCTTGCCTTGCCTTGCTTTACGTTGTTTTACGTTGCCTTACTTTACGTTGCTTTACGTTGCCTTGCTTTATGTTGCCTTACCTTGCCTTGCTTTACGTTGCTTTACGTTACCTTGCTTTACGTTGCTTTACTTTGCCTTGCTTTACGTTGCCTTACTTTACGTTGCTTTGCGTTATGTTGCTTTACATTGCCTTGCTTTACATTGCCTTGCTTTACGTTGCTTTACGTTGCGTTGCCTTGCTTTACGTTGCTTTACGTTGCCTTGCTTTACGTTGCCTTGCCTTGAATTGCTTTACGTTGACTTGCTTTACGTTGCTTTACGTTGCCTTGCTTTACGTTGCTTTACGTTGCCTTGCTTTACTTTTCATTGCTTTACGATGCTTTACGTTGCCTTACGTTGCCTTCCTTTACGTTGCCTTGATTTACTTTGCTTTACGTTGCCTTGCTTTACGTTTAATTGCTTTACGTTCCCTTGCTTTACGTTTATTTACGATGCCTTGCTTTAAGTTGCCTTGCTTTAAGTTACCTTACGTTGCTTTAAGTTGCCTTGATTTATGTTGCTTTACGTTGCCTTGCATTATGTTGCTTTACGTTGCCTTGCTTTACATTGCCTTGCTTTACGTTGCCTTACCTTGCCTTGATTTACGTTGCCTTGCCTTGTCTTGCTTTTCTTGGTTTACATTGCCTTGCTTTACATTGCTTTACGTTGCCTTGCTTTACGTTGCTTTACGTTGTCTTGCTTTACGTTGCCTTGCCTTGCTTTACGTTGCCTTACCTTGTCTTGCTTTACCTTACTTTACGTTGCCTTGCTTTACGTGGCTTTACGTTGCCTTTCTTTACGTTGCTTTACGTTGCCTTACGTTGCCTTGCTTTACGTTTCTTTACGTTGCCTTGCTTTAATTTGCCTTGCTTTACGATGCTGTACGTTTCCTTACAGAATCACAGAATCACAGAATCACAGAATAACCAGGTTGGAAGAGACCCACCGGATCACCGAGTCCAACCGTTCCTACCAAACACTAAACCATATCCCTCAGCACCTCGTCCACCCGTGCCTTAAACACCTCCAGGGAAGGTGACTCAACCACCTCCCTGGGCAGCCTGTTCCAGTGCCCAATGACCCTTTCTGTAAAGAATTTTTTCCTAACGTCTAGCCTAAACCTCCCCTGTCGGAGCTTGAGGCCATTCCCTCTTGTCCTGTCCCCTGTCACTTGGGAGAAGAGGCCAGCACCCTCCTCTCTACAACCTCCTTTCAGGTAGTTGTAGAGAGCAATGAGGTCACCCCTCAGCCTCCTCTTCTCCAGGCTAAACAACCCCAGCTCTCTCAGCCGCTCCTCATAAGGCCTGTTCTCCAGCCCTTTCACCAGCTTTGTTGCTCTTCTCTGTACTCTCTCCAGAGCCTCAACATCCTTCTTGTGGTGAGGGGCCCAGAACTGAACACAGTATTCGAGGAGCGGTCTCACCAGTGCCGAGTACAGAGGGAGGATAACCTCCCTGGACCTGCTGGTCACGCCGTTTCTGATACAAGCCAAGATGCCATTGGCCTTCTTGGCCACCTGGGCACACTGCTGGCTCATATTCAGTCGGCTGTCAACCAACACCCCCAGGTCCCTCTCCTCCAGGCAGCTTTCTAGACAGACTTCTCCCAGTCTGTAGCACTGCATAGGGTTGTTGTGCCCCAAGTGCAGGACCCGGCATTTGGCCTTGTTAAACCTCATGCCATTGGACTCTGCCCAGCGGTCCAGCCTGTTCAGATCCCTTTGCAGAGCCTCCCGACCCTCCAGCAGATCGACACTTCCACCCAGCTTAGTGTCATCCGCAAACTTGCTAAGGGTGCATTCGATGCCTTCATCCAGGTCATTGATGAAGACATTGAACAGGGCTGGACCCAGCACTGAGCCCTGGGGAACCCCACTTGTCACTGGCCTCCAGCTGGATTTCACACCATTTACCACCACTCTCTGGGCCCGGCCATCCAACCAGTTTTCCACCCAGGAGAGTGTGCGCCTGTCCAGGCCAGAGGCTGACAGTTTCTCAAGCAGAACGCTGTGAGAAACTGTGTCAAAGGCTTTGCTGAAGTCCAGGAAGACCACATCCACAGCCTTTCCCTCATCCAGTAGCCGGGTCACTTTGTCATAGAAGGCGATCAGGTTAGTCTGGCAAGACCTGCCTTTTGTGAACCCATGTTGACTGGGCCTGATCACCCGGTTCTCTTGCATGTGCTTCATGATAGCACTCAAGATCACCTGTTCCATGACTTTCCCTGGCACTGAGGTCAGACTGACAGGCCTGTAGTTTCCTGGGTCCTCCCTGCGGCCCTTTTTGTAGATGGGCACAACATCAGCCAGCCTCCAGTCCAGTGGGACTTCCCCAGTCTTCCAGGACTGTTGGAAGATGATGGAAAGGGGTTTGGCCAGCACATCCGCCAGCTCCTTCAGTACCCTAGGGTGAATCCCGTCCGGCCCCATAGACTTGTGACTGTCCAGTCGGGCTAGCAAGGCTCTGACCACCTCCTCTTGGATCATGGGAGCCTCATTTTGCTCCTCTAGCTCCTGGGTTTGTACACAGGCGGAACGACCCTCCTTACGACTAAAGACTGAGGCAAAGAAGGCATTAAGTACCTCAGCCTTTTCCTCATCCCCTGTTACTGTTGTCCCTTCTGTGTCCAATAGGGACTGTATGGTCTCCCTAGTCCGCCTTTTATTATTTATATATTTGTAGAAAGATTTTTTGTTATCTTTCACTGACTTGGCCAATCCAATTTCTAGCTGAGCCTTAGCCCTTCTGATTTTTTCCCTACACAATCTCACTTCCCTCCTGTAGTCCACCCAAGAGGCCTGTCCCTTCTTCCAGAGGCCATAAACATTTCTTTTCTTCTTGATATCCCTCAAGATCTCTCTATTCAACCAAGCTGGCTTTCTCCCCTGCCGGCTTTTTTTCCGGACCACGGGGATGGCTTTCTCCTGAGCTGCTAGGACCACCCCTTTGAAGAGCTCCCAGCCCTCCTGGGCTCCCTTGCCCTTGAGTACTGTCTCCCATGAGACTTCACCAACCAGCCTGCTGAAGAGATCAAAGTCAGCCCTCTGGAAATTTAATGTTACCGTCTTGCTAACCACCCTCTTCACTTCACCTAGAACAGAAAATTTTATAATCTCATGGTCGCTTAGTCCTAGGCGTCCACCTACCGCCACATCCCCTACAAGGCCTTCTCTGTTCACCAACAGGAGGTCCAGGAGGGCACCTTCCCTGGTTGGTTCATTCCCCAACTGTGCAAGGAAGTTATCTCCCACGCACTCCAGGAACCTCCTAGACTGCTTCCTTTCTGCTGTGTTGTACACCCAGCAGATATCAGGCAGATTGAAGTCTCCCACCAGAACGAGAGGCATCGATCTAGAGATTAACCCCAGCTGTTTATAGAAGAGCTCATCAGCTGCTTCTCCTTGGTTGGGTGGTCTGTAACAGACTCCCATCACAAAATCTACCTTCTGGTGGGCTCCTCTGATTTTGACCCACAGGCACTCAACCTCCTCATCTCCACAATCCATCTCAGTGATGTCCAAGTCCTCCCTTACAAAGAGGGCTACCCCACCTCCTCTCCTACCCTTCCTGTCCCGCCTGAAAAGCTTATACCCCACCATAGTCGTACTCCAGTTATATGAGTCGTCCCACCACGTTTCCGTGATGGCAACAACATCATAGGCCCCTTGCCCTACGACAGCTTCCAGCTCTTCCTTCTTATTTCCCATGCTGCGTGCATTGGTGTAAATGCACTTCAGCTGAGCTGCCGAGCCTTCAGCCCTCCTAGAGGGAACAGGGTTCGTTCCCAACTGCCTGGTAACTGGATCAGTTGACACCAGAGTGCCTGCATCTCCCTTAACACCCCGAGGTGTGTTCTCCCCCACTTTTTGTGCGGTGAGGTACTGGTGGTCCTCGCCCGCGCACCCTCTCCCAATCACCAATTCCCCACATCCAGGCTCATTCCTGTCTAGCCTGGGCTCAACCCCCTCCCCCTTCACATCTAGTTTAAAGCTCGATTTATGAGCTTGGCTAGGTTTCTGGCAAGGGCTTTAGCCCCCCTAGGAGACCCATGTGTCCCGCCCTTAGCGAGAAAGCCTGGGGGTGCATGAGCCCCCCCATGATCAAAAAAACCAAAGCCCCTCTCCTCGCACCAGGCTCGGAGCCAGGTATTAATCGAATTCTTCCTCCTGGCTTCCCCCTCCTCTCTATTTAGCATTGGGATGGAGCAGAATACTACTTGTGCCCCAGAGCCCTCCATCACTTTCCCAATTGCCCTGAAGCCATTCTTGATGGCTTTGGCCTTTTTGTTTGTTAGGTCATCATTACCAGTTTGGACTACTATCAAAGGATAGTAGTCCGTCTCGTGAACCAGGGAAGGAAGTTTTCTAGCTACCTCCTTCCCTGATGCACCTGGCAAGCAGCAGACCTCTCTGTGGAGCGGGTCCGGTCTGCAGATGGGTCCCTCCGTTCCTTTTAGGAGGGAGTCCCCTACAACAATCACCCTCCTCTTCTTCTTGATGGAGGATGTTTTTATCCTTTTCTGAGAATGGTGCAGCCTAGGGAAGGATTCTAGGCTGTGGGAGCCACCATCCTCATCCTCAGGGCTGGATTCCACCTGCAGCACCTGGTACTTGTTCACCAGGGGGATCTGGGGCTTTGCTGTATGGGTGAGGGGAGTAGGTTTCCTTCCTCTGGCAGGAACTTGCTGCCATTCCCCATCTCTTGTAACCCCAACCTTGCAGCTTGCAGGTGGATGATGTTTGGACACTCCAGCCCCAGCAGGCTGCTGAGTTAGTGAGAGGGCCCTGCTCCACTGGTCAATCTCCCTCTCACACTCCCTGATGGTCCTCAGTCTCTTCACCTCCTCTCTTAGCTCCTTCACCATGTGAAGGAGTTCCCCCACTCGAGCGCAGCTTTCACAAGTGGGGCCAGGACCAGAGGCACGAGCCGGTGTGGGAGGGGGGCACTGCCTGCAGCCCAGGGTCTGGGTAGCTGCATGCACCCACTGTGGCTCTGTCTGGGTGGCAGCATCCACCCTGCCTGCTGCAGCACACGGAGCAGCTTTAGCCTTCTGACGGGTGGCCACCATGGTCTTCGGTGTATTCTCTCTAGTCTCTAGGTCCTCTCTGCGCCCTGCCTTCTCGCCCTGCCCGCTCGAACTGCGGCTCAAACTGCCCCGCACCTCTTTGCCACGCTCCTCTTCGCCGTGCTCCAGGTCGCGGTGCTCCCAGGGGCGCAGTTTAAATCTCCCGCGGTAGCTGCCGGGACCGCCCCCTCCCGTCAGGCACCGCGCGGGACCGGCGTGTGGGGGCTGTCAGGACCCCCGCCTGGGTTTTTTATTTTTTCTGGGATTTTCCCGGCTCCGGGAAGCTCCCACCGCCTCAAAAAGTCCACCCCACCACAGAACTCACCGTCCTGCTGCTAGATGCTGCCGAAGAAGCAGTGTTCCTTTACGTTGCCTTGATTTACTTTGCTTTACGTTGCCTTGCTTTACGTTTCCTTGCTTTATGTTCCCTTGCTTTACTTTGCTTTACGATGCCTTGCTTTACGTTGCCTTGCTTTACGTTACCTTACGTTGCTTTAAGTTGCCTTGCTTTATGTTGCTTTACGTTGACTTGATTTACGTTGCCTTTCTTTATGTTGCCTTACGTTGCCTTGCTTTACGTTGCCTTGCTTTACGTTGCCTTGCTTTACGTTGCCTTATGTTGACTTGCTTTACGTTGACTTGCTTTTTCGTTGCCTTTCTTTACGTTGCCTTGCTTTACTTTGCTATACGTTTCCTTACATTACGTTGCTTTACGTTGCCTTACTTTACGTTGACTTACGTTGCCTTACTTTACGTTGCCTTGCTTTACATTGCCTTACGTTGCCTTACTTTACGTTGCCTTACTTTACGTTGCTTTACGTTGTCTTGCTTTACGTTGCCTTGCTTTACGTTGCCTTGCTTTACGTTGCTTTATTTTACTTTGCTTTAAGTTGCCTTGCTTTACGTTGCCTTGCTTTACGTTGCTTTACTTTGCCTTACTTTACGTTGTCTTGCTTTACGTTGCTTTACGTTGCCTTGCTTTACGTTGCCTTGCTTTACGTTGCTTTACGTTTCCTTCCTTTAGGTTTCCTTGCTTTACGTTGCTTTACGTTGCCTTGCATTACGTTGCTTTACGTTTCCTTGCTTTACGTTGCCTTGCCTTGCTTTACGTTGCTTTACGTTGCCTTGCTTTACGTTGCCTTGCCTTGCTTTGCTTTACATTGCCTTGCCTTGCCTTGATTTAGGTTGCCTTGCCTTGCCTTGCTTTACGTTGCTTTACGTTGCCTTGCTTTACGTTGCCTTGCCTTGCCTTGCTTTACGTTGGCTTGCCTTGTCTTTCTTTTCTTGGTTTACGTTGCCTTGCTTTACATTGCTTTACGTTGCCTTGCTTTACGTTGCTTTACGTTGTCTTGCTTTACGTTGCCTTGCCTTGCCTTGCTTCACGTTGGTTTACGTTGCCTTGCTTTACGTTGCCTTGCTTTACGTTGACTTGCCTTGCCTTGCTTTACGTTGCTTTACGTTGCCTTGCTTTACGTTGCCTTGCCTTGCTTTACGTTTCTTTACGTTTCCTTGCTTTACATTGCTTTACGTTGCCTTGCTTTATGTTGCCTTGCTTTACGTTGCTTTACTTTCCCTTGATTTACGTTGCTTTACGTTATTTTACGTTGCTTTACTTTACGTAGCTTTACGTTGCCTTGCTTTACGTTGCCTTGCTTTACGTTGACTTGCTTTACGTTGCCTTCCTTTACGTTGCCTTGCTTTACTTTGCTATACGTTTCCTTACTTTACGTTGCTTTACGTTGCCTTACTTTACGTTGACTTACGCTGCCTTACTTTACGTTGCCTTGCTTTAAATTGCCTTACGTTGCCTTACTTTACGTTGCCTTACTTTACGTTGCTTTACGTTGTCTTGCTTTACGTTGCCTTGCTTTACGTTGCCTTGCTTTACGTTGCTTTATTTTACTTTGCTTTAAGTTGCCTTGCTTTACGTTGCCTTGCTTTACGTTTCTTTACTTTGCCTTACTTTACGTTGTCTTGCTTTACGTTGCTTTACGTTGCCTTGCTTTACGTTGCTTTACGTTGCCTTCCTTTAGGTTTCCTTGCTTTACGTTGCTTTACGTTGCCTTACTTAACTTTGCCTTGCTTTACGTTGCTTTACGTTGCCTTGCTTTACGTTGCTTTACGTTTCCTTGCTTTACGTTGCCTTGCCTTGCTTTACGTTGCATTACGTTGCCTACCTTTACGTTGCCTTGCTTTACTTTGCCTTGCCTTGCTTTGCTTTACATTGCCTTGCCTTTCCTTGATTTAGGTTGCCTTGCCTTGCCTTGCTTTACGTTGCTTTACGTTGCCTTGCTTTACGTTGCCTTGCCTTGCCTTGCTTTACGTTGCCTTGCCTTGTCTTTCTTTTCTTGGTTTACGTTGCCTTGCTTTACATTGCTTTACGTTGCCTTGCTTTACGTTGCTTTACGTTGTCTTGCTTTACGTTGCCTTGCCTTGCCTTGCTTCACGTTGGTTTACGTTGCCTTGCTTTACGTTGCCTTGCTTTACGTTGACTTGCCTTGCCTTGCTTTACGTTGCTTTACGTTGCCTTGCTTTACGTTGCCTTGCCTTGCTTTACGTTTCTTTACGTTTCCTTGCTTTACATTGCTTTACGTTGCCTTGCTTTACGTTGCCTTGCTTTACGTTGCTTTACTTTGCCTTGATTTACGTTGCTTTACGTTGCTTTACGTTGCTTTACTTTCCGTAGCTTTACGTTGCCTTGCTTTATGTTGCCTTGCTTTACGTTGCTTTACGTTGCCTTACTTTACGTTGTCTTGCTTTACATTGCTTTACGTTGCCTTGCTTTAAGTTGCCTTGCTATACGTTGCTTTACGTTGCCTTGCTTTACGTTGCCTTGCTTTACGTTGGCTTATGTTGCCTAACTTTACGTTGCCTTGCTTTACTTTGCTATACGTTGCCTTGTTTTACGTTGACTTACTTTGCCTTACTTTACGTTGCCTTGCTTTACATTGCCTTACGTTGCCTTACTTTACGTTGCCTTACTTTACGTTGCTTTACGTTGCCTTGCTTTACGTTGCTTTACGTTGCTTTACGTTGCTTTACTTTACGTTGCTTTACGTTGCCTTGCTTTACGTTGCCTTGCTTTACATTGCTTTACTTTGTCTTACTTTACGTTGTCTTGCCTTACGTTGTTTTACGTTGCCTTGCTTTACGTTACCTTGCTTTACGTTGCTTTACGTTGCCTTGCTTTACGTTTCCTTGCTTTACGTTGCTTTACGTTGCCTTACTTTACTTTGCCATGCTTTACGTTGCTTTACCTTGCCGTACTTAACTTTGCCTTGCTTTACGTTGCTTTACGTTGCCTTCCTTAACGTTGCTTTACGTTTCCTTGCTTTACGTTGCCTTGCTTTACGGTGCCTTGCTTTACGTTCCCTGGCCTTGCCTTGCTTTATGTTGCTTTACGTTGCCTTGCTTTACGTTGCCTTGCCTTGCCTTGCTTTACTTCGTCTTGCTTTACGTTCCTTTACGTTGCCTTGCTTTACGTTGACTTGCCTTGCTTTGCTTTACGTTGCCTTGCCTTGCCTTGCTTTACGTTGCCTTGCCTTGCCTTGCTTTACTTTGCTTTACGTTGCCTTGCTTTATGTTGCCTTGCCTTGCTTTACGTTGCCTTGATTTACGTTGCTTTACATTGCCTTGATTTAGGTTGCTTTACGTTGCCTTGCTTTACGTTGCCTTGCCTTGCCTTGCTTTATGTTGCCTTGCCTTGTCTTGCTTTTCTTGGTTTACGTTGCCTTGCTTTACATTGCTTTACGTTGCCTTGCTTTAAGTTGCTTTACGTTCTCTTCCTTTACGTTGCCTTGCCTTGCCTTGCTTTACGTTGGTTTACGTTGCCTTGCTTTACGTTGCTTTACGTTGCCTTGCTTTACGTTGCCTTGCATTGCCTTGCTTTACGTTGCCTTGCCTTGCCTTGCTTTACGTTGCTTTAAGTTGCCTTGCTTTACGTTGCTTTACGTTGCCTTGCTTTACGTTGCCTTGCTTTACATTGCCTTGCTTTACGTTGCCTTGCTTTGCCTTACTTTACGTTGCCTTGCTTTACGTTGCTTTACGTTGCCTTGTTTTAAGTTGCTTTACGTTGCCTTGCTTTACGTTTCCTTGCCTTGACTTGCTTTACATTGCCTTGCCTTGATTTCCTTTACGTTGCCTTGCCTTGCTTTACATTGCCTTGATTAACGTTGCCTTGCTTTATGTTGCCTTGCCTTGCCTTGCTTTACATTGCCTTGCCTTGTCTTGCTTTTCTTGGTTTACGTTGCCTTGATTTACATTGCTTTACGTTGACTTGCTTTACGTTGCTTTACGTTGTCTTGCTTTACGTTGCCTTGCCTTGCTTTACGTTGCTTTACGTTGCCTTGCTTTACGTTGCCTTGCTTTAGGTTGCCTTGCTTTGCCTTACTTTACGTTGCCTTGCTTTACGTTGCTTTACTTTACCTTGTTTTACGTTGCTTTACGTTGCCTTGCTTTACGTTTCCTTGCCTTGATTTGCTCTACGTTGCCTTGCCTTGACTTCCTTTACGTTGCCTTGCCTTGCCTTGCTTTACGTTGTTTTACGTTGCCTTACTCTACGTTGCTTTACGTTGCCTTACTTTACGTTGCTTTACGTTGCCTTGCTTTATGTTGCCTTACCTTGCCTTGCTTTACGTTGCCTTATGTTACCTTGCTTTACGTTGCTTTACGTTGCCTTGCTTTACGTTGCCTTACTTTACGTTGCTTTGCGTTATGTTGCTTTACGTTGCCTTGCTTTACGTTGCCTTGCTTTACGTTGCTTTACATTGCCTTGCCTTGCTTTACGTTGCTTTACGTTGCCTTGCTTTACGTTGCCTTGCTTTACGATGCTTTACGTTGCCTTGGTTTACGTTGACTTGCTTTACGTTGCTTAACGTTGCCTTGCTTTACGTTGCTTTACGTTGCCTTGCTTTACTTTGCCTTGCTTTACGATGCTTTACGTTTCCTTACGTTGCCTTACTTTACGTTGCCTTACTTTACGTTGCTTTACGTTGTCTTGCTTTACGTTGCCTTGCTTTACGTTGCCTTGCTTTACGTTGCTTTATTTTACTTTGCTTTAAGTTGCCTTGCTTTACGTTACCTTGCTTTACGTTTCTTTACTTTGCCTTACTTTACGTTGTCTTGCTTTACGTTGCTTTACGTTGCCTTGCTTTACGTTGCTTTACGTTGCCTTCCTTTAGGTTTCCTTGCTTTACGTTGCTTTACGTTGCCTTACTTAACTTTGCCTTGCTTTACGTTGCTTTACGTTGCCTTGCTTTACGTTGCTTTACGTTTCCTTGCTTTACGTTGCCTTGCCTTGCTTTACGTTGCATTACGTTGCCTACCTTTACGTTGCCTTGCTTTACTTTGCCTTGCCTTGCTTTGCTTTACATTGCCTTGCCTTTCCTTGATTTAGGTTGCCTTGCCTTGCCTTGCTTTACGTTGCTTTACGTTGCCTTGCTTTACGTTGCCTTGCCTTGCCTTGCTTTACGTTGCCTTGCCTTGTCTTTCTTTTCTTGGTTTACGTTGCCTTGCTTTACATTGCTTTACGTTGCCTTGCTTTACGTTGCTTTACGTTGTCTTGCTTTACGTTGCCTTTCCTTGCCTTGCTTCACGTTGGTTTACGTTGCCTTGCTTTACGTTGCCTTGCTTTACGTTGCCTTGCCTTGCCTTGCTTTACGTTGCTTTACGTTGCCTTGCTTTACGTTGCCTTGCCTTGCTTTACGTTTCTTTACGTTTCCTTGCTTTACATTGCTTTACGTTGCCTTGCTTTACGTTGCCTTGCTTTACGTTGCTTTACTTTGCCTTGATTTACGTTGCTTTACGTTGCTTTACGTTGCTTTACTTTCCGTAGCTTTACGTTGCCTTGCTTTATGTTGCCTTGCTTTACGTTGCTTTACGTTGCCTTACTTTACGTTGTCTTGCTTTACATTGCTTTACGTTGCCTTGCTTTAAGTTGCCTTGCTATACGTTGCTTTACGTTGCCTTGCTTTACGTTGGCTTATGTTGCCTAACTTTACGTTGCCTTGCTTTACTTTGCTATACGTTGCCTTGTTTTACGTTGACTTACTTTGCCTTACTTTACGTTGCCTTGCTTTACATTGCCTTACGTTGCCTTACTTTACGTTGCCTTACTTTACGTTGCTTTACGTTGCCTTGCTTTACGTTGCCTTGCTTTACGTTGCTTTACGTTGCTTTACGTTGCTTTACTTTACGTTGCTTTACGTTGCCTTGCTTTACGTTGCCTTGCTTTACATTGCTTTACTTTGTCTTACTTTACGTTGTCTTGCCTTACGTTGTTTTACGTTGCCTTGCTTTACGTTACCTTGCTTTACGTTGCTTTACGTTGCCTTGCTTTACGTTTCCTTGCTTTACGTTGCTTTACGTTGCCTTACTTTACTTTGCCATGCTTTACGTTGCTTTACCTTGCCGTACTTAACTTTGCCTTGCTTTACGTTGCTTTACGTTGCCTTCCTTAACGTTGCTTTACGTTTCCTTGCTTTACGTTGCCTTGCTTTACGGTGCCTTGCTTTACGTTCCCTGGCCTTGCCTTGCTTTATGTTGCTTTACGTTGCCTTGCTTTACGTTGCCTTGCCTTGCTTTGCTTTACGTTGCCTTGCCTTGCCTTGCTTTACGTTGCCTTGCCTTGCCTTGCTTTACTTTGCTTTACGTTGCCTTGCTTTATGTTGCCTTGCCTTGCTTTACGTTGCCTTGATTTACGTTGCTTTACATTGCCTTGATTTAGGTTGCTTTACGTTGCCTTGCTTTACGTTGCCTTGCCTTGCCTTGCTTTATGTTGCCTTGCCTTGTCTTGCTTTTCTTGGTTTACGTTGCCTTGCTTTACATTGCTTTACGTTGCCTTGCTTTAAGTTGCTTTACGTTCTCTTCCTTTACGTTGCCTTGCCTTGCCTTGCTTTACGTTGGTTTACGTTGCCTTGGTTTACGTTGCTTTACGTTGCCTTGCTTTACGTTGCCTTGCATTGCCTTGCTTTACGTTGCCTTGCCTTGCCTTGCTTTACGTTGCTTTAAGTTGCCTTGCTTTACGTTGCTTTACGTTGCCTTGCTTTACGTTGCCTTGCTTTACATTGCCTTGCTTTACGTTGCCTTGCTTTGCCTTACTTTACGTTGCCTTGCTTTAGGTTGCCTTGCTTTGCCTTACTTTACGTTGCCTTGCTTTACGTTGCTTTACTTTACCTTGTTTTACGTTGCTTTACGTTGCCTTGCTTTACGTTTCCTTGCCTTGATTTGCTCTACGTTGCCTTGCCTTGACTTCCTTTACGTTGCCTTGCCTTGCCTTGCTTTACGTTGTTTTACGTTGCCTTACTCTACGTTGCTTTACGTTGCCTTACTTTACGTTGCTTTACGTTGCCTTGCTTTATGTTGCCTTACCTTGCCTTGCTTTACGTTGCCTTATGTTACCTTGCTTTACGTTGCTTTACGTTGCCTTGCTTTACGTTGCCTTACTTTACGTTGCTTTGCGTTATGTTGCTTTACGTTGCCTTGCTTTACGTTGCCTTGCTTTACGTTGCTTTACATTGCCTTGCCTTGCTTTACGTTGCTTTACGTTGCCTTGCTTTACGTTGCCTTGCTTTACGATGCTTTACGTTGCCTTGGTTTACGTTGACTTGCTTTACGTTGCTTAACGTTGCCTTGCTTTACGTTGCTTTACGTTGCCTTGCTTTACTTTGCCTTGCTTTACGATGCTTTACGTTTCCTTACGTTGCCTTACTTTACGTTGCCTTACTTTACGTTGCTTTACGTTGTCTTGCTTTACGTTGCCTTGCTTTACGTTGCCTTGCTTTACGTTGCTTTATTTTACTTTGCTTTAAGTTGCCTTGCTTTACGTTACCTTGCTTTACGTTTCTTTACTTTGCCTTACTTTACGTTGTCTTGCTTTACGTTGCTTTACGTTGCCTTGCTTTACGTTGCTTTACGTTGCCTTCCTTTAGGTTTCCTTGCTTTACGTTGCTTTACGTTGCCTTACTTAACTTTGCCTTGCTTTACGTTGCTTTACGTTGCCTTGCTTTACGTTGCTTTACGTTTCCTTGCTTTACGTTGCCTTGCCTTGCTTTACGTTGCATTACGTTGCCTACCTTTACGTTGCCTTGCTTTACTTTGCCTTGCCTTGCTTTGCTTTACATTGCCTTGCCTTTCCTTGATTTAGGTTGCCTTGCCTTGCCTTGCTTTACGTTGCTTTACGTTGCCTTGCTTTACGTTGCCTTGCCTTGCCTTGCTTTACGTTGCCTTGCCTTGTCTTTCTTTTCTTGGTTTACGTTGCCTTGCTTTACATTGCTTTACGTTGCCTTGCTTTACGTTGCTTTACGTTGTCTTGCTTTACGTTGCCTTTCCTTGCCTTGCTTCACGTTGGTTTACGTTGCCTTGCTTTACGTTGCCTTGCTTTACGTTGCCTTGCCTTGCCTTGCTTTACGTTGCTTTACGTTGCCTTGCTTTACGTTGCCTTGCCTTGCTTTACGTTTCTTTACGTTTCCTTGCTTTACATTGCTTTACGTTGCCTTGCTTTACGTTGCCTTGCTTTACGTTGCTTTACTTTGCCTTGATTTACGTTGCTTTACGTTGCTTTACGTTGCTTTACTTTCCGTAGCTTTACGTTGCCTTGCTTTATGTTGCCTTGCTTTACGTTGCTTTACGTTGCCTTACTTTACGTTGTCTTGCTTTACATTGCTTTACGTTGCCTTGCTTTAAGTTGCCTTGCTATACGTTGCTTTACGTTGCCTTGCTTTACGTTGCCTTGCTTTACGTTGGCTTATGTTGCCTAACTTTACGTTGCCTTGCTTTACTTTGCTATACGTTGCCTTGTTTTACGTTGACTTACTTTGCCTTACTTTACGTTGCCTTGCTTTACATTGCCTTACGTTGCCTTACTTTACGTTGCCTTACTTTACGTTGCTTTACGTTGCCTTGCTTTACGTTGCCTTGCTTTACGTTGCTTTACGTTGCTTTACGTTGCTTTACTTTACGTTGCTTTACGTTGCCTTGCTTTACGTTGCCTTGCTTTACATTGCTTTACTTTGTCTTACTTTACGTTGTCTTGCCTTACGTTGTTTTACGTTGCCTTGCTTTACGTTACCTTGCTTTACGTTGCTTTACGTTGCCTTGCTTTACGTTTCCTTGCTTTACGTTGCTTTACGTTGCCTTACTTTACTTTGCCATGCTTTACGTTGCTTTACCTTGCCGTACTTAACTTTGCCTTGCTTTACGTTGCTTTACGTTGCCTTCCTTAACGTTGCTTTACGTTTCCTTGCTTTACGTTGCCTTGCTTTACGGTGCCTTGCTTTACGTTCCCTGGCCTTGCCTTGCTTTATGTTGCTTTACGTTGCCTTGCTTTACGTTGCCTTGCCTTGCTTTGCTTTACGTTGCCTTGCCTTGCCTTGCTTTACGTTGCCTTGCCTTGCCTTGCTTTACTTTGCTTTACGTTGCCTTGCTTTATGTTGCCTTGCCTTGCTTTACGTTGCCTTGATTTACGTTGCTTTACATTGCCTTGATTTAGGTTGCTTTACGTTGCCTTGCTTTACGTTGCCTTGCCTTGCCTTGCTTTATGTTGCCTTGCCTTGTCTTGCTTTTCTTGGTTTACGTTGCCTTGCTTTACATTGCTTTACGTTGCCTTGCTTTAAGTTGCTTTACGTTCTCTTCCTTTACGTTGCCTTGCCTTGCCTTGCTTTACGTTGGTTTACGTTGCCTTGGTTTACGTTGCTTTACGTTGCCTTGCTTTACGTTGCCTTGCATTGCCTTGCTTTACGTTGCCTTGCCTTGCCTTGCTTTACGTTGCTTTTAGTTGCCTTGCTTTACGTTGCTTTACGTTGCCTTGCTTTACGTTGCCTTGCTTTACATTGCCTTGCTTTACGTTGCCTTGCTTTGCCTTACTTTACGTTGCCTTGCTTTACGTTGCTTTACGTTGCCTTGTTTTAAGTTGCTTTACGTTGCCTTGCTTTACGTTTCCTTGCCTTGACTTGCTTTACATTGCCTTGCCTTGATTTCCTTTACGTTGCCTTGCCTTGCTTTACATTGCCTTGATTAACGTTGCCTTGCTTTATGTTGCCTTGCCTTGCCTTGCTTTACATTGCCTTGCCTTGTCTTGCTTTTCGTGGTTTACGTTGCCTTGATTTACATTGCTTTACGTTGACTTGCTTTACGTTGCTTTACGTTGTCTTGCTTTACGTTGCCTTGCCTTGCTTTACGTTGCTTTACGTTGCCTTGCTTTACGTTGCCTTGCTTTACGTTGCCTTGCTTTGCCTTACTTTACGTTGCCTTGCTTTACGTTGCTTTACTTTACCTTGTTTTACGTTGCTTTACGTTGCCTTGCTTTACGTTTCCTTGCCTTGATTTGCTCTACGTTGCCTTGCCTTGACTTCCTTTACGTTGCCTTGCCTTGCCTTGCTTTACGTTGTTTTACGTTGCCTTACTTTACGTTGCTTTACGTTGCCTTGCTTTATGTTGCCTTACCTTGCCTTGCTTTACGTTGCCTTATGTTACCTTGCTTTACGTTGCTTTACGTTGCCTTGCTTTACGTTGCCTTACTTTACGTTGCTTTGCGTTATGTTGCTTTACGTTGCCTTGCTTTACGTTGCTTTACGTTGCCTTGCCTTGCTTTACGTTGCTTTACGTTGCCTTGCTTTACGTTGCCTTGCTTTACGATGCTTTACGTTGCCTTGGTTTACGTTGACTTGCTTTACGTTGCTTAACGTTGCCTTGCTTTACGTTGCTTTACGTTGCCTTGCTTTACTTTGCCTTGCTTTACGATGCTTTACGTTTCCTTACGTTGCCTTCCTTTACGTTGCCTTGATTTACTTTGCTTTACGTTGCCTTGCTTTACGTTTAATTGCTTTACGTTCCCTTGCTTTACGTTTATTTACGATGCCTTGCTTTACGTTGCCTTGCTTTAAGTTACCTTACGTTGCTTTAAGTTTCCTTGATTTATGTTGCTTTACGTTGCCTTGCATTATGTTGCTTTACGTTGCCTTGCTTTACGTTGCCTTACGTTGCCTTGCTTTACGTTGCTTTACGTTGCCTTGCTTTACGTTGCCTTACCTTGCCTTGCTTTACGTTGGCTTGCCTTGTCTTGCTTTTCTTGGTTTACCTTGCCTTGCTTTACGTGGCTTTACGTTGCCTTGCTTTACGTTGCTTTACGTTGCCTTACGTTGCCTTGCTTTACGTTTCTTTACGTTGCCTTGCTTTACTTTCACTTTCTTTACGATGCTGCACGTTTCCTTACGTTGCCTTCCTTTACGTTGCCTTGATTTACTTTGCTTTACGTTGCCTTGCTTTACGTTACCTTACGTTGCTTTAAGTTGCCTTGCTTTATGTTGCTTTACGTTGCCTTACGTTGCCTTGCTTTATGTTGCTTTACGTTGACTTGATTTACGTTGCCTTTCTTTATGTTGCTTTACGTTGCCTTGCTTTACGTTGCCTTGCTTTACGTTGCCTTACGTTGCCTTGCTTTACGTTGCCTTGCTTTACGTTGCCTTACGTTGCCTTGCTTTACGTTGACTTGCTTTACGTTGCCTTTCTTTACGTTGCCTTGCTTTACTTTGCTATACGTTTCCTTACTTTACGTTGCTTTACGTTGCCTTACTTTACGTTGACTTATGTTGCCTTACTTTACGTTGCCTTGCTTTACATTGCCTTACGTTGCCTTACTTTACGTTGCCTTACTTTACGTTGCTTTACGTTGTCTTGCTTTACGTTGCCTTGCTTTACGTTGCCTTGCTTTACGTTGCTTTATTTTACTTTGCTTTAAGTTGCCTTGCTTTACGTTGCCTTGCTTTACGTTGCTTTACTTTGCCTTACTTTACGTTGTCTTGCTTTACGTTGCTTTACGTTGCCTTGCTTTACGTTGCTTGCTTTACGTTGCTTTACGTTGCCTTCCTTTAGGTTTCCTTGCTTTACGTTGCTTTACGTTGCCTTGCTTTACGTTGCCTTGCCTTGCCTTGCTTTACGTTGCCTTGCCTTGTCTTTCTTTTCTTGGTTTACGTTGCCTTGCTTTACATTGCTTTAGTTGCCTTGCTTTACGTTGCTTTACGTTGTCTTGCTTTACGTTGCCTTGCCTTGCCTTGCTTCACGTTGGTTTACGTTGCCTTGCTTTACGTTGCCTTGCTTTACGTTGCCTTGCCTTACTTTATGTTTCTTTACGTTTCCTTGCTTTACATTGCTTTACGTTGCCTTGCTTTACGTTGCTTTACTTTCCCTTGATTTACGTTGCTTTACGTTGCTTTACTTTACGTAGCTTTACGTTGCCTTGCTTTATGTTGCCTTGCTTTACGTTGCTTTACGTTGCCTTACTTTACGTTGTCTTGCTTTACGTTGCATTACGTTGCCTTGCTTTACGTTGCTTTACGTTGCCTTGCTTTACGTTGCCTTGCTATACGTTGCTTTACGTTGCCTTGCTTTACGTTGCTTTACGTTGCCTTTCTTTACGTTGCCTTGCTTTATGTTGCTTTACGTTGCCTTACTTTACGTTGCCTTATGTTGCCTAACATTACGATGCCTTGCTTTACTTTGCTATACGTTGCCTTGTTTTACGTTGACTTACTTTGCCTTCCTTTACGTTGCCTTGCTTTACATTGCCTTACGTTGCCTTACTTTACGTTGCCTTACTTTACGTTGCTTTACGTTGCCTTGCTTTACGTTGCCTTGCTTTACGTTGCTTTACGTTGCTTTACGTTGCTTTACTTTACGTTGCTTTAGGTTGCCTTGCTTTACGTTGCCTTGCTTTACGTTGCCTTGCTTTACATTGCTTTACTTTGTCTTACTTTACGTTGTCTTGCCTTACGTTGTTTTACGTTGCCTTGCTTTACGTTGTCTTGCCTTACGTTGTTTTACGTTGCCTTGCTTTACGTTACCTTGCTTTACGTTGCTTTACGTTGCCTTGCTTTAACTTTCCTTGCTTTACGTTGCTTTACGTTGCCTTGCTTTACGTTGCCTTGCCTTGCCTTGCTTTATGTTGCCTTGCCTTGTCTTGCTTTTCTTGGTTTACGTTGCCTTGCTTTACATTGCTTTACGTTGCCTTGCTTTAAGTTGCTTTACGTTCTCTTCCTTTACGTTGCCTTGCCTTGCCTTGCTTTACGTTGGTTTACGTTGCCTTGCTTTTCGTTGCTTTACGTTGCCTTGCTTTACGTTGCCTTGCCTTGCTTTACGTTGCTTTACGTTGCCTTGCTTTACATTGCTTTACGTTGCCTTGCTTTACGTTGCCTTGCCTTGCCTTGCTTTACGTTCCTTTAAGTTGCCTTGCTTTACGTTGCTTTACGTTGCCTTGCTTTACATTGCCTTGCTTTACGTTGCCTTGCTTTGCCTTACTTTACGTTGCCTTGCTTTACGTTGCTTTACGTTGCCTTGTTTTAAGTTGCTTTACGTTGCCTTGCTTTACGTTTCCTTGCCTTGACTTGCTTTACGTTGCCTTGCCTTGACTTCCTTTACGTTGCCTTGCCTTGCTTTACATTGCCTTGATTTACGTTGCCTTGCTTTATGTTGCCTTGCCTTGCCTTGCTTTACGTTGCCTTGCTTTACATTGATTTACGTTGACTTGCTTTACGTTGCTTTACGTTGTCTTGCTTAACGTTGCCTTGCCTTGCTTTACGTTGCTTTACGTTGCCTTGCTTTACGTTGCTTTACGTTGCCTTGCTTTACGTTGCCTTGCTTTGCCTTACTTTACGTTGCCTTGCTTTACGTTGCCTTGCTTTACGTTGCTTTACGTTACCTTGTTTTACGTTACTTTACGTTGCCTTGCTTTACGTTTCCTTGCCTTGATTTGCTCTACGTTGCCTTGCCTTGACTTGCTTTACGTTGCCTTGCCTTGCCTTGCTTTACGTTATTTTACGTTGCCTTACTTTACGTTGCTTTACGTTGCCTTGCTTTATGTTGCCTTACCTTGCCTTACTTTACGTTGCCTTACGTTACCTTGATTTACGTTGCTTTACGTTGCCTTGCTTTACGTTGCCTTACTTTACGTTGCCTTGCTTTACGTTGCTTTACGTTGCCTTGCCTTGATTTACGTTGCTTTATGTTGCCTTGCTTTACGTTGCTTTACGTTGCCTTGCTTTACGTTGCCTTGCCTTGCATTGCTTTACGTTGACTTGCTTTACGTTGCTTTACGTTGCCTTGCTTTACGTTGCTTTACGTTGCCTTGCTTTACTTTGCCTTGCTTTACGATGCTTTACGTTGCCTTACATTGCCTTCCTTTACGTTGCCTTGATTTACTTTGCTTTACATTGCCTTGCTTTACGTTTAATTGCTTTACGTTCCCTTGCTTTACGTTTATTTACGATGCCTTGCTTTACGTTGCCTTGCTTTAAGTTACCTTACGTTGCTTTAAGTTGCCTTGATTTATGTTGCTTTACGTTGCCTTGCATTATGATGCTTTACGTTGCCTTGCTTTACTTTGCCTTGCTTTACGTTGCCTTACGTTGCCTTGCTTTACTTTGCTATACGTTGCCTTCCTTTACGTTGACTTATGTTGCCTTACTTTACGTTGCCTTACTTTACGTTGCCTTACTTTACGTTGCTTTACGTTGCCTTGCTTTACGTTGCTTTACGTTGCTTTATTTTACGTTGCTTTAAGTTGCCTTGCTTTACGTTGCCTTGCTTTACGTTGCTTTACGTTGCCTTGCTTTACTTTTCTTTGCTTTACGTTGCTTTACGTTGCCTTACTTTACGTTGCTTTACGTTGCCATACTTAACTTTGCCTTGCTTTACGTTGCTTTAAGTTGCCTTGCTTTACGTTGCTTTACGTTTCCTTGCTTTACGTTGCCTTGCCTTGCTTTGCTTTACGTTGCCTTGCCTTGCCTTGCTTTAGGTTGCCTTGCCTTGCCTTGCTTTACGTTGCTTTACGTTGCCTTGCTTTACTTTGCTCTACGTTGCCTTGCCTTGCCTTGCTTTACGTTGCCTTGCCTTGTCTTTCTTTTCTTGGTTTACGTTGCCTTGCTTTACATTGCTTTACGTTGCCTTACTTTACGTTGCTTTACGTTGTCTTGCTTTACGTTGCCTTGCCTTGCCTTGCTTTACGTTGCTTTTCGTTGCCTTGCTTTACGTTGCCTTGCCTTGCCTTCCTTTACGTTGCTTTACGTTGCCTTGCTTTACATTGCTTTACGTTGCCTTGCTTTACGTTGCTTTACGTTGCCTTGCCTTCCATTGCTTTACGTTGCCTTGCATTACGTTGCTTTACATTGCCGTGCTTTACGTTGCCTTGCCTTGCTTTACGTTGCCTTGCCTTGTCTTGCTTTACGTTGGTTTACGTTGCCTTGTTTTACATTGCTTTAAGTTGCCTTGCCTTGCCTTGCTTTACGTTGCTTTACGTTGCCTTGCTTTACATTGCCTTGCCTTGCCTTCCTTTACTTTGCTTTACGTTGCCTTGCTTTACATTGCTTTACGTTGCCTTGCTTTACGTTGCTTTACGTTGCCTTGCTTTACGTTGCTTTACGTTGCCTTGCTTTACGTTGCCTTGCTTTACGTTGCCTTGCCTTCCATTGCTTTACGTTGCCTTGCTTTACGTGGCTTTACATTTCCTTGCCTTGCTTTACGTTGCCTTGCCTTGTCTTGCTTTACGTTGGTTTACATTGCCTTGTTTTACATTGCTTTACGTTGCCTTACGTTACGTACTTTACGTTGTCTTGCTTTACGTTGCCTTGCCTTGCCTTGCTTTACGTTGCCTTGCCTTGCCTTGCTTTACGTTGCTTTACGTTGCCTTGCTTTACGTTGCCTTGCCTTGCCTTGCTTTACGTTGCCTTTCCTTGCCTTGCTTTACGTTGCTTTACGTTGCCTTGATTTACGTTGCCTTACTTTACGTTTCCTTGCTTTACGTTCCTTTACGTTGCCTTGCTTTGCGTTGCTTTACGTTGCCTTGCTTTACGTTGCTTTATGTTGCCTTACGTTGCCTTTCTTTACGTTGCCTTGCTTTACGTTTTCTTGCTTTACGTTGCTTTACGTTGCCTTACGTTGCCTTGCTTTACATTGCCTTGCTTTACTTTGCTTTACGTTGCCTTGATTTACGTTGCTTTACGTTGCCTTGCTTTACATTGCCTTGCTTTACGTTGTGTTACGTTGCGTTGCTTTATGTTGCCTTGCTTTATGTTGCTTTATGTTGCCTTTCTTTATTTGCCTTGATTTAAATTGCTTTACGTAGCCATGCTTTACGTTGCGTTGCTTTATGTTGCCTTGCTTTATGTTGCTTTACGTTGCCTTTCTTTATTTGCCTTGATTTAAATTGCTTTACGTAGCCATGCTTTACGTTGCGTTGCTTTACGTTGCCTTACTCTACGTTGCCTTACGTTTCCTTAATTAACCTTGCCTTGTTTTACGTTGCTATACGTTGCCTTGCTTTACGTTGCCTTACGTTCCCTTACTTTACGTTGCCTTACTTTACGTTGCTTTACATTGCCTTGCTTTACGTTGCCTTGCTTTACGTTGTTTTACGTTGCCTTGCTTTACGTTGCCTTTCTTTACGTTGCTTTACGTTGCCTTGCTTTACGTTGCCTTGCTTTACTTTGCCTTGGTTTACGTTCTTTACGTTGCCTTACTTTACGTTGCCTTACGTTGCCTTACTTTACCTTGCCTTACGTTGCCTTACTTTACGTTGCCTTACGTTGCCTTACTTTACGTTGCTTACGTAGCCTTACTTTACGTTGCCTTGCCTTACGTTGCTTTGCGTTGCTTTACTTTACGTTGCCTTGTCTTTGTTGCTTTACGTTGCCTTACTTTACGTTGCCTTGCCTTACGTTGCTTTACGTTGCCTTACTTTACGTTGCCTTACTTTACGTTGCCTTGCCTTACGTTGCTTTACATTGCTTTACTTTACGTTGCCTTAATTTACGTTGCCTTACCTTTCATTGCTCTACTTTACGTTGCCTTACTTTACGTTGCTTTACGTTGCCTTACTATACGTTGCCTTACTTTACGTTCCCTTCCCTTACTTTGCTTTACGTTGCCTTACTTTACGTTGCCTTACTTTACGTTGCCTTGCCTTACGTTGCTTTACGTTGCTTTACGTTGCCTTACTTTACGTTGCCTTATTTACGTTGCCTTACTTTACGTTGTCTTGCTTTACGTTTCCTTGCTTTACGTTGCCTTACGTTGCTTTACGTTGCCTTACTTTACGTTGCCTTACGTTGCTTTATGTTTCCTTACTTTACGTTGCCTTACTTTACGTTGCCTTGCCTTCCGTTGCCTTGCCTTGCCTTACGTTGCCTTACTTTACATTGCCTTATGTTGCTTTACGTTGCCTTACTTTACGTTGCCTTATTTACATTGCCTTGCTTAACGTTGCCTTACGTTGCTGTACGTTGCCTTGTCTTGCCTACATTGCCTTGCTTTGCGCTGCCTTGCCTTACGTTGCCTTACTTTGCCTTGCTTTACGTTGCTTTACGTTGCCTTGCTTTACGTTGCCTTGCTTTACATTGCCTTACGTTGCATAGCTTTACGTTGCCTTGCTTTACGTTGCCTTACGTTGCTTTACTTTACGTTGCCTTGCTTTACGTTGCTTTACGTTGCCTTGATTTACGTTGCTTTACTTTGCCTTGCTTTACGTTTCCTTGCTTTACGTTGCTTTACGTTGCCTTAATTTACGTTGCCTTGCTTTACGCTGGTTTACGTTGCCTTACTTTACGTTGCCTTCCTTTACGTTGCTTTACATTGCCTTACTTTACGTTGCCTTACTTACGTTGCCTTACTTTACGTTGCTTTACGTTATATTACTTTACTTTGATTTACGTTGCCTTACTTTACGTTGCCCTTCTTTACGTTGCCTTTCTTTACGTTGCTTTACGTTGCCTTACTTTACATTGCCTTGCTTTACGTTGCTTTACGTTGCCTTGCTTTACGTTGCCTTACTTTACGTTGCTTTACGTTGCCTTACCTTACGCTGCCTTGCTTTACGTTGCCTTACCTTACGCTGCCTTGCTTTACGTTGCCTTACATTGCCTTACTTAACTTTGCATTACTTTACGTTGCTTTACGTTGCCTTGCTTTACGTTGCCTTGCTTTACGTTGCCTTGCTTTACTTTGCCTTGCTTTAATTTGCCTTGCTTTATGTAGCCTTGCTTTACGTTGCCTTGCTTTACGTTGCTTTACGTTTCATTGCATTACGTTGCCTTACTTTACGTTGCTTTATGTTGCCTTGCTTTACATTGCCTTCCTTTACGTTGCCTTGCTTTACGTTGCCTTGCCTTGCCTACCATTACGTTGCTTTACGTTGCCTTGCTTTACGTTGCTTTACGTTGCCTTGCTTTACGTTGCCTTGCTTTACGTTGCCTTGCCTTCCATTGCTTTACGTTGCCTTGCTTTACGTTGCTTTACATTTCCTTGCTTTACGTTGCCTTGCCTTGCTTTACGTTGCCTTGCCTTGCCTTGCTTTACGTTGGTTTACGTTGCCTTGTTTTACATTGCTTTACGTTACCTTACGTTACGTACTTTACGTTGTCTGGCTTTACGTTGCCTTGCTTTACGTTGCCTTGCCTTGCCTTGCTTTACGTTGGTTTACGTTGCCTTGCTTTACGTTGCTTTACGTTGCCTTGCTTTACGTTGCCTTGCCTTGCCTTGCTTTACGTTGCTTTACGTTGCCTTGCTTTACGTTGCCTTGATTTACGTTGCCTTACTTTACGTTTCCTTGCTTTACGTTCCTTTACGTTGCCTTGCTTTGCGTTGCTTTACGTTTCCTTGCTTTACGTTGCCTTGCTTTACGTTGCCTTGCCTTGCTTTGCTTTACATTGCCTTGCCTTGCCTTGATTTAGGTTGCCTTGCCTTGCCTTGCTTTACGTTGCTTTACGTTGCCTTGCTTTACGTTGCCTTGCCTTGCCTTGCTTTACGTTGCCTTGCCTTGTCTTTCTTTTCTTGGTTTACGTTGCCTTGCTTTACATTGCTTTACGTTGCCTTGCTTTACGTTGCTTTACGTTGTCTTGCTTTACGTTGCCTTGCCTTGCCTTGCTTCACTTTGGTTTACGTTGCCTTGCTTTACGTTGCCTTGCTTTACGTTGCCTTGCCTTGCCTTGCTTTACGTTGCTTTACGTTGCCTTGCTTTACGTTGATTTGCCTTGCTTTACGTTTCTTTACGTTTCCTTGCTTTACATTGCTTTACGTTGCCTTGCTTTACGTTGCCTTGCTTTACGTTGCTTTACTTTCCCTTGATTTACGTTGCTTTACGTTGCTTTACGTTGCTTTACTTTACGTAGCTTTACGTTGCCTTGCTTTATGTTGCCTTGCATTACGTTGCTTTACGTGGCCTTACTTTACGTTGTCTTGCTTTACGTTGCTTTACGTTGCCTTGCTTTACGTTGCTTTACGTTGCCTTACTTTACGTTGCCTTACTTTACGTTGCTTTACGTTGCCTTGCTTTACGTTGCCTTACTTTACGTTGCCTTACATTGCCTAACTTTAAGTTGCCTTGCTTTACTTTGCTATACGTTGCCTTGCTTTACGTTGACTTACGTTGCCTTGCTTTACGCTGCTTTACGTTGCATTACTTTACGTTGCTTTACGTTGCCTTACTTTACGTTGCCTTACGTTGCCTTGCTTTACGTTGCTTTACGTTGCTTTTCTTTACGTTGCTTTAAGTTGCCTTGCTTTACGTTGCCTTGCTTTACGTTGCTTTACGTTGCCTTGCTTTACTTTTCCTTGCTTTACGTTGCTTTACGTTGCCTTACTTTATGTAGCCTTACGTTGCTTTACGTTGCCATACTTAACTTTGCCTTGCTTTACGTTGCTTTAAGTTGCCTTGCTTTACCTTGCTTTACGTTTCCTTGCTTTACGTTGCCTTGCCTTGCTTTGCTTTACGTTGCCTTGCCTTGCCTTGCTTTAGGTTGCCTTGCCTTGCCTTGCTTTACGTTGCTTTACGTTGCCTTGCTTTACGTTGCCTTGCCTTGCCTTGCTTTACGTTGCCTTGCCTTATCTTTCTTTTCTTGGTTTACGTTGCCTTGCTTTACATTGCTTTACGTTGCCTTACTTTACGTTGCTTTACGTTGTCTTGCTTTACGTTGCCTTGCCTTGCCTTGCTTTACGTTGCTTTTCGTTGCCTTGCTTTACGTTGCCTTGCCTTGCCTTCCTTTACGTTGCTTTACGTTGCCTTGCTTTACATTGCTTTACGTTGCCTTGCTTTACGTTGCTTTACGTTGCCTTGCTTTACGTTGCTTTACGTTGCCTTGCTTTACGTTGCCTTGCTTTACGTTGCTTTACGTTGCCTTGCTTTACGTTGCCTTGCCTTCCATTGCTTTACGTTGCCTTGCATTACGTTGCTTTACATTGCCGTGCTTTACGTTGCCATGCCTTGCTTTACGTTGCCTTGCCTTGTCTTGCTTTACGTTGGTTTACGTTGCCTTGTTTTACATTGCTTTAAGTTGCCTTGCCTTGCCTTGCTTTACGCTGCTTTACGTTGCCTTGCTTTACGTTGCCTTGCCTTGCCTTCCTTTACTTTGCTTTACGTTGCCTTGCTTTACATTTCTTTATGTTGCCTTGCTTTACGTTGCTTTACGTTGCCTTGCTTTACGTTGCTTTACGTTGCCTTGCTTTACGTTGCCTTGCCTTCCATTGCTTTACGTTGCCTTGCTTTACGTTGCTTTACATTTCCTTGCTTTACGTTGCCTTGCCTTGCTTTACGTTGCCTTGCCTTGTCTTGCTTTACGTTGGTTTACGTTGCCTTGTTTTACATTGCTTTACGTTGCCTTACGTTACGTACTTTACGTTGTCTTGCTTTACGTTGCCTTGCCTTGCCTTGCTTTACGTTGGTTTACGTTGCCTTGCTTTACGTTGCTTTACGTTGCCTTGCTTTACGTTGCCTTGCCTTGCCTTGCTTTACGTTGCTTTACGTTGCCTTGCTTTACGTTGCCTTGCCTTGCCTTGCTTTACGTTGCTTTACGTTGCCTTGCTTTACGTTGCTTTGATTTACGTTGCCTTACTTTACGTTTCCTTGCTTTACGTTCCTTTACGTTGCCTTGCTTTGCGTTGCTTTACGTTGCCTTGCTTTACGTTGCTTTACGTTGCCTTACGTTGCCTTGCTTTACATTGCCTTGCTTTACTTTGCATTACGTTGCCTTGCTTTACGTTGCCTTGATTTACGTTGCTTTACGTTGCCTTGCTTTACGTTGCCTTGCTTTACGTTGTGTTACGTTGCGTTGCTTTATGTTGCCTTGCTTTATGTTGCTTTACGTTGCCTTTCTTTATTTGCCTTGATTTAAATTGCTTTACGTAGCCATGCTTTACGTTGCGTTGCTTTATGTTGCCTTGCTTTATGTTGCTTTACGTTGCCTTTCTTTATTTGCCTTGATTTAAATTGCTTTACGTAGCCATGCTTTACGTTGCGTTGCTTTACGTTGCCTTACTCTACGTTGCCTTACGTTTCCTTAAATTAACCTTGCCTTGTTTTACGTTGCTATACGTTGCCTTGCTTTACGTTGCCTTACGTTCCCTTTACTTTACGTTGCCTTACTTTAGGTTGCTTTACGTTGCCTTGCTTTACGTTGCCTTACTTTACGTTGCCTTACGTTGTCTTACTTTACCTTGCTTTACGTTGCCTTACTTTACATTGCCTTGCCTTACGTTGCTTTACGTTGCTTTACTTTACGTTGCCTTGCCTTTGTTGCTTTACGTTGCCTTACTTTACGTTGCCTTGCCTTACGTTGCTTTACGATGCCTTACTTTACGTTGCCTTACGTTACGTTGCCTTGCCTTACGTTGCTTTACATTGCTTTACTTTACGTTGCCTTACTTTACGTTGCCTTCCCTTACATTGCTCTACTTTACGTTGCCTTACTTTACGTTGCTTTACGTTGCCTTACTATACGTTGCCTTACTTTACGTTCCCTTCCCTTACTTTGCTTTATGTTGCCTTACTTTATGTTGCCTTACTTTACGTTGCCTTGCTTACGTTGCCTTACTTTACGTAGCCTTGCCTTACGTTGCTTTACGTTGCCTTACTTTACGTTGCCTTGCCTTACGTTGCCTTACTTTACGTTGCCTTACGTTGCTTTACGTTGCCTTACTTTACGTTGCCTTGCCTTACGTTGCTTTACGTTGCCTTACTTTACGTTGCCTTACTTTACGTTGCCTTAGTTTACGTTGCCTTGCATTACGTTGCCTTGCATTACGTTGCCTTGCCTTACGTTGCTTTAAGTTGCCTTACTTTACGTTGCCTTACTTTACGTTGCCTTCCTTTATGTTGCTTTACGTTCCTTACTTTACGTTGCCTTACTTTACTTTGCTTTACGTTATATTGCTTTACTTTGATTTACGTTGCCTTACTTTACGTTGCCCTTCTTTACGTTGCCTTACTTTACGTTGCTTTACGTTACCTTACTTTACATTGCCTTAATTTACGTTGCTTTACGTTACCTTGCTTTACGTTTCCTTTCGTTGCCTTACTTTATGTTGCCTTACCTTACGTTGCCTTACGTTGCCTTAACTTACGTTGCCTTAACTTACGTTGCCTTACCTTACGTTGCCGTACGTTGCCTTAACTTACGTTGCCTTAAGTTGCCTTACCTTACGTTGCCTTGCCTTGCCTTACGTTGCCTTACCTTACTTTGCCTTACCTTACATTGCCTTACGTTGCCTTACCTTACATTGCCTTACGTTGCCTTCAATTACGTTACCTTACCTTACGTTGCCTTACGTTGTCTTACCTAACGTTACCTTACTTTGCCTTACTTTACGTTGCCTTGCCTTACGTTGATTTATCTTGCCTTACCTTACGTTGCCTTGCCTTACGTTGCATTGCCTTACGTTGCTTTAACTTACGTTGCCTTAATTTGCCTTACCTTACGTTGCCTTGCCTTACATTCCCTTACGTTGCCTTACCTTACGTTGCCTTACGTTGCCTTATGTTGCCTTACTTTACGTTGCCTTGCCTTACTTCGCCTTACGTTGCCTTACCTTAAGTTGCCTTACGTTGCCTTACCTTACGTTGCCTTGCCTTATGTTGCCTTACGTTGCCTTACCTTACGTTCCCTTACCTTACGTTGCCTTACCTTACGTTGCCTTACGTTGCCTTACTTTACGTTGCCTTACGTTGCCTTGCCTTACGTTGCCTTACCTTACATTGCCTTGCTTACGTTGCCTTACGTTGCAATACCTTATGTTGCCTTGCCTTACGTTGCCTTACGTTGCCTTACCTTCCGTTGCCTCGCCTTTACGTTGCTTTTCCTTACGTTGCGTTACCTTACGTTGCCTTACGTTGTCTTACCTTACGTTGCCTTACTTTACTTTGCCTTACCTTACGTTGCCTTACATTTCCTTACCTTACGTTGCCTAACTTTACGTTGCCTTACATTACGTTGCCTTGCCTTACGTTGCCTTGCCTTACGTTGCCTTGCCTTGCTTTGCCTTGCCTTTGCCTTTCCTTACGTTGCCTTACGTTGCTTTACGTTGCCTTACTTTGCGTTGCCTTACGTTGCCTTATCTTAAGTTGCCTTACTTTACGTTGCCTTATCTTACGTTGCCTTGTCTTGCCTTACGTTGCCTTACCTTACGTTGCCTTACGTTGCCTTACATTACGTTGCCTTACCTTACGTTCCTTTAACTTACGTTGCCTTACCTTACGTTGCCTTACGTTGCCTTACCTTACGTTGCATTACCTTACGTTGCTTTACCTTACGTTGCCTTAACTTACGTTGCCTTACGTTGCCTTACCTTACGTTGCCTTACGTTGCCTTACCTTACGTTGCCTTACCTTACGTTGCTTTACCTTACGTTGCTTTACCTTACGTTGCCTTACCTTACGTTGCCTTACCTTACTTTGCTTTACCTTACGTTGTCTTACCTTACGTTGGCTTACGTTGCCTTACCTTACGTTGCCTTACCTTACGTTGCCTTACGTTGCCTTACCTTACTTTGCTTTACCTTACGTTGCCTTACCTTACGTTTCCTTATGTTACCTTACCTTACGTTGCCTTACTTTGCCTTACCTTACGTTGCCTTGCCTTATGTTGCCTTGCCTTACGTTGCCTTGCCTTACGTTCCTTTGCCTTGCCTTACCTTACGTTGACTTACGTTGCCTTACCTTACGTTGCATTCACCTTGCCTTACGTTGCCTTGCCTTACGTTGCCTTACGTTCCCTTACCTTACGTTGCCTTATTTTACGTTGCCTTACCTTAAGTTGATTTACGTTGCCTTACCTTACGTTGCCTTACCTTACGTTGCCTTACTTTACGTTGCCTTACCTTACGTTGCCTTACCTTACGTTGCCTTACCTTATGTTGCCTTACCTTACGTTGCCTTACGTAGACTTACCTTACGTTGCCTTACGTAGCCTTACCTTACGTTGCCTTACTGTACTTTGCCTTAAGTTGCCTTACCTTACGTTGCCTTACTTTAAGTTGCGTTACCTTACGTTGCCTTAATTTACGTTGCCTTACCTTACGTTGCCTTACCTTACGTTGCCTTAACTTACGTTGCCTTTACCTTACGTTGTCCTACGTTGCCTTTACCTTACGTTGTCTTACTTTACGTTGCCTTACGTTGCCTTACCTTACGTTGCTTTACCTTACGTTTCCTTACCTTACTTTTCCTTATGTTACCTTACCTTACGTTGCCTTTCTTTGCCTTACTTTGCCTTACCTTACGTTGCCTTGCCTTATGTTGCCTTGCCTTACGTTGCCTTACGTTGCCTTGCCTTACGTTCCCTTGCCTTGCCTTACCTTAAGTTGATTTACGTTGCCTTACCTTACGTTGCCTTACCTTACGTTGCATTTACGTTGCCTTACGTTGCCTTGCCTTATGTTTCCTTACGTTCCCTTACCTTACGTTGCCTTTCTTTGCCTTACTTTATGTTGCCTTACCTTACGTTGCCTTACGTTGCCTTACCTTACGTTGCCTTACCTTACTTTGCCTTACCTTACGTTGCCTTACCTTACGTTGCCTTACCTTACGTTGCCTTACCTTACGTTGCCTTACCTTACGTTGCCTTACGTTGCCTTACCTAACGTTGCCTTACGTTGCCTTACTTTACGTTGCCTTGCCTTACGTTGCCTTGCCTTACGTTGCCTTGCCTTACGTTGCCTTGCCTTACGTTGCCTTGCCTTACGTTGCTTTGCCTTACGTTGCCTTGCCTTACGTTGCCTTGCCTTACGTTGCCTTGCGTTACGTTGCCTTGCGTTACGTTGCCTTGCGTTACGTTGCCTTACCTTACGATGCCTTACCTTACATTGCCTTACCTTACTTTGCCTTACCTTACTTTGCCTTACCTTACATTGCCTTACCTTACATTGCCTTACGTTGCCTTACCTTACGTTGCCTTACGTTGCCTTGCCTTACGTTGCCTTACGTTGCCTTACTTTGCGTTGCCTTACGTTGCCTTACCTTAAGTTGCCTTACTTTACGTTGCCTTATCTTACGTTGCCTTACGTTGCCTTACCTAACGTTGCATTACGTTGCCTTACCTTACGTTGCCTTTCGTTGCCTTGCCTTACGTTGCCTTATCTTACGTTGCCTTGTCTTGCCTTACGTTGCCTTACCTTACGTTGCCTTACCGGACGTTGCTTTACCTTACGTTGCCTTACCTTACGTTGCCTTACATTACGTTGCCTTACGTTGCCTTACCTTACGTTGCTTTAACTTACGTTGCCTTACCGGACGTTGCCTTACGTTGCCTTACCTTACGTTGCTTTACCTTACGTTGCTTTACCTTACGTTGCTTCTACCTTACGTTGCCTTACCTTACGTTGCCTTACCTTACGTTGCCTTACCTTACGTTGCCTTACCTTACGTTGCCTTACCTTACGTTGTCTTACCTTACGTTGCCTTACCTTACGTTGTCTTACGTTGCCTTACCTTACGTTGCTTTCCTTACGTTGCCTTACGTTGCCTTACCTTACGTTGCTTTACCTTACGTTGCCTTACCTTACGTTTCCTTATGTTACCTTACCTTACCTTACGTTGCCTTACTTTGCCTTACCTTACGTCGCCTTGCCTTATGTTGCCTTGCCTTACGTTGCCTTGCCTTACGTTCCTTTGCCTTGCCTTACCTTACGTTGACTTACGTTGCCTTACCTTACGTTGCATTCACCTTGCCTTACGTTGCCTTACGTTCCCTTACCTTATGTTGCCTTATTTTACGTTGCCTTACCTTATGTTGCCTTACCTTACTTTGCCTTACTTTACGTTGCCTTACCTTACGTTGCCTTACGTTGCCTTACCTTACGTTGCCTTACCTTACGTTGCCTTACCTTACCTTACATTGCCTTACCTTACTTTGCCTCACCTTACATTGCCTTACCTTACATTGCCTTACGTTGCCTTACCTTACGTTGCCTTACGTTGCCTTGCCTTACGTTGCCTTACGTTGCCTTACTTTGCGTTGCCTTGCTTTGCGTTGCCTTACGTTGCCTTACCTTAAGTTGCCTTTCGTTGCCTTGCCTTACGTTGCCTTGTCTTGCCTTACGTTGCCTTACCTTACGTTGCCTTACCGGACGTTGCTTTACCTTACGTTGCCTTACCTTACGTTGCATTTACGTTGCCTTACGTTGCCTTACCTTACGTTGCCTTACGTTGCCTTACCTTACGTTGCCTTACCTTACGTTGCCTTACCTTACGTTGCCTTACGTTACGTTGCTCTACCTTACGTTGCCTTACCTTACGTTGCCTTACCTTACGTTGCCTTACGTTGCCTTACCTTACTTTGCTTTACCTTACGTTGTCTTTCCTTACGTTGCCTTACCTTACTTTGCTTTACCTTACGTTGCCTTACCTTACGTTTCCTTATGTTACCTTACCTTACGTTGCCTTACTTTGCCTTACCTTACGTTGCCTTGCCTTATGTTGCCTTGCCTTACGTTGCCTTGCCTTACGTTCCTTTGCCTTGCCTTACCTTACGTTGACTTACGTTGCCTTACATTACGTTGCATTCACCTTGCCTTACGTTGCCTTGCCTTACGTTGCCTTACGTTCCCTTACCTTACGTTGCCTTACCTTACGTTGCCTTATTTTACGTTGCCTTATGTTGCCTTACCTTTCGTTGCCTTACCTTACGTTGCCTTACCTTACGTTGCCTTACGTTGCCTTACCTTATGTTGCCTTACCTTACGTTGCCTTACGTAGCCTTACCTTACGTTGCCTTACTGTACGTTGCCTTAAGTTGCCTTACCTTACGTTGCCTTACTTTAAGTTGCGTTACCTTACGTTGCCTTAATTTACGTTGCCTTACCTTACGTTGCCTTACCTTACGTTTCCTTTACCTTACGTTGTCCTACGTTGCCTTTACCTTACGTTGCCTTACTTTACGTTGCCTTACGTTGCCTTACCTTACGTTGCTTTACCTTACGTTTCCTTACCTTACGTTTCCTTATGTTACCTTACCTTACGTTGCCTTTCTTTGCCTTACTTTGCCTTACCTTACGTTGCCTTGCCTTATGTTGCCTTGCCTTACGTTGCCTTACGTTGCCTTGCCTTACGTTCCCTTGCCTTGCCTTACCTTAAGTTGATTTACGTTGCCTTACCTTACGTTGCCTTACCTTACGTTGCATTTACGTTGCCTTACGTTGCCTTGCCTTATGTTGCCTTACGTTTCCTTACCTTACGTTTCCTTTCGTTGCCTTACTTTATGTTGCCTTACCTTACGTTGCCTTACGTTGCCTTACCTTACGTTGCCTTGCCTTACCTTTCCTTACCTTACGTTGCCTTACCTTTTTTAGCCTTACGTTGCCTTACTTTACGTTGCCTTATCTTACGTTGCCTTATCTTCCGTTGCCTTACGTTGCCTTACCTTACGTTGCCTTGCCTTACGTTGCCTTGCCTTACGTTGCCTTGCCTTACGTTGCCTTGCCTTACGTTGCCTTACGTTGCCTTGCCTTGCTTTACGTTGCCTTGCTTTACTTTACGTTGCCTTGCCTTGCTTTACTTTGCCTTGACTTCCTTTACGTTGCCTTGCTTTACTTCACGTTGCCTTGCCTTACTTTACGTTGCCTTGCCTTCCTTTACGTTGCCTTTCCTTCCTTTACGTTTCCTTGCCTTACTTTACGTTGCCTTGCCTTACTTTACGTTGCCTTGCCTTACTTTACGTTGCCTTGCTTTGTTTTACGTTGCCTTGCTTTGTTTTACGTTGCCTTGGCTTACTTTACGTTGCCTTGCCTTACTTTACGTTGCCTTGCCTTGCCTTACTTTGCCTTGTCTTGCCTTATGTTGCCTTGCCTTGCCTTGCCTTACGTTGCCTTGCCTTGCCTTGCGTTACGTTGCCTTACCTTACTTTGCCTTACATTACGTTGCCTTACGTTGCCTTACCTTACGTTGCCTTACTTTACGTTGCTTTACCTAACGTTTCCTTACGTTGCCTTACCTTACGTTGCCTTACTTTACGTTGCTTTACCTTAAGTTGCCTTACGTTGCCTTACCTTACGTTGCCTTACATTGCCTTACCTTACGTTGCCTTTCATTGCCGTACCTTACGTTGCCTTACCTTACGTTGCCTTAACTTACGTTGCCTTGCCTTGCCTTACGTTGCCTTACCTTACGTTACCTTCCGTTGCCTTACATTACGTCCCCTTACCTTACGTTGCCTTACCTTACGTTGCCTTACCTTACGTTGCCTTTACTTTACGTTGCTTTAACTTATGTTGCCTTACGTTGCCTTACCTTACTTTGCCTTACCTTACGTTGCCTTACCTTACGTTGCCTTACCTTACATTGCCTTACGTTGCCTTACCTTACGTTGCCTTAACTTACGCTGCCTTACGTTGCCTTACCTAACGTTGCCTTACGTTGCCTTACTTTACGTTGCCTTGCCTCACGTTGCCTTACGTTGCCTTGCCTTACGTTGCCTTGCCTTACGTTGCCTTGCCTTACGTTGCCTTGCCTTACGTTGCCTTGCCTTACGTTGCCTTACTTTGCGTTGCCTTACGTTGCCTTACCTTAAGTTGCCTTACTTTACGTTGCCTTACCTTACGTTGCCTTACGTTGCCTTACCTAACGTTGCATTACGTTGCCTTACCTTACGTTGCCTTTCGTTGCCTTGCCTTACGTTGCCTTATCTTGCCTTACGTTGCCTTACGTTGCCTTACCTTACATTGCCTTACCGGACGTTGCTTTACCTTACGTTGCCTTACCTTACGTTGCCTTACCTTACGTTGCCTTACGTTGCCTTACATTACGTTGCCTTACGTTGCCTTACCTTACGTTGCCTTACATTACGTTGACTTACGTTGCCTTACCTTACGTTGCTTTAACTTACGTTGCATTACCTTACGTTGCCTTACGTTGTCTTACCTTACGTTGCCTTACGTTGCTTTACCTTACGTTGCCTTAACTTACGTTGCCTTAACTTACGTTGCCTTACCTTACGTTGCCTTACCTTACGTTGCCTTACGTTGCCTTACCTTACGTTGCCTTACCTTACGTTGCTTTACCTTACGTTGCTTTACCTTACGTTGCCTTACCTTACGTTGCCTTACCTTACGTTGCCTTACCTTACGTTGTCTTACGTTGCCTTACCTTACTTAGCTTTACCTTACGTTGTCTTACCTTACGTTGCCTTACCTTACGTTGCCTTACCTTACGTTGCCTTACCTTACGTTGCTTTAACTTACGTTGCCTTACCTTACGTTTCCTTATGTTACCTTACGTTACGTTGCCTTACTTTGCATTACCTTACGTTGCCTTGCCTTACGTTGTCTTGCCTTACGTTCCTTTGCCTTGCCTTACCTTACGTTGACTTACGTTGCCTTACCTTACGTTGCATTCACCTTGCCTTACGTTGCCTTACGTTCCCTTACCTTACGGTGCCTTATTTTACGTTGCCTTACCTTATGTTGCCTTATGTTGCCTTACCTTACGTTGCCTTACCTTACATTGCCTTACTTTACGTTGCCATACCTTACGTTGCCTTACCTTACGTTGCCTTACCTTATGTTGCCTTACCTTATGTTGCCTTACCTTACGTTGCCTTACCTTACATTGCCTTACTTTACGTTGCCATACCTTACGTTGCCTTACCTTACGTTGCCTTACGTTGCCTTACCTTATGTTGCCTTACCTTATGTTGCCTTACCTTACGTTGCCTTACTTTAAGTTGCGTTAATTTACGTTGCCTTAATTTACGTTGCCTTACCTTACGTTGCCTTACGTTGCCTTAACTTACGTTGCCTTTACCTTACGTTGTCCTACGTTGCCTTTACCTTACGTTGCCTTACTTTACGTTGCTTTACGTTGCCTTGCCTTACGTTGCTTTACCTAACGTTGCTTTACCTTACGTTTCCTTACTTTGCCTTACCTTACGTTGCCTTGCCTTATGTTGCCTTGCCTTACGTTGCCTTACGTTGCCTTGCCTTACGTTCCCTTGCCTTGCCTTACCTTAAGTTGATTTACGTTGCCTTACCTTACGTTGCCTTACCTTACGTTGCATTTACGTTGCCTTACGTTGCCTTGCCTTATGTTGCCTTACGTTCCCTTACCTTACGTTTCCTTACCTTATGTTGCCTTACGTTTCCTTACTTTACGTTTCCTTTCGTTGCCTTACTTTATGTTGCCTTACCTTACGTTGCCTTTCCTTACGTTGCCTTGCCTTACCTTGCCTTACCTTACGTTGCCTTACCTTTCTTAGCCTTACGTTGCCTTACTTTACGTTGCCTTATCTTACGTTGCCTTATCTTCCGTTGCCTTACGTTGCCTTACCTTACGTTGCCTTACCTTACGTTGCCTTGCCTTACGTTGCCTTGCCTTCCATTGCTTTACGTTGCCTTGCTTTACGTTGCTTTACATTTCCTTGCTTTACGTTGCCTTGCCTTGCTTTACGTTGCCTTGCCTTGCCTTGCTTTACGTTGGTTTACGTTGCCTTGTTTTACATTGCTTTACGTTACCTTACGTTACGTACTTTACGTTGTCTTGCTTTACGTTGCCTTGCCTTGCTTTACGTTGGTTTACGTTGCCTTGCTTTACGTTGCTTTACGTTGCCTTGCTTTACGTTGCCTTGCCTTGCCTTGCTTTACGTTGCTTTACGTTGCCTTGCTTTACGTTGCCTTGCCTTGCTTTACGTTGCTTTACGTTGCCTTGCTTTACGTTGCCTGGATTTACGTTGCCTTACTTTACGTTTCCTTGCTTTACGTTCCTTTACGTTGCCTTGCTTTGCGTTGCTTTACGTTGCCTTGCTTTACGTTGCCTTGCTTTACGTTGCCTTGCCTTGCCTTGATTTAGGTTGCCTTGCCTTGCCTTGCTTTACGTTGCTTTACGTTGCCTTGCTTTACGTTGCCTTGCCTTGCCTTGCTTTACGTTGCCTTGCCTTGTCTTTCTTTTCTTGGTTTACGTTGCCTTGCTTTACATTGCTTTACGTTGCCTTGCTTTACGTTGCTTTACGTTGTCTTGCTTTACGTTGCCTTGCCTTGCCTTGCTTCACTTTGGTTTACGTTGCCTTGCTTTACGTTGCCTTGCTTTACGTTGCCTTGCCTTGCCTTGCTTTACGTTGCTTTACGTTGCCTTGCTTTACGTTGATTTGCCTTGCTTTACGTTTCTTTACGTTTCCTTGCTTTACATTGCTTTACGTTGCCTTGCTTTACGTTGCCTTGCTTTACGTTGCTTTACTTTCCCTTGATTTACGTTGCTTTACGTTGCTTTACGTTGCTTTACTTTACGTAGCTTTACGTTGCCTTGCTTTATGTTGCCTTGCATTACGTTGCTTTACGTGGCCTTACTTTACGTTGTCTTGCTTTACGTTGCTTTACGTTGCCTTGCTTTACGTTGCTTTACGTTGCCTTACTTTACGTTGCCTTACTTTACGTTGCTTTACGTTGCCTTGCTTTACGTTGCCTTACTTTACGTTGCCTTACGTTGCCTAACTTTAAGTTGCCTTGCTTTACTTTGCTATACGTTGCCTTGCTTTACGTTGACTTACGTTGCCTTGCTTTACGCTGCTTTACGTTGCATTACTTTACGTTGCTTTACGTTGCCTTACTTTACGTTGCCTTACGTTGCCTTGCTTTACGTTGCTTTACGTTGCTTTTCTTTACGTTGCTTTAAGTTGCCTTGCTTTACGTTGCTTTACGTTGCCTTGCTTTACTTTTCCTTGCTTTACGTTGCTTTACGTTGCCTTACTTTATGTAGCCTTACGTTGCTTTACGTTGCCATACTTAACTTTGCCTTGCTTTACGTTGCTTTAAGTTGCCTTGCTTTACCTTGCTTTACGTTTCCTTGCTTTACGTTGCCTTGCCTTGCTTTGCTTTACGTTGCCTTGCCTTGCCTTGCTTTAGGTTGCCTTGCCTTGCCTTGCTTTACGTTGCTTTACGTTGCCTTGCTTTACTTTGCTCTACGTTGCCTTGCTTTACGTTGCCTTGCCTTGCCTTGCTTTACGTTGCCTTGCCTTATCTTTCTTTTCTTGGTTTACGTTGCCTTGCTTTACATTGCTTTACGTTGCCTTACTTTACGTTGCTTTACGTTGTCTTGCTTTACGTTGCCTTGCCTTGCCTTGCTTTACGTTGCTTTTCGTTGCCTTGCTTTACGTTGCCTTGCCTTGCCTTCCTTTACGTTGCTTTACGTTGCCTTGCTTTACATTGCTTTACGTTGCCTTGCTTTACGTTGCTTTACGTTGCCTTGCTTTACGTTGCTTTACGTTGCCTTGCTTTACGTTGCCTTGCTTTACGTTGCTTTACGTTGCCTTGCTTTACGTTGCCTTGCCTTCCATTGCTTTACGTTGCCTTGCATTACGTTGCTTTACATTGCCGTGCTTTACTTTGCCATGCCTTGCTTTACGTTGCCTTGCCTTGTCTTGCTTTACGTTGGTTTACGTTGCCTTGTTTTACATTGCTTTAAGTTGCCTTGCCTTGCCTTGCTTTACGCTGCTTTACGTTGCCTTGCTTTACGTTGCCTTGCCTTGCCTTCCTTTACTTTGCTTTACGTTGCCTTGCTTTACATTTCTTTATGTTGCCTTGCTTTACGTTGCTTTACGTTGCCTTGCTTTACGTTGCTTTACGTTGCCTTGCTTTACGTTGCCTTGCCTTCCATTGCTTTACGTTGCCTTGCTTTACGTTGCTTTACATTTCCTTGCTTTACGTTGCCTTGCCTTGCTTTACGTTGCCTTGCCTTGTCTTGCTTTACGTTGGTTTACGTTGCCTTGTTTTACATTGCTTTACGTTGCCTTACGTTACGTACTTTACGTTGTCTTGCTTTACGTTGCCTTGCCTTGCCTTGCTTTACGTTGGTTTACGTTGCCTTGCTTTACGTTGCTTTACGTTGCCTTGCTTTACGTTGCCTTGCCTTGCCTTGCTTTACGTTGCTTTACGTTGCCTTGCTTTACGTTGCCTTGCCTTGCCTTGCTTTACGTTGCTTTACGTTGCCTTGCTTTACGTTGCTTTACGTTGCCTTGATTTACGTTGCCTTACTTTACGTTTCCTTGCTTTACGTTCCTTTACGTTGCCTTGCTTTGCGTTGCTTTACGTTGCCTTGCTTTACGTTGCTTTACGTTGCCTTACGTTGCCTTGCTTTACATTGCCTTGCTTTACTTTGCATTACGTTGCCTTGCTTTACGTTGCCTTGATTTACGTTGCTTTACGTTGCCTTGCTTTACGTTGCCTTGCTTTACGTTGTGTTACGTTGCGTTGCTTTATGTTGCCTTGCTTTATGTTGCTTTACGTTGCCTTTCTTTATTTGCCTTGATTTAAATTGCTTTACGTAGCCATGCTTTACGTTGCGTTGCTTTATGTTGCCTTGCTTTATGTTGCTTTACGTTGCCTTTCTTTATTTGCCTTGATTTAAATTGCTTTACGTAGCCATGCTTTACGTTGCGTTGCTTTACGTTGCCTTACTCTACGTTGCCTTACGTTTCCTTAAATTAACCTTGCCTTGTTTTACGTTGCTATACGTTGCCTTGCTTTACGTTGCCTTACGTTCCCTTTACTTTACGTTGCCTTACTTTAGGTTGCTTTACGTTGCCTTGCTTTACGTTGCCTTACTTTACGTTGCCTTACGTTGCCTTACTTTACCTTGCTTTACGTTGCCTTACTTTACATTGCCTTGCCTTACGTTGCTTTACGTTGCTTTACTTTACGTTGCCTTGCCTTTGTTGCTTTACGTTGCCTTACTTTACGTTGCCTTGCCTTACGTTGCTTTACGATGCCTTACTTTACGTTGCCTTACTTTACGTTGCCTTGCCTTACGTTGCTTTACATTGCTTTACTTTACGTTGCCTTACTTTACGTTGCCTTCCCTTACATTGCTCTACTTTACGTTGCCTTACTTTACGTTGCTTTACGTTGCCTTACTATACGTTGCCTTACTTTACGTTCCCTTCCCTTACTTTGCTTTATGTTGCCTTACTTTATGTTGCCTTACTTTACGTTGCCTTGCTTACGTTGCCTTACTTTACGTAGCCTTGCCTTACGTTGCTTTACGTTGCCTTACTTTACGTTGCCTTACTTTACGTTGCCTTGCCTTACGTTGCCTTACTTTACGTTGCCTTATGTTGCTTTACGTTGCCTTACTTTACGTTGCCTTGCCTTACGTTGCTTTACGTTGCCTTACTTTACGTTGCCTTACTTTACGTTGCCTTACTTTACGTTGCCTTGCATTACGTTGCCTTGCCTTACGTTGCTTTAAGTTGCCTTACTTTACGTTGCCTTACTTTACGTTGCCTTCCTTTATGTTGCTTTACGTTCCTTACTTTACGTTGCCTTACTTTACGTTGCTTTACGTTATATTGCTTTACTTTGATTTACGTTGCCTTACTTTACGTTGCCCTTCTTTACGTTGCCTTACTTTACGTTGCTTTACGTTACCTTACTTTACATTGCCTTAATTTACGTTGCTTTACGTTACCTTGCTTTACGTTTCCTTTCGTTGCCTTACTTTATGTTGCCTTACCTTACGTTGCCTTACGTTGCCTTAACTTACGTTGCCTTAACTTACGTTGCCTTACCTTACGTTGCCGTACGTTGCCTTAACTTACGTTGCCTTAAGTTGCCTTACCTTACGTTGCCTTGCCTTGCCTTACGTTGCCTTACCTTACTTTGCCTTACCTTACATTGCCTTACGTTGCCTTACCTTACATTGCCTTACGTTGCCTTCAATTACGTTACCTTACCTTACGTTGCCTTACGTTGTCTTACCTAACGTTACCTTACTTTGCCTTACTTTACGTTGCCTTGCCTTACGTTGATTTAACTTGCCTTACCTTACGTTGCCTTGCCTTACGTTGCCTTGCCTTACGTTGCTTTAACTTACGTTGCCTTAATTTGCCTTACCTTACGTTGCCTTGCCTTACATTCCCTTACGTTGCCTTACCTTACGTTGCCTTACGTTGCCTTATGTTGCCTTACTTTACGTTGCCTTGCCTTACTTCGCCTTACGTTGCCTTACCTTAAGTTGCCTTACGTTGCCTTACCTTACGTTGCCTTGCCTTATGTTGCCTTACGTTGCCTTACCTTACGTTCCCTTACCTTACGTTGCCTTACCTTACGTTGCCTTACGTTGCCTTACTTTACGTTGCCTTACGTTGCCTTGCCTTACGTTGCCTTACCTTACATTGCCTTGCTTACGTTGCCTTACGTTGCAATACCTTACGTTGCCTTGCCTTACGTTGCCTTACGTTGCCTTACCTTCCGTTGCCTCGCCTTTACGTTGCTTTTCCTTACGTTGCGTTACCTTACGTTGCCTTACGTTGTCTTACCTTACGTTGCCTTCCTTTACTTTGCCTTACCTTACGTTGCCTTACATTTCCTTACCTTACGTTGCCTAACTTTACGTTGCCTTACATTACGTTGCCTTGCCTTACGTTGCCTTGCCTTACGTTGCCTTGCCTTGCTTTGCCTTGCCTTGCTTTGCCTTGCCTTTGCCTTTCCTTACGTTGCCTTACGTTGCTTTACGTTGCCTTACTTTGCGTTGCCTTACGTTGCCTTATCTTAAGTTGCCTTACTTTACGTTGCCTTATCTTACGTTGCCTTGTCTTGCCTTACGTTGCCTTACCTTACGTTGCCTTACGTTGCCTTACATTACGTTGCCTTACCTTACGTTGCTTTAACTTACGTTGCCTTACCTTACGTTGCCTTACGTTGCCTTACCTTACGTTGCATTACCTTACGTTGCTTTACCTTACGTTGCCTTAACTTACGTTGCCTTACGTTGCCTTACCTTACGTTGCCTTACCTTACGTTGCCTTACGTTACGTTGCTTTACCTTACGTTGCTTTACCTTACGTTGCTTTACCTTACGTTGCCTTACCTTACGTTGCCTTACGTTGCCTTACCTTACGTTGCCTTACCTTACTTTGCTTTACCTTACGTTGTCTTACCTTACGTTGCCTTACGTTGCCTTACCTTACGTTGCCTTACCTTACGTTGCCTTACGTTGCCTTACCTTACTTTGCTTTACCTTACGTTGCCTTACCTTACGTTTCCTTATGTTACCTTACCTTACGTTGCCTTACTTTGCCTTACCTTACGTTGCCTTGCCTTATGTTGCCTTGCCTTACGTTGCCTTGCCTTACGTTCCTTTGCCTTGCCTTACCTTACGTTGACTTACGTTGCCTTACATTACGTTGCATTCACCTTGCCTTACGTTGCCTTGCCTTACGTTGCCTTACGTTGCCTTACCTTACGTTGCCTTACCTTACGTTGCCTTATTTTACGTTGCCTTAGCTTATGTTGCCTTACCTTACGTTGCCTTACGTAGCCTTACCTTACGTTGCCTTACTGTACGTTGCCTTAAGTTGCCTTACCTTACGTTGCCTTACTTTAAGTTGCGTTACCTTACGTTGCCTTAATTTACGTTGCCTTACCTTACGTTGCCTTTACCTTACGTTGTCCTACGTTGCCTTTACCTTACGTTGCCTTACTTTACGTTGCCTTACGTTGCCTTACCTTACGTTGCTTTACCTTACGTTTCCTTACCTTACGTTTCCTTATGTTACCTTACCTTACGTTGCCTTTCTTTGCCTTACTTTGCCTTACCTTACGTTGCCTTGCCTTATGTTGCCTTGCCTTACGTTGCCTTACGTTGCCTTGCCTTACGTTCCCTTGCCTTGCCTTACCTTAAGTTGATTTACGTTGCCTTACCTTACGTTGCCTTACCTTACGTTGCATTTACGTTGCCTTACGTTGCCTTGCCTTATGTTGCCTTACGTTTCCTTACCTTACGTTTCCTTTCGTTGCCTTACTTTATGTTGCCTTACCTTACGTTGCCTTACGTTGCCTTACCTTACGTTGCCTTGCCTTACCTTTCCTTACCTTACGTTGCCTTACCTTTTTTAGCCTTACGTTGCCTTACTTTACGTTGCCTTATCTTACGTTGCCTTATCTTCCGTTGCCTTACGTTGCCTTACCTTACGTTGCCTTGCCTTACGTTGCCTTGCCTTACGTTGCCTTGCCTTACGTTGCCTTGCCTTACGTTGCCTTGCCTTACGTTGCCTTACGTTGCCTTGCCTTGCTTTACGTTGCCTTGCTTTACTTTACGTTGCCTTGCCTTGCTTTACGTTGCCTTGACTTCCTTTACGTTGCCTTGCTTTACTTCACGTTGCCTTGCCTTACTTTACGTTGCCTTGCCTTCCTTTACGTTGCCTTTCCTTCCTTTACGTTTCCTTGCCTTACTTTACGTTGCCTTGCCTTACTTTACGTTGCCTTGCCTTACTTTACGTTGCCTTGCTTTGTTTTACGTTGCCTTGCTTTGTTTTACGTTGCCTTGGCTTACTTTACGTTGCCTTGCCTTACTTTACGTTGCCTTGCCTTGCCTTACTTTGCCTTGTCTTGCCTTATGTTGCCTTGCCTTGCCTTGCCTTACGTTGCCTTGCCTTGCCTTGCGTTACGTTGCCTTACCTTACTTTGCCTTACATTACGTTGCCTTACGTTGCCTTACCTTACGTTGCCTTACTTTACGTTGCTTTACCTAACGTTTCCTTACGTTGCCTTACCTTACGTTGCCTTACTTTACGTTGCTTTACCTTAAGTTGCCTTACGTTGCCTTACCTTACGTTGCCTTACATTGCCTTACCTTACGTTGCCTTTCATTGCCGTACCTTACGTTGCCTTACCTTACGTTGCCTTAACTTACGTTGCCTTGCCTTGCCTTACGTTGCCTTACCTTACGTTACCTTCCGTTGCCTTACATTACGTCCCCTTACCTTACGTTGCCTTACCTTACGTTGCCTTTACTTTACGTTGCTTTAACTTATGTTGCCTTACGTTGCCTTACCTTACTTTGCCTTACCTTACGTTGCCTTACCTTACGTTGCCTTACCTTACATTGCCTTACGTTGCCTTACCTTACGTTGCCTTAACTTACGCTGCCTTACGTTGCCTTACCTAACGTTGCCTTACGTTGCCTTACTTTACGTTGCCTTGCCTCACGTTGCCTTACGTTGCCTTACCTTACGTTGCCTTGCCTTACGTTGCCTTGCCTTACGTTGCCTTGCCTTACGTTGCCTTGCCTTACGTTGCCTTGCCTTACGTTGCCTTACTTTGCGTTGCCTTACGTTGCCTTACCTTAAGTTGCCTTACTTTACGTTGCCTTACCTTACGTTGCCTTACGTTGCCTTACCTAACGTTGCATTACGTTGCCTTACCTTACGTTGCCTTTCGTTGCCTTGCCTTACGTTGCCTTATCTTGCCTTACGTTGCCTTACGTTGCCTTACCTTACATTGCCTTACCGGACGTTGCTTTACCTTACGTTGCCTTACCTTACGTTGCCTTACCTTACGTTGCCTTACGTTGCCTTACATTACGTTGCCTTACGTTGCCTTACCTTACGTTGCCTTACATTACGTTGACTTACGTTGCCTTACCTTACGTTGCTTTAACTTACGTTGCATTACCTTACGTTGCCTTACGTTGTCTTACCTTACGTTGCCTTACGTTGCTTTACCTTACGTTGCCTTAACTTACGTTGCCTTAACTTACGTTGCCTTACCTTACGTTGCCTTACCTTACGTTGCCTTACGTTGCCTTACCTTACGTTGCCTTACCTTACGTTGTCTTACCTTACGTTGCCTTACCTTACGTTGCTTTACCTTACGTTGCCTTACCTTACGTTGCTTTAACTTACGTTGCCTTACCTTACGTTTCCTTATGTTACCTTACGTTACGTTGCCTTACTTTGCATTACCTTACGTTGCCTTGCCTTACGTTGTCTTGCCTTACGTTCCTTTGCCTTGCCTTACCTTACGTTGACTTACGTTGCCTTACCTTACGTTGCATTCACCTTGCCTTACGTTGCCTTACGTTCCCTTACCTTACGGTGCCTTATTTTACGTTGCCTTACCTTATGTTGCCTTATGTTGCCTTACCTTACGTTGCCTTACCTTACATTGCCTTACTTTACGTTGCCATACCTTACGTTGCCTTACCTTACGTTGCCTTACCTTATGTTGCCTTACCTTATGTTGCCTTACCTTACGTTGCCTTACCTTACATTGCCTTACTTTACGTTGCCATACCTTACGTTGCCTTACCTTACGTTGCCTTACGTTGCCTTACCTTATGTTGCCTTACCTTATGTTGCCTTACCTTACGTTGCCTTACTTTAAGTTGCGTTAATTTACGTTGCCTTAATTTACGTTGCCTTACCTTACGTTGCCTTACGTTGCCTTAACTTACGTTGCCTTTACCTTACGTTGTCCTACGTTGCCTTTACCTTACGTTGCCTTACTTTACGTTGCTTTACGTTGCCTTGCCTTACGTTGCTTTACCTAACGTTGCTTTACCTTACGTTTCCTTACTTTGCCTTACCTTACGTTGCCTTGCCTTATGTTGCCTTGCCTTACGTTGCCTTACGTTGCCTTGCCTTACGTTCCCTTGCCTTGCCTTACCTTAAGTTGATTTACGTTGCCTTACCTTACGTTGCCTTACCTTACGTTGCATTTACGTTGCCTTGCCTTATGTTGCCTTACGTTCCCTTACCTTACGTTTCCTTACCTTATGTTGCCTTACGTTTCCTTACTTTACGTTTCCTTTCGTTGCCTTACTTTATGTTGCCTTACCTTACGTTGCCTTTCCTTACGTTGCCTTGCCTTACCTTGCCTTACCTTACGTTGCCTTACCTTTCTTAGCCTTACGTTGCCTTACTTTACGTTGCCTTATCTTACGTTGCCTTATCTTCCGTTGCCTTACGTTGCCTTACCTTACGTTGCCTTACCTTACGTTGCCTTGCCTTACGTTGCCTTGCCTTCCATTGCTTTACGTTGCCTTGCTTTACGTTGCTTTACATTTCCTTGCTTTACGTTGCCTTGCCTTGCTTTACGTTGCCTTGCCTTGCCTTGCTTTACGTTGGTTTACGTTGCCTTGTTTTACATTGCTTTACGTTACCTTACGTTACGTACTTTACGTTGTCTTGCTTTACGTTGCCTTGCCTTGCTTTACGTTGGTTTACGTTGCCTTGCTTTACGTTGCTTTACGTTGCCTTGCTTTACGTTGCCTTGCCTTGCCTTGCTTTACGTTGCTTTACGTTGCCTTGCTTTACGTTGCCTTGCCTTGCTTTACGTTGCTTTACGTTGCCTTGCTTTACGTTGCCTGGATTTACGTTGCCTTACTTTACGTTTCCTTGCTTTACGTTCCTTTACGTTGCCTTGCTTTGCGTTGCTTTACGTTGCCTTGCTTTACGTTGCCTTGCTTTACGTTGCCTTGCCTTGCCTTGATTTAGGTTGCCTTGCCTTGCCTTGCTTTACGTTGCTTTACGTTGCCTTGCTTTACGTTGCCTTGCCTTGCCTTGCTTTACGTTGCCTTGCCTTGTCTTTCTTTTCTTGGTTTACGTTGCCTTGCTTTACATTGCTTTACGTTGCCTTGCTTTACGTTGCTTTACGTTGTCTTGCTTTACGTTGCCTTGCCTTGCCTTGCTTCACTTTGGTTTACGTTGCCTTGCTTTACGTTGCCTTGCTTTACGTTGCCTTGCCTTGCCTTGCTTTACGTTGCTTTACGTTGCCTTGCTTTACGTTGATTTGCCTTGCTTTACGTTTCTTTACGTTTCCTTGCTTTACATTGCTTTACGTTGCCTTGCTTTACGTTGCCTTGCTTTACGTTGCTTTACTTTCCCTTGATTTACGTTGCTTTACGTTGCTTTACGTTGCTTTACTTTACGTAGCTTTACGTTGCCTTGCTTTATGTTGCCTTGCATTACGTTGCTTTACGTGGCCTTACTTTACGTTGTCTTGCTTTACGTTGCTTTACGTTGCCTTGCTTTACGTTGCTTTACGTTGCCTTACTTTACGTTGCCTTACTTTACGTTGCTTTACGTTGCCTTGCTTTACGTTGCCTTACTTTACGTTGCCTTACGTTGCCTAACTTTAAGTTGCCTTGCTTTACTTTGCTATACGTTGCCTTGCTTTACGTTGACTTACGTTGCCTTGCTTTACGCTGCTTTACGTTGCATTACTTTACGTTGCTTTACGTTGCCTTACTTTACGTTGCCTTACGTTGCCTTGCTTTACGTTGCTTTACGTTGCTTTTCTTTACGTTGCTTTAAGTTGCCTTGCTTTACGTTGCCTTGCTTTACGTTGCTTTACGTTGCCTTGCTTTACTTTTCCTTGCTTTACGTTGCTTTACGTTGCCTTACTTTATGTAGCCTTACGTTGCTTTACGTTGCCATACTTAACTTTGCCTTGCTTTACGTTGCTTTAAGTTGCCTTGCTTTACCTTGCTTTACGTTTCCTTGCTTTACGTTGCCTTGCCTTGCTTTGCTTTACGTTGCCTTGCCTTGCCTTGCTTTAGGTTGCCTTGCCTTGCCTTGCTTTACGTTGCTTTACGTTGCCTTGCTTTACTTTGCTCTACGTTGCCTTGCTTTACGTTGCCTTGCCTTGCCTTGCTTTACGTTGCCTTGCCTTATCTTTCTTTTCTTGGTTTACGTTGCCTTGCTTTACATTGCTTTACGTTGCCTTACTTTACGTTGCTTTACGTTGTCTTGCTTTACGTTGCCTTGCCTTGCCTTGCTTTACGTTGCTTTTCGTTGCCTTGCTTTACGTTGCCTTGCCTTGCCTTCCTTTACGTTGCTTTACGTTGCCTTGCTTTACATTGCTTTACGTTGCCTTGCTTTACGTTGCTTTACGTTGCCTTGCTTTACGTTGCTTTACGTTGCCTTGCTTTACGTTGCCTTGCTTTACGTTGCTTTACGTTGCCTTGCTTTACGTTGCCTTGCCTTCCATTGCTTTACGTTGCCTTGCATTACGTTGCTTTACATTGCCGTGCTTTACTTTGCCATGCCTTGCTTTACGTTGCCTTGCCTTGTCTTGCTTTACGTTGGTTTACGTTGCCTTGTTTTACATTGCTTTAAGTTGCCTTGCCTTGCCTTGCTTTACGCTGCTTTACGTTGCCTTGCTTTACGTTGCCTTGCCTTGCCTTCCTTTACTTTGCTTTACGTTGCCTTGCTTTACATTTCTTTATGTTGCCTTGCTTTACGTTGCTTTACGTTGCCTTGCTTTACGTTGCTTTACGTTGCCTTGCTTTACGTTGCCTTGCCTTCCATTGCTTTACGTTGCCTTGCTTTACGTTGCTTTACATTTCCTTGCTTTACGTTGCCTTGCCTTGCTTTACGTTGCCTTGCCTTGTCTTGCTTTACGTTGGTTTACGTTGCCTTGTTTTACATTGCTTTACGTTGCCTTACGTTACGTACTTTACGTTGTCTTGCTTTACGTTGCCTTGCCTTGCCTTGCTTTACGTTGGTTTACGTTGCCTTGCTTTACGTTGCTTTACGTTGCCTTGCTTTACGTTGCCTTGCCTTGCCTTGCTTTACGTTGCTTTACGTTGCCTTGCTTTACGTTGCCTTGCCTTGCCTTGCTTTACGTTGCTTTACGTTGCCTTGCTTTACGTTGCTTTACGTTGCCTTGATTTACGTTGCCTTACTTTACGTTTCCTTGCTTTACGTTCCTTTACGTTGCCTTGCTTTGCGTTGCTTTACGTTGCCTTGCTTTACGTTGCTTTACGTTGCCTTACGTTGCCTTGCTTTACATTGCCTTGCTTTACTTTGCATTACGTTGCCTTGCTTTACGTTGCCTTGATTTACGTTGCTTTACGTTGCCTTGCTTTACGTTGCCTTGCTTTACGTTGTGTTACGTTGCGTTGCTTTATGTTGCCTTGCTTTATGTTGCTTTACGTTGCCTTTCTTTATTTGCCTTGATTTAAATTGCTTTACGTAGCCATGCTTTACGTTGCGTTGCTTTATGTTGCCTTGCTTTATGTTGCTTTACGTTGCCTTTCTTTATTTGCCTTGATTTAAATTGCTTTACGTAGCCATGCTTTACGTTGCGTTGCTTTACGTTGCCTTACTCTACGTTGCCTTACGTTTCCTTAAATTAACCTTGCCTTGTTTTACGTTGCTATACGTTGCCTTGCTTTACGTTGCCTTACGTTCCCTTTACTTTACGTTGCCTTACTTTAGGTTGCTTTACGTTGCCTTGCTTTACGTTGCCTTACTTTACGTTGCCTTACGTTGCCTTACTTTACCTTGCTTTACGTTGCCTTACTTTACATTGCCTTGCCTTACGTTGCTTTACGTTGCTTTACTTTACGTTGCCTTGCCTTTGTTGCTTTACGTTGCCTTACTTTACGTTGCCTTGCCTTACGTTGCTTTACGATGCCTTACTTTACGTTGCCTTACTTTACGTTGCCTTGCCTTACGTTGCTTTACATTGCTTTACTTTACGTTGCCTTACTTTACGTTGCCTTCCCTTACATTGCTCTACTTTACGTTGCCTTACTTTACGTTGCTTTACGTTGCCTTACTCTACGTTGCCTTACTTTACGTTCCCTTCCCTTACTTTGCTTTATGTTGCCTTACTTTATGTTGCCTTACTTTACGTTGCCTTGCTTACGTTGCCTTACTTTACGTAGCCTTGCCTTACGTTGCTTTACGTTGCCTTACTTTACGTTGCCTTACTTTACGTTGCCTTGCCTTACGTTGCCTTACTTTACGTTGCCTTACGTTGCTTTACGTTGCCTTACTTTACGTTGCCTTGCCTTACGTTGCTTTACGTTGCCTTACTTTACGTTGCCTTACTTTACGTTGCCTTACTTTACGTTGCCTTGCATTACGTTGCCTTGCCTTACGTTGCTTTAAGTTGCCTTACTTTACGTTGCCTTACTTTACGTTGCCTTCCTTTATGTTGCTTTACGTTCCTTACTTTACGTTGCCTTACTTTACGTTGCTTTACGTTATATTGCTTTACTTTGATTTACGTTGCCTTACTTTACGTTGCCCTTCTTTACGTTGCCTTACTTTACGTTGCTTTACGTTACCTTACTTTACATTGCCTTAATTTACGTTGCTTTACGTTACCTTGCTTTACGTTTCCTTTCGTTGCCTTACTTTATGTTGCCTTACCTTACGTTGCCTTACGTTGCCTTAACTTACGTTGCCTTAACTTACGTTGCCTTACCTTACGTTGCCGTACGTTGCCTTAACTTACGTTGCCTTAAGTTGCCTTACCTTACGTTGCCTTGCCTTGCCTTACGTTGCCTTACCTTACTTTGCCTTACCTTACATTGCCTTACGTTGCCTTACCTTACATTGCCTTACGTTGCCTTCAATTACGTTACCTTACCTTACGTTGCCTTACGTTGTCTTACCTAACGTTACCTTACTTTGCCTTACTTTACGTTGCCTTGCCTTACGTTGATTTAACTTGCCTTACCTTACGTTGCCTTGCCTTACGTTGCCTTGCCTTACGTTGCTTTAACTTACGTTGCCTTAATTTGCCTTACCTTACGTTGCCTTGCCTTACATTCCCTTACGTTGCCTTACCTTACGTTGCCTTACGTTGCCTTATGTTGCCTTACTTTACGTTGCCTTGCCTTACTTCGCCTTACGTTGCCTTACCTTAAGTTGCCTTACGTTGCCTTACCTTACGTTGCCTTGCCTTATGTTGCCTTACGTTGCCTTACCTTACGTTCCCTTACCTTACGTTGCCTTACCTTACGTTGCCTTACGTTGCCTTACTTTACGTTGCCTTACGTTGCCTTGCCTTACGTTGCCTTACCTTACATTGCCTTGCTTACGTTGCCTTACGTTGCAATACCTTACGTTGCCTTGCCTTACGTTGCCTTACGTTGCCTTACCTTCCGTTGCCTCGCCTTTACGTTGCTTTTCCTTACGTTGCGTTACCTTACGTTGCCTTACGTTGTCTTACCTTACGTTGCCTTCCTTTACTTTGCCTTACCTTACGTTGCCTTACATTTCCTTACCTTACGTTGCCTAACTTTACGTTGCCTTACATTACGTTGCCTTGCCTTACGTTGCCTTGCCTTACGTTGCCTTGCCTTGCTTTGCCTTGCCTTGCTTTGCCTTGCCTTTGCCTTTCCTTACGTTGCCTTACGTTGCTTTACGTTGCCTTACTTTGCGTTGCCTTACGTTGCCTTATCTTAAGTTGCCTTACTTTACGTTGCCTTATCTTACGTTGCCTTGTCTTGCCTTACGTTGCCTTACCTTACGTTGCCTTACATTACGTTGCCTTACCTTACGTTGCTTTAACTTATGTTGCCTTACCTTACGTTGCCTTACGTTGCCTTACCTTACGTTGCATTACCTTACGTTGCTTTACCTTACGTTGCCTTAACTTACGTTGCCTTACGTTGCCTTACCTTACGTTGCCTTACCTTACGTTGCCTTACGTTACGTTGCTTTACCTTACGTTGCTTTACCTTACGTTGCTTTACCTTACGTTGCCTTACCTTACGTTGCCTTACGTTGCCTTACCTTACGTTGCCTTACCTTACTTTGCTTTACCTTACGTTGTCTTACCTTACGTTGCCTTACGTTGCCTTACCTTACGTTGCCTTACCTTACGTTGCCTTACGTTGCCTTACCTTACTTTGCTTTACCTTACGTTGCCTTACCTTACGTTTCCTTATGTTACCTTACCTTACGTTGCCTTACTTTGCCTTACCTTACGTTGCCTTGCCTTATGTTGCCTTGCCTTACGTTGCCTTGCCTTACGTTCCTTTGCCTTGCCTTACCTTACGTTGACTTACGTTGCCTTACCTTACGTTGCATTCACCTTGCCTTACGTTGCCTTGCCTTACGTTCCCTTACCTTACGTTGCCTTATTTTACGTTGCCTTAACTTATGTTGCCTTATGTTGCCTTACCTTACGTTGTCTTACCTTACGTTGCCTTACTTTACGTTGCCTTACCTTACGTTGCCTTACCTTACGTTGCCTTACGTTGCCTTACCTTATGTTGCCTTACCTTACGTTGCCTTACGTAGACTTACCTTACGTTGCCTTACGTAGCCTTACCTTACGTTGCCTTACTGTACGTTGCCTTAAGTTGCCTTACCTTACGTTGCCTTACTTTAAGTTGCGTTACCTTACGTTGCCTTAATTTACGTTGCCTTACCTTACGTTGCCTTACCTTACGTTGCCTTAACTTACGTTGCCTTTACCTTACGTTGTCCTACGTTGCCTTTACCTTACGTTGCCTTACTTTACGTTGCCTTACGTTGCCTTACCTTACGTTGCTTTACCTTACGTTTCCTTACCTTACTTTTCCTTATGTTACCTTACCTTACGTTGCCTTTCTTTGCCTTACTTTGCCTTACCTTACGTTGCCTTGCCTTATGTTGCCTTGCCTTACGTTGCCTTACGTTGCCTTGCCTTACGTTCCCTTGCCTTGCCTTACCTTAAGTTGATTTACGTTGCCTTACCTTACGTTGCCTTACCTTACGTTGCATTTACGTTGCCTTACGTTGCCTTGCCTTATGTTTCCTTACGTTCCCTTACCTTACGTTGCCTTACCTTATGTTGCCTTACGTTTCCTTACCTTACGTTTCCTTTCGTTGCCTTACTTTATGTTGCCTTACCTTACGTTGCCTTACGTTGCCTTACCTTACGTTGCCTTACCTTACTTTGCCTTACCTTACGTTGCCTTACCTTACGTTGCCTTACCTTACGTTGCCTTACCTTACGTTGCCTTACCTTACGTTGCCTTACGTTGCCTTACCTAACGTTGCCTTACGTTGCCTTACTTTACGTTGCCTTGCCTTACGTTGCCTTGCCTTACGTTGCCTTACCTTACGTTGCCTTGCCTTACGTTGCCTTGCCTTACGTTGCCTTGCCTTACGTTGCTTTGCCTTACGTTGCCTTGCCTTACGTTGCCTTGCCTTACGTTGCCTTGCCTTACGTTGCCTTGCGTTACGTTGCCTTGCGTTACGTTGCCTTACCTTACGATGCCTTACCTTACATTGCCTTACCTTACTTTGCCTTACCTTACTTTGCCTTACCTTACATTGCCTTACCTTACATTGCCTTACGTTGCCTTACCTTACGTTTCCTTACGTTGCCTTGCCTTACGTTGCCTTACGTTGCCTTACTTTGCGTTGCCTTCCGTTGCCTTACCTTAAGTTGCCTTACTTTACGTTGCCTTATCTTACGTTGCCTTACGTTGCCTTACCTAACGTTGCATTACGTTGCCTTACCTTACGTTGCCTTTCGTTGCCTTGCCTTACGTTGCCTTATCTTACGTTGCCTTGTCTTGCCTTACGTTGCCTTACCTTACGTTGCCTTACCGGACGTTGCTTTACCTTACGTTGCCTTACCTTACGTTGCCTTACATTACGTTGCCTTACGTTGCCTTACCTTACGTTGCTTTAACTTACGTTGCCTTACCGGACGTTGCCTTACGTTGCCTTACCTTACGTTGCCTTACCGGACGTTGCTTTACCTTACGTTGCCTTACCTTACGTTGCCTTGCCTTACGTTGCCTTACGTTGCCTTGCCTTACGTTCCCTTGCCTTGCCTTACCTTAAGTTGATTTACGTTGCCTTACCTTACGTTGCCTTACCTTACGTTGCATTTACGTTGCCTTACGTTGCCTTGCCTTATGTTGCCTTACGTTTCCTTACCTTACGTTTCCTTTCGTTGCCTTACTTTATGTTGCCTTACCTTACGTTGCCTTACGTTGCCTTACCTTACGTTGCCTTGCCTTACCTTTCCTTACCTTACGTTGCCTTACCTTTTTTAGCCTTACGTTGCCTTACTTTACGTTGCCTTATCTTACGTTGCCTTATCTTCCGTTGCCTTACGTTGCCTTACCTTACGTTGCCTTGCCTTACGTTGCCTTGCCTTACGTTGCCTTGCCTTACGTTGCCTTGCCTTACGTTGCCTTACGTTGCCTTGCCTTGCTTTACGTTGCCTTGCTTTACTTTACGTTGCCTTGCCTTGCTTTACGTTGCCTTGACTTCCTTTACGTTGCCTTGCTTTACTTCACGTTGCCTTGCCTTACTTTACGTTGCCTTGCCTTCCTTTACGTTGCCTTTCCTTCCTTTACGTTTCCTTGCCTTACTTTACGTTGCCTTGCCTTACTTTACGTTGCCTTGCCTTACTTTACGTTGCCTTGCTTTGTTTTACGTTGCCTTGCTTTGTTTTACGTTGCCTTGGCTTACTTTACGTTGCCTTGCCTTACTTTACGTTGCCTTGCCTTGCCTTACTTTGCCTTGTCTTGCCTTATGTTGCCTTGCCTTGCCTTGCCTTACGTTGCCTTGCCTTGCCTTGCGTTACGTTGCCTTACCTTACTTTGCCTTACATTACGTTGCCTTACGTTGCCTTACCTTACGTTGCCTTACTTTACGTTGCTTTACCTTAAGTTGCCTTACGTTGCCTTACCTTACGTTGCCTTACATTGCCTTACCTTACGTTGCCTTACATTGCCGTACCTTACGTTGCCTTACCTTACGTTGCCTTAACTTACGTTGCCTTGCCTTGCCTTACGTTGCCTTACCTTACGTTACCTTCCGTTGCCTTACATTACGTCGCCTTACCTTACGTTGCCTTACCTTATGTTGCCTTACCTTACGTTGCCTTTAATTTACGTTGCTTTAACTTATGTTGCCTTACGTTGCCTTACCTTACTTTGCCTTACCTTACGTTGCCTTACCTTACGTTGCCTTACCTTACATTGCCTTACGTTGCCTTACCTTACGTTGCCTTAACTTACGCTGCCTTACGTTGCCTTACCTAACGTTGCCTTACGTTGCCTTACTTTACGTTGCCTTGCCTCACGTTGCCTTACGTTGCCTTACCTTACGTTGCCTTGCCTTACGTTGCCTTGCCTTACGTTGCCTTGCCTTACGTTGCCTTGCCTTACGTTGCCTTACTTTGCGTTGCCTTACGTTGCCTTACCTTAAGTTGCCTTACTTTACGTTGCCTTACCTTACGTTGCCTTACGTTGCCTTACCTAACGTTGCATTACGTTGCCTTACCTTACGTTGCCTTTCGTTGCCTTGCCTTACGTTGCCTTATCTTGCCTTACGTTGCCTTACGTTGCCTTACCTTACGTTGCCTTACCGGACGTTGCTTTACCTTACGTTGCCTTACCTTACGTTGCCTTACGTTGCCTTACATTACGTTGCCTTACGTTGCCTTACCTTACGTTGCCTTACATTACGTTGACTTACGTTGCCTTACCTTACGTTGCTTTAACTTACGTTGCATTACCTTACGTTGCCTTACGTTGTCTTACCTTACGTTGCCTTACGTTGCTTTACCTTACGTTGCCTTAACTTACGTTGCCTTAACTTACGTTGCCTTACCTTACGTTGCCTTACGTTGCCTTACCTTACGTTGCCTTACCTTACGTTGCTTTACCTTACGTTGCTTTACCTTACGTTGCCTTACCTTACGTTGCCTTACCTTACGTTGTCTTACGTTGCCTTACCTTACTTTGCTTTACCTTACGTTGTCTTACCTTACGTTGCCTTACCTTACGTTGCCTTACCTTACGTTGCTTTAACTTACGTTGCCTTACCTTACGTTTCCTTATGTTACCTTACGTTACGTTGCCTTACTTTGCATTACCTTACGTTGCCTTGCCTTACGTTGTCTTGCCTTACGTTCCTTTGCCTTGCCTTACCTTACGTTGACTTACGTTGCCTTACCTTACGTTGCATTCACCTTGCCTTACGTTGCCTTACGTTCCCTTACCTTACGGTGCCTTATTTTACGTTGCCTTACCTTATGTTGCCTTATGTTGCCTTACCTTACGTTGCCTTACCTTACATTGCCTTACTTTACGTTGCCATACCTTACGTTGCCTTACCTTACGTTGCCTTACCTTATGTTGCCTTACCTTATGTTGCCTTACCTTACGTTGCCTTACCTTACATTGCCTTACTTTACGTTGCCATACCTTACGTTGCCTTACCTTACGTTGCCTTACGTTGCCTTACCTTATGTTGCCTTACCTTATGTTGCCTTACCTTACGTTGCCTTACTTTAAGTTGCGTTAATTTACGTTGCCTTAATTTACGTTGCCTTACCTTACGTTGCCTTTACCTTACGTTGTCCTACGTTGCCTTTACCTTACGTTGCCTTACTTTACGTTGCTTTACGTTGCCTTGCCTTACGTTGCTTTACCTAACGTTGCTTTACCTTACTTTTCCTTACCTTACGTTTCCTTATGTTACCTTACCTTACGTTGCCTTGCCTTATGTTGCCTTGCCTTACGTTGCCTTACGTTCCCTTGCCTTGCCTTACCTTAAGTTGATTTACGTTGCTTTACCTTACGTTGCCTTACCTTACGTTGCATTTACGTTGCCTTACGTTGCCTTGCCTTATGTTGCCTTACGTTCCCTTACCTTACGTTTCCTTACCTTATGTTGCCTTACGTTTCCTTACTTTACGTTTCCTTTCGTTGCCTTACTTTATGTTGCCTTACCTTACGTTGCCTTACCTTACGTTGCCTTGCCTTACCTTGCCTTACCTTACGTTGCCTTACCTTTCTTAGCCTTACGTTGCCTTACTTTACGTTGCCTTATCTTACGTTGCCTTATCTTCCGTTGCCTTACGTTGCCTTACCTTACGTTGCCTTGCCTTACGTTGCCTTGCCTTACGTTGCCTTGCCTTACGTTGCCTTGCCTTACGTTGCCTTGCCTTACGTTGCCTTGCCTTACGTTGCCTTGCCTTACGTTGCCTTGCCTTACGTTGCCTTGCCTTACATTGCTTTGCCTTCCGTTGCCTTACTTTATATTGCCTTGCCTTGCTTTACGTTGCCTTGACTTCCTTTACGTTGCCTTGCCTTACTTTACGTTGCCTTGCCTTACTTTACGTTGCCTTGCCTTACTTTACGTTGCCTTGCCTTACTTTACGTTGCCTTGCTTTGTTTTACATTGCCTTACTTTGTTTTACATTGCCTTGCCTTACTTTACGTTGCCTTGCCTTACTTTACGTTGCCTTGCCTTACTTTACGTTGTCTTGCCTTGCCTTACGTTGCCTTGCCTTGCCTTAGGTTGCCTTGCCTTGCCTTGCCTTACGTTGCCTTGCCTTGCCTTGCGTTACGTTGCCTTACCTTACTTTGCCTTACATTACGTTGCCTTACATTGCCTTACCTTACATTGCCTTACATTGCCGTACCTTACGTTGCCTTACCTTACGTTGCCTTAACTTACGTTGCCTTAAGTTGCCTTACCTTACGTTGCCTTGCCTTGCCTTACGTTGCCTTACCTTACGTTACCTTCCGTTGCCTTACATTACGTCGCCTTACCTTACGTTGCCTTACTTTACGTTGCTTTACCTTATGTTGCCTTACGTTGCCTTACCTTACGTTGCTTTACCTTACATTGCCTTACCTTACGTTGCCTTACCTTACGTTGCCTTACCTTACATTGCCTTACGTTGCCTTACCTTACGTTACCTTAACTTACGCTGCCTTACGTTGCCTTACCTAACGTTGCCTTACGTTACCTTACTTTACGTTGCCTTGCCTTACGTTGCCTTACCGGACGTTGCTTTACCTTACGTTGCCTTACCTTACGTTGCCTTACGTTGCCTTACCTTACGTTGCTTTAACTTACGTTGCCTTACGTTGCCTTACCTTACGTTGCCTTACCTTACGTTGCCTTAACTTACGTTGCCTTACCTTACGTTGCCTTACCTTACGTTGCCTTACCTTACGTTGCCTTACCTTACGTTGCCTTACCTTACGTTGCTTTACCTTACGTTGCTTTACCTTACGTTGCCTTACCTTACGTTGCCTTACCTTACGTTGCCTTACGTTGCCTTACCTTACTTTGCTTTACCTTACGTTGTCTTACCTTACGTTGCCTTACCTTACGTTGTCTTACCTTACGTTGCCTTACCTTACGTTGCCTTACCTTACGTTGCCTTACGTTGCCTTACCTTACGTTGCTTTACCTTACGTTGCCTTACCTTACGTTTCCTTATGTTACCTTACGTTACGTTGCCTTACTTTGCCTTACCTTACGTTGCCTTGCCTTATGTTGTCTTGCCTTACGTTGCCTTGCCTTACGTTCCTTTGCCTTGCCTTACCTTACGTTGACTTACGTTGCCTTACCTTACGTTGCATTCACCTTGCCTTACGTTGCCTTACGTTCCCTTACCTTACGTTGCCTTATTTTACGTTGCCTTACCTTATGTTGCCTTATGTTGCCTTACCTTACGTTGCCTTACCTTACGTTGCCTTACTTTACGTTGCCTTACCTTACGTTGCCTTACGTTGCCTTACCTTATGTTGCCTTACCTTACGTTGCCTTACGTAGCCTTACCTTACGTTGCCTTACTGTACGTACCTTAAGTTGCCTTACCTTACGTTGCCTTACTTTAAGTTGCGTTACCTTACGTTGCCTTAATTTACGTTGCCTTACCTTACGTTGCCTTACGTTGCCTTAACTTACGTTGCCTTTACCTTACGTTGTCCTACGTTGCCTTTACCTTACGTTGCCTTACTTTACGTTGCCTTACGTTGCCTTGCCTTACGTTGCTTTACCTAACGTTGCTTTACCTTACGTTTCCTTACCTTACGTTTCCTTATGTTACCTTACCTTACGTTGCCTTACTTTGCCTTACTTTGCCTTACCTTACGTTGCCTTGCCTTATGTTGCCTTGCCTTACGTTGCCTTACGTTGCCTTGCCTTACGTTCCCTTGCCTTGCCTTACCTTAAGTTGATTTACGTTGCCTTACCTTAGGTTGCCTTACCTTACGTTGCATTTACGTTGCCTTACGTTGCCTTGCCTTATGTTGCCTTACGTTCCCTTACCTTATGTTGCCTTACCTTATGTTGCCTTACGTTTCCTTACCTTACGTTTCCTTTCGTTGCCTTACTTTATGTTGCCTTACCTTACGTTGCCTTACGTTGCCTTACCTTACGTTGCCTTGCCTTACCTTGCCTTACCTTACGTTGCCTTACCTTTCTTAGCCTTACGTTGCCTTACTTTACGTTGCCTTATCTTACGTTGCCTTATCTTCCGTTGCCTTACGTTGCCTTACCTTACGTTGCCTTACCTTACGTTGCCTTGCCTTACGTTGCCTTGCCTTACGTTGCCTTGCCTTACGTTGCCTTACCTTACGTTACCTTCCGTTGCCTTACATTACGTCGCCTTACCTAACGTTGCCTTACCTTACGTTGCCTTACCTTACATTGCCTTACCTTACATTGCCTTGCCTTGCCTTACGTTTCCTTACCTTACGTTGCCTTACCTTACATTGCCTTACGTTGCCTTAACTTACGCTGCCTTACGTTGCCTTACGTTGCCTTACTTTACGTTGCCTTGCCTTACGTTGCCTTACGTTGCCTTACCTTACGTTGCCTTGCCTTACGTTGCCTTGCCTTACGTTGTCTTGCCTTACGTTGCCTTGCCTTACGTTGCCTTGCGTTACGTTGCCTTGCGTTACGTTGCCTTACCTTACGTTGCCTTACCTTACGTTGCCTTACCTTACATTCCCTTACCTTACATTGCCTTACGTTGCCTTACCTTACGTTGCCTTGCCTTGCCTTACCTTACGTTGCCTTGCCTTTAATTTGCTTTACCTTACGTTGCGTTACCTTACGTTGCCTTACCTTACGTTGCCTTACTTCACGTTTCCTTACCTTACGTTGCCTTACGTTTCCTTACCTTACGATGCCTTACTTTACGTTGCCTTACCTTACGTTGCTTTGCCTTAAGTTGCTTTAACTTAGGTTGCCTTAAGTTGCCTTACCTTACGTTGCCTTGCCTTACATTCCCTTACGTTACCTTACCTTACGTTGCCTTACGTTGCCTTACCTTACGTTGCCTTACGTTGCCTTACCTTACGTTGCCTTACGTTGCCTTACGTTTCCTTACCTTACGTTGCCTTACGTTGCCTTACCTTACGTTGCCTTACGTTGCCTTTCCTTACGTTGCCTTACGTTGCCTTACCTTACGTTGCCTTACGTTGCCTTACCTTACGTTGCCTTACGTTGCCTTACCTTACGTTGCCTTACGTTGCCTTACCTTACGTTGCCTTACGTTGTGTTGCCTTACGTTGCCTTACTTTGCCTTGCCTTACTTTGCCTTACGTTGCCTTACCTTACGTTGCCTTGCTTACGTTGCCTTATGTTGCATTACCTTACGTTGCCTTGCCTTACGTTGCCTTACATTGCCTTACCTTCCGTTGCCTCGCCTTTACGTTGCTTTACCTTACGTTGCGTTACCTTTACGTTGCCTTACGTTGCCTTACCTTACGTTGCCTTACTTTACGTTGCCTTACATATACGTTGCCTTACATTTCCTTACCTTACGTTGCCTTACTTTACGTTGCCTTACCTTACGTTGCCTCACGTAGCCTTACCTTACGTTGCCTTACTGTACGTTGCCTTAAGTTGCCTTACCTTACGTTGCCTTACTTTGCCTTACCTTATGTTGCCTTACTTAGCGTTGCCTTACGTTGCCTTACCTTACATTGCCTTACGTTGCCGTAACTTACGTTGCCTTTACCATACGTTGCCCTACATTGCCTTACCTTACATTGCCATACCTTACGTTGCCTTACCTTACGTTGCCTTACTTTAAGTTGCCTTACGTTGCCTTACTTTAAGTTGCCTTACATTGCCTTACCGAACGTTGCATTACGTTGCCTTACCTTACGTTGCCTTTCGTTGCCTTGCCTTACGTTGCCTTATCTTACGTTGCCTTATGTTGCCTTGACTTACGTTGCCTTACGTTACGTTGCCTTGTCTTGCCTTACGTTGCCTTACGTTGCCTTACCTTACGTTGCTTTACCTTACGTTGCCTTACCTTACGTTGCCTTACCTTACGTTGCTTTACCTTATGTTGACTTACCTTACGTTGCCTTACCTTACGTTGTCTTACGTTGCCTTACCTTACTTTGCCTTACCTTACGTTGCTTTACCTTACGTTGCCTTACGTTACCTCACGTTTCCTTACCTTACGTTGCCTTACCTTACGTTGCTTTAACTTACGTTTCCTTACCTTACGTTGCCTTACCTTACGTTGCCTTACCTTACGTTGCCTTACCTTACGTTGCCTTACCTTACGTTGCCTTGCCTTACGTTGCCTTGCCTTACGTTGCCTTACATTGCCTTACCGTACCTTGCCTTACGTTGCCTTGCCTTACGTTGCCTTGCCTTACGTTGCCTTGCCTTACGTTGCCCTGCCTTACATTGCCTTACTTTGCCTTACCTTACGTTGTCTTGCCTTACGTTGCCTCACGTTGTCTTTACCTTACGTTGCCTTACCTTACGTTGCCTTACGTTGCATTACCTTACGTTGCCTTGCCTTACGTTGCCTTACGTATCCTTACATTACGTTGCCTTACGTTGCCTTACCTTATGTTGCCTTTACCTTACGTTGCCTTGCCTTACGTTGCCTTGCCTTACGTTGCCTTGCCTTACGTTGCCTTGCCTTACGTTGCCTTGCCTTACGTCCCCTTACATTGCCTTACCTTACCTTACGTTGCCTTACCTTACGTTGCATTGCCTAACGTTGCCTTACGTTGCCTTACCTTACGTTGCCTTGCCTTACCTTACCTTACGTTGCCTTACCTTACGTTGCCTTACCTTACGTTGCCTTACATTGCCTTAACTTACGTTGCCTTACGTTGCCTTGCCTTACGTTATGTTGCCTTACGTTGCCTTACCTTACGTTGCCTTGCCTTACGTTGCCTTGCCTTACGTTGTCTTTACGTTGCCTTACCTTACGTAGCCTTACCTTACGTTTCCTTCCCTTACCTTACATTACCTTACCTTACGTTGCCTTACCTTACATTGCCTTACCTTACATTGCCTTACCGTACGTTCACTTACGTTGCCTTACCTTAAGTTGCCTTACGTTGCCTTACCTTACGTTGCCTTACTTTACGTTGCTTTACCTAACGTTTCCTTACGTTGCCTTACCTTACGTTGCCTTACTTTACGTTGCTTTACCTTAAGTTGCCTTACGTTGCCTTACCTTACGTTGCCTTACATTGCCTTACCTTACATTGCCTTACATTGCCGTACCTTACGTTGCCTTACCTTACGTTGCCTTAACTTACGTTGCCTTAAGTTGCCTTACCTTACGTTGCCTTGCCTTGCCTTACGTTGCCTTACCTTACGTTACCTTCCGTTGCCTTACATTACGTCGCCTTACCTTACGTTGCCTTACTTTACGTTGCTTTACCTTATGTTGCCTTACGTTGCCTTACCTTACGTTGCTTTACCTTTAAGTTGCCTTACCTTACGTTGCCTTACCTTACATTGCCTTACGTTGCCTTACCTTACGTTGCCTTAACTTACGCTGCCTTACGTTGCCTTACCTAACGTTGCCTTACGTTACCTTATTTTACGTTGCCTTGCCTTACGTTGCCTTACCTTACGTTGCCTTACCGGATGTTGCTTTACCTTACGTTGCCTTACCTTACGTTGCCTTACGTTGCCTTACCTTACGTTGCTTTAACTTACGTTGCCTTACCTTACGTTGCCTTACGTTGCCTTACCTTACGTTGCCTTTAACTTACGTTGCCTTACCTTACGTTGCCTTACGTTGCCTTACCTTATGTTGCCTTACCTTACGTTGCCTTACCTTACGTTGCTTTACCTTACGTTGCTTTACCTTACGTTGCCTTACCTTACGTTGCCTTACCTTACGTTGCCTTACGTTGCCTTACCTTACTTTGCTTTACCTTACGTTGTCTTACCTTACGTTGCCTTACCTTACGTTGTCTTACCTTACGTTGCCTTACCTTACGTTGCCTTACCTTGCCTTACCTTACGTTGCTTTACCTTACGTTGCCTTACCTTACGTTTCCTTATGTTACCTTACGTTACGTTGCCTTACTTTGCCTTACCTTACGTTGCCTTGCCTTATGTTGCCTTGCCTTACGTTGCCTTGCCTTACGTTCCTTTGCCTTGCCTTACCTTACGTTGACTTACGTTGCCTTACCTTACGTTGCATTCACCTTGCCTTACGTTGCCTTACGTTCCCTTACCTTACGTTGCCTTATTTTACGTTGCCTTAACTTATGTTGCCTTATGTTGCCTTACCTTACGTTGCCTTACCTTACGTTGCCTTACTTTACGTTGCCTTACCTTACGTTGCCTTACCTTACGTTGCCTTACGTTGCCTTACCTTATGTTGCCTTACCTTACGTTGCCTTACGTAGCCTTACCTTACGTTGCCTTACTGTACGTTGCCTTAAGTTGCCTTACCTTACGTTGCCTTACTTTAAGTTGCGTTACCTTACGTTGCCTTAATTTACGTTGCCTTACCTTACGTTGCCTTACGTTGCCTTAACTTACGTTGCCTTTACCTTACGTTGTCCTACGTTGCCTTTACCTTACGTTGCCTTACTTTACGTTGCCTTACGTTGCCTTGCCTTACGTTGCTTTACCTAACGTTGCTTTACCTTACGTTTCCTTACCTTACGTTTCCTTATGTTACCTTACCTTACGTTGCCTTACTTTGCCTTACTTTGCCTTACCTTACGTTGCCTTTCCTTATGTTGCCTTGCCTTACGTTGCCTTACGTTGCCTTGCCTTACGTTCCCTTGCCTTGCCTTACCTTAAGTTGATTTACGTTGCCTTACCTTAGGTTGCCTTACCTTACGTTGCATTTACGTTGCCTTACGTTGCCTTGCCTTATGTTGCCTTACGTTCCCTTACCTTATGTTGCCTTACCTTATGTTGCCTTACGTTTCCTTACCTTACGTTTCCTTTCGTTGCCTTACTTTATGTTGCCTTACCTTACGTTGCCTTACGTTGCCTTACCTTACGTTGCCTTGCCTTACCTTGCCTTACCTTACGTTGCCTTACCTTTCTTAGCCTTACGTTGCCTTACTTTACGTTGCCTTATCTTACGTTGCCTTATCTTCCGTTGCCTTACCTTACGTTGCCTTGCCTTACGTTGCCTTGCCTTACGTTGCCTTGCCTTACGTTGCCTTGCCTTACGTTGCCTTACCTTACGTTACCTTCCGTTGCCTTACATTACGTCGCCTTACCTTACGTTGCCTTACTTTACGTTGCCTTACCTTACGTTGCCTTACTTTACGTTGCTTTACCTTATGTTGCCTTACGTTGCCTTACCTTACTTTGCCTTACCTTACATTGCCTTGCCTTGCCTTACGTTTCCTTACCTTACGTTGCCTTACCTTACATTGCCTTACGTTGCCTTACCTTACGTTGCCTTAACTTACGCTGCCTTAACTTACGCTGCCTTACGTTGCCTTACGTTGCCTTACTTTACGTTGCCTTACGTTGCCTTGCCTTACGTTGCCTTGCCTTACGTTGCCTTGCCTGACGTTGCCTTGCCTTACGTTGTCTTGCCTTACGTTGCCTTGCCTTACGTTGCCTTGCCTTACGTTGCCTTGCGTTACGTTGCCTTGCGTTACGTTGCCTTACCTTACGTTGCCTTACCTTACGTTGCCTTACGTTGCCTTGCGTTACGTTGCCTTGCCTTACATTGCCTTGCCTTACGTTGCCTTGCCTTGCCTTACCTTACGTTGCCTTGCCTTTACGTTGCTTTACCTTACGTTGCGTTACCTTACGTTGCCTTACTTCACGTTTCCTTACCTTACGTTGCCTTACGTTTCCTTACCTTACGATGCCTTACTTTACGTTGCCTTACCTTACGTTGCTTTGCCTTAAGTTGCTTTAACTTAGGTTGCCTTAAGTTGCCTTACCTTACGTTGCCTTGCCTTACATTCCCTTACGTTACCTTACCTTACGTTGCCTTACGTTGCCTTACCTTACGTTGCCTTACGTTGCCTTTCCTTACGTTGCCTTACGTTGCCTTACCTTACGTTGCCTTACGTTGCCTTACCTTACGTTGCCTTACTTTGCCTTTCCTTACGTTGCCTTAGGTTGCCTTACCTTACGTTGCCTTACGTTGCCTTACCTTACGTTGCCTTACGTTGCCTTACCTTACGTTGCCTTGCCTTACTTTGCCTTGCCTTACTTTGCCTTACGTTGCCTTACCTTACGTTGCCTTGCTTACGTTGCCTTATGTTGCATTACCTTACGTTGCCTTGCCTTACGTTGCCTTACATTGCCTTACCTTCCGTTGCCTCGCCTTTACCTTGCTTTACCTTACGTTGCGTTACCTTTACGTTGCCTTACGTTGCCTTACCTTACGTTGCCTTACTTTACGTTGCCTTACATATACGTTGCCTTACATTTCCTTACCTTACGTTGCCTTACTTTACGTTGCCTTACCTTACGTTGCCTCACGTAGCCTTACCTTACGTTGCCTTACTGTACGTTGCCTTAAGTTGCCTTACCTTACGTTGCCTTACTTTGCCTTACCTTATGTTGCCTTACTTAGCGTTGCCTTACGTTGCCTTACCTTACATTGCCTTACGTTGCCGTAACTTACGTTGCCTTTACCATACGTTGCCCTACGTTGCCTTACCTTACGTTGCCATACCTTACGTTGCCTTACCTTACGTTGCCTTACTTTAAGTTGCCTTACGTTGCCTTACTTTAAGTTGCCTTACATTGCCTTACCGAACGTTGCATTACGTTGCCTTACCTTACGTTGCCTTTCGTTGCCTTGCCTTACGTTGCCTTATCTTACGTTGCCTTACGTTGCCTTACCTTACGTTGCCTTGTCTTGCCTTACGTTGCCTTACGTTGCCTTACCTTACGTTGCTTTACCTTACGTTGCTTTACCTTACGTTGCCTTACCTTACGTTGTCTTACGTTGCCTTACCTTACTTTGCCTTACCTTACTTTGCTTTACCTTACGTTGCCTTACGTTACCTCACGTTTCCTTACCTTACGTTGCCTTACCTTACGTTGCTTTACCTTACGTTGCCTTACCTTACGTTGCCTTACTTTGCCTTTACGTTGCGTTGCCTTGCCTTACGTTGCCTTACCTTACGTTGCCTTACCTTACGTTGCCTTACCTTACGTTGCCTTGCCTTACGTTGCCTTGCCTTACGTTGCCTTACATTGCCTTACCGTACCTTGCCTTACGTTGCCTTGCCTTACGTTGCCTTGCCTTACGTTGCCCTGCCTTACGTTGCCTTACTTTGCCTTACCTTACGTTGTCTTGCCTTACGTTGCCTCACGTTGTCTTTACCTTACGTTGCCTTACCTTACGTTGCCTTACGTTGCATTACCTTACGTTGCTTGCCTTACGTTGCCTTACGTATCCTTACATTACGTTGCCTTACGTTGCCTTACCTTATGTTGCCTTTACCTTACGTTGCCTTGCCTTACGTTGCCTTTACTTTGCGTTGCCTTACCTTACGTTCCCTTACTTTGCCTTACCTTACCTTACGTTGCCTTACCTTACGTTGCATTGCCTAACGTTGCCTTACGTTGCCTTACCTTACGTTGCCTTGCCTTACCTTACGTTGCCTTAACTTACGTTGCCTTACCTTACCTTACCTTACGTTGCCTTACCTTACGTTGCCTTACCTTACGTTGCCTTACATTGCCTTAACTTACGTTGCCTTACGTTGCCTTGCCTTACGTTATGTTGCCTTACGTTGCCTTACCTTACGTTGCCTTGCCTTACGTTGCCTTGCCTTACGTTGTCTTTACGTTGCCTTACCTTACGTAGCCTTACCTTACGTTTCCTTCCCTTACCTTACATTGCCTTACCTTACGTTGCCTTGCCTTACCTTACGTTGCATTACCTTACCTTACGTTGCCTTACCTTACATTGCCTTACCTTACATTGCCTTACCGTACGTTCACTTACGTTGCCTTACCTTAAGTTGCCTTACGTTGCCTTACCTTATGTTGCCTTACATTGCCTTACCTTACGTTGCCTTACGTCGCCTTACCTTACGTTACCTTACCTTACGTTGCCTTATGTTGCCTTACCTTACGTAGCCTTACCTTACGTTGTCTTAACTTACGTTGCCTTACGTTGGCTTACCTTACGTTGCCTTATCTTACGTTGCCTTACCTTACGTTGCCTTACCTTACGTTGCTTTACCTTACGTTGCCTTACCTTACGTTGCCTTACATTACGTTGCCTTGCCTTACCTTACGTTGCCTTACGTTGCCTTAACTTACGTTGCCTTACCTTACCTTACGTTGCCTTACCTTACGTTGCCTTAATTACGTTGCCTAACGTTGCCTTAGCTTACGTTGCCTTACCTTACCTTGTCTTACATTGCCTTTACCTTATGTTGCCTTACGTTGCCTTACCTTACCTTACCTTGCCCTACCTTACGTTGTCTTACCATACTTGCCTTACCTTACGTTGCCTTACTTTACGTTGCCTTACCTTACGTTGTCTTACCATACGTTGCCTTACGTTGCCTTACCTTACGTTGCCTTATGTTGCCTTACCTTACGTTGCCTTACATTACTTTGCCTTAATTTACGTTTCCTTACGCTGCCTTACCTTACGTTGCCTTACCTTACCTTACTTTGCTTTACGTTGCCTTACCTTACGTTGCCTTGCCTTACCTTACGTTCCTTGAGTTGCCTTACCTTACGTTGCCTTGCCTTAGCTTACGTTGCCTTACCTTATTTTCCCTTCCCTTTCCCTGGCTTAACTTGTCTTAAGATGCCTTACTTTGCCTTACCTTCCCTTGCCTTGCCTTGCCTTAAGTTGCCTTACATTACCTTACCTTCCCTTACGTTGCCTTCCCTTACGTTGCCTTACGTTGCCTTACCTTACCTTACGTTGCCTTACCTTACGTTGCCTTACGTTGACTTACCTTTACGTTGCCTTACGTTGCCTTACTTTACCTTAAGTTGCCTTACCTTACGTTGCCTTACATTGCCTTAACTTACGTTGCCTTACGTTGCCTTGCCTTACGTTGCCTTGCCTTACGTTGCCTTGCCTTACGTTGCCTTACCATACGTTGCCTTACCATACGTTGCCTTACTTTGCTTACCTTACGTTGCCTCACGTTGCCTTACCTTACGTTCCCTTACGTAGCCTTACGTTACGTTGCCTTACTGTACGTTGCCTTAAGTTGCCTTACCTTACGTTGCCTTACTTTGCCTTACCCTATGTTGCCTTACTTAGCGTTGCCTTACGTTGCCTTACCTTACGTTGCCTTACGTTGCCTTTACCATACGTTGCCCTACGTTGCCTTACCTTACGTTGCCTTACCTTACGTTGCCTTACTTTACGTTGCCTTATCTTACGTTGCCTTACCTTACGTTGCCTTACTTTACGTTGCCTTACCTTACGTTGCCTTAATTTATGTTGCCTTTCATTGCCTTTCCTAACGTTGCATTACGTTGCCTTACCTTACGTTGCCTTTCGTTGCATTACGTTGCCTTACCTTACGTTGCCTTTCGTTGCCTTGCCTTACGTTGCCTTACCTTACGTTGCCTTGACTTACGTTGCCTTGACTTACGTTGCCTTACCTTACGTTTCCTTACGTTGCCTTACCTTACGTTGCCTTACCTTACGTTGCCTTACCTTACGTTACCTTGCTTTGCCTTACTTTACCTTACCTTGCCTTACTTTTCCTTTACCTTGCCTTGCATTACTTAACCTTACCTTGCCTTGCCTTGCCTTACTTTACCTTATCTTGCCTTGCCTTAACTTTCCTTACTTTACCTTACCTTGCCTTAACTTTCCTTACTTTACCTTACCTTGCCTTACCTTACGTTACCTTACCTTGACTTACCTTGTCTTACCTTACCTTTTCTTACCTTGCCTTACCTTACTTTACCTTACCTTGCTTTGCCTTACTTTACCTTACCTTGCCTTACCTTACCTTGCCTTACCTTACCTTAGGTTACCTTACCTTACCTTGCCTTACCTTTCCTTACCTTACGTTACCTTACCTTGCCTTACCTTACTTTACCTTACCTTGCTTTGCCTTACTTTACCTTACCTTGCCTTACCTTGCCTTGCCTTACTTTACCTTACCTTGCCTTACCTTGCCTTGCCTTACTTTACCTTACCTTGCCTTACTTTACCTTACATTGCCTTACCTTACCTTACCTTGCCTTACCTTTCCTTGCCTTACTTTACCTTACCTTACCTTTTCTTACCTTGTCTTACTTTACTTTACCTTACCTTGCCTTACCTTGCCTTACCTTAAATTACCTTACCTTGTCTTACCTTTCTTTACCTTACCTTGCCTTACCTCACCTTCCCTCCCTTCCTTAACTTTTCTTACCTTACCTTACCTATCCTTACCTTACCTTACTTTACCTTACCTTTCCTTACCTCACCTTCCCTCCCTTCCTTAACTTTTCTTACCTTACCTTACCTTGCCTTACCTTACTTTACCTTACCTTGCCTTAACTTACCTTACTTTACCTTACCTTGCCTTAACTTTCCTTACTTTACCTTACCTTGCCTTACCTTATCTTACTTTACCTTACCTTGCCTTACCTTACTTTAACTTACCTTGCCTTACCTTACTTTACCTTACCTTGTCTTACCTTACTTTAAATTACCTTCCCTTACCTTATTTACCTTACCTTGCCTTACGTTACCTTTCCTTACCATACTTTACCTTACCTTGCCTTACCTTACCTTGCTTTACCTTACCTTGCCTTACCTTACCTTGCTTTACCTTACCTTGCCTTACCTTACCTTCCCTTCCATTACTTTCCCTTCCCTTCCTTAACTTTTCTTACCTTACCTTACCTTGCCTTTTCTTACCTTACCTTACCTTGCCTTACTTTACCTTACCTTGCCTTACCTTACTTTACCTTACCTTGCCTTACCTTGCCTTCCCTTCCTTAACTTTTCTTACCTTACCTTCCCTTACCTTACATTACCTTACCTTGCCTTACCTTACTTTACCTTACCTTGCCTTACTTATCCTTACTTTACCTTACCTTGCCCTACTTTACCTTATCTTGCCTTACCTTGCCTTCCCTTCCCTTCCTTAACTTTTCTTACCTTACCTTCCCTTCCCTTACTTTACCTTAACTTGCCTTACCTTACCTTACATTACTTTACCTTACCTTGCCTTACTTTACCTTACCTTGACTTACCTTCCCTTCCCTCCCCTTCCTTAAATTTTCTTACCTTATATTCCCTTACCTTACCTTACTTTACCTTAAGTTGCCTTACCTTACCTTGCCTTACTTTACCTTACCTTGCCTTACCTTAACTTATCTTGCCTTACTTTACCTTTCCTTGCCTTACCTTAACTTATCTTGCCTTACTTTACCTTTCCTTGCCTTACCTTGCCTTCCCTTCCCTTCCTTAACTTTTCTTACCTTACCTTCCCTTTCCTTAACTTACCTTACTTTACCTTACATTGCCTTACCTTACCTTAATTTACCTTACCTTGCCTTACTTTACCTTACCTTGCTTTACCTTGCCTTACTTTACCTTACCTTGCCTTCCCTTCCCTACCTTAACTTTTCTTACCTTATATTCCCTTACCTTACCTTACTTTACATTACCTTGCCTTACCTTGCCTTACCTTACTTTACCTTACCTTGCCTTACCTTGCCTTCCCTTCCCTTCCTTAACTTTTCTTAACTTACCTTCCCTTACTTTACCTTAATTTACTTTCCCTGGCCTTCCCTGGCCTTGCCTTGCCTTACCTTGCCTTACCTTACCATAACTTACCTTACATTACCTTACCCTGCCTTGCCTTACCTTACATTACCTTACCTTACTTTACCTTACTTTACATTACCTTGCCTTACTTTACCTTACCTTGCCTTACTTTACCTTACTTTACCTTACCTTTCCTTACTTTAACTTACTTTACATTACTTTACCTTACCTTGCCTTACCTTGCCTTCCCTTCCCTTCCTTAACTTTCCTTACCTTACCTTTCCTTACTTTACCTTACTTTACCTTACCTTGCCTTACTTTACCTTACCTTGCATCACCTTGCCTTCCCTTCCCTTCCTTAACTTTTCTTACCTTACCTTCCCTTCCCTTACTTTACCTTAACTTGCCTTACCTTACCTTACATTACTTTACCTTACCTTGCCTTACTTTACCTTACCTTGACTTACCTTCCCTTCCCTCCCCTTCCTTAAATTTTCTTACCTTATATTCCCTTACCTTACCTTACTTTACCTTAAGTTGCCTTACCTTACCTTGCCTTACTTTACCTTACCTTGCCTTACCTTACTTTACCTTACCTTGCCTTACCTTGCCTTCCCTTCCTTAACTTTTCTTACCTTACCTTCCCTTCCCTTACCTTACATTACCTTACCTTGCCTTACCTTACTTTACCTTACCTTGCCTTACTTATCCTTACTTTACCTTACCTTGCCCTACTTTACCTTATCTTGCCTTACCTTGCCTTCCCTTCCCTTCCTTAACTTTTCTTACCTTACCTTCCCTTCCCTTACTTTACCTTAACTTGCCTTACCTTACCTTACATTACTTTACCTTACCTTGCCTTACTTTACCTTACCTTGACTTACCTTCCCTTCCCTCCCCTTCCTTAAATTTTCTTACCTTATATTCCCTTACCTTACCTTACTTTACCTTAAGTTGCCTTACCTTACCTTGCCTTACTTTACCTTACCTTGCCTTACCTTGCCTTCCCTTCCTTAACTTTTCTTACCTTACCTTCCCTTCCCTTCCCTTACATTACCTTCCCTTGCCTTACCTTACTTTACCTTACCTTGCCTTACTTATCCTTACTTTACCTTACCTTGCCCTACTTTACCTTATCTTGCCTTACCTTGCCTTCCCTTCCCTTCCTTAACTTTTCTTACCTTACCTTCCCTTACCTTACCTTAATTTACCTTAGCTTACCTTACTTTACCTTACCTTGCCTTACCTTGCCTTCCCTTCCCTTCCTTAACTTTTCTTACCTTCCCTTCCCTTCCCTTACCTTACCTTGCCTTACTTATCCTTACTTTACCTTACCTTGCCCTACTTTACCTTATCTTGCCTTACCTTGCCTTCCCTTCCTTAACTTTTCTTACCTTACCTTCCCTTACCTTACCTTAATTTACCTTACCTTACCTTGCCTTCCTTTGCCTTGCCTTACCTTGCCTTGTCTTACCTTACCTTTCCATACCTTACCTTACCTTGCCTTGCCGTACCTTGCCTTACCTTATCTTACCTTACCATGACTTGCCTTCCCTTCCCTTTCTTAACTTTTCTTACCTTACCTTCCTTTACCTTCCCTTGCCTTGCCTTACCTTGCCTTTCCTTACCTTACCTTGCCTTACGTTACCTTGCCTTACTTTGTCTAACCTTGCCTTACCTTACCTTGCGTTACCTTATCTTACCTCACCTTACCTTACCCTTCCTTTCCTTAACTTACCTTACCTTGCCTTGCCTTACCTTACCTTGCCTTACCTTATTTTACCTTACCTTGCCTTACCTTACCTTGCCTTTCCTTACCTTAATTTACCTTACCTTGCCTTAGCTTACCTTACTCTATCTTACCTTGCTTTACCTTATCTTACTTTACCTTGCCTTACCTTATTTTACCTTACCTTGCCTTACCTTACCTTACTTTACCTTACCTTGCCTTCCCTTCCCTTCCTTAACTTTTCTTACCTTACCTTCCCTTGCCTTCCCTTCCTTTCCCTTCCCTTCCTTAACTTTTCTTGCCTTAACTTCCCTTTCCTTACCTTATTTTACCTTACATTTCCTTACCTTACCTTTCTTTATTTTACCTTACCTTGCCTTACTTTACCTTACCTTGCCTTACCTTTCCTTCCCTTCCCTTCCTTAACTTTCCTTACCTTACCTTTCCTTACTTTACTTTACTTTACCTTACTTTACCTTACCTTGCCTTACCTTTCCTTCCCTTCCCTTCCTTAACTTTCCTTACCTTACCTTTCCTTACTTTACTTTACCTTACTTTACCTTACCTTGCCTTACTTTACCTTACCTTGCCTTACCTTGCTTTCCCTTCACTTCCTTAACTTTCCTTACCTTACCTTTCCTTACTTTACCTTACTTTACCTTACCTTACTTTACCTTACCTTGCCTTACCTTCCCTTCCCTTGCCTTCCTTAACTTTTCTTACCTTACCTTCCCTTACCTTGCCTTACTTTACCTTAAATTGCATTACCTTACCTTACATTACTTTACCTTACATTGCCTTATTTTACCTTACCTTGCCTTCCCTTCCTTAAATTTTCTTACCTTACATTCCCTTACCTTACTTAACCTTAAATTGCCTTACCTTACCTTGCCTTACTTTACCTTACTTTACCTTACCTTGCCTTACTTTACCTTACCTTGCCTTACCTTGCCTTCCCTTCCCTTCCTTAACTTTTCTTACCTTCCCTTCCCTTCCCTTACTTTACCTTACCTTGCCTTGCCTTACTTTACCTTACCTTACCTTACTTTCCCTTCCCTTCCCTTCCTTAAGTTTTCTTACCTTACCTTCCCTTACCTTACTTTACCTTACCTTGCCTTGCCTTCCCTTCCCTTCCGTTCCTTAACTTTTCTTACCTTACCTTCCCTTACCTTGCCTTACCTTACCTTACTTTACCTTTCCTTGCCTTACCTTACCTTACCTTGCCTTCCCTTCCCTTCCCATCCTTAACTACCCTTCCCTTCCCTTCCCATCCCTTCCTTAACTTTTCTTACCTTAACTTCCCTTTCCTTACCTTATTTTACCTTACATTTCCTTACCTTACCTTTAGTTTACTTTACCTTACCTTGCCTTACCTTACCTTCCCTTGCCTTCCTTAAATTTTCTTTACCTTACCTTCCCTTACCTTTACTTCCCTTCCCTTCCCTTACCTTACTTTACCTTACCTTGCCTTACCTTACCTTACTTTACCTTACCTTGCCTTACCTTACCTTACTTTACCTTACCTTGCCTTACCTTACCTTACTTTACCTTACCTTGCCTTACCTTACTTTACCTTACATTGCCTTACCTTGCCTTACCTTACCTTACTTTACCTTACCTTGCCTTACCTTACCTTACTTTACCTTACCTTGCCTTACCTTACCTTACTTTACCTTACATTGCCTTACCTTACCTTACTTTACCTTACATTGCCTTACCTTACCTTACTTTACCTTACCTTGCCTTCCCTTCCCTTCCTTAACTTTTCTTACCTTGCCTTGCCTTACCTTGCCTTACCTTACCTTGCGTTACCTTATCTTACCTCACCTTACCTTACCCTTCTTTGCCTAACCTTACCTTGCCTTACCCTACCCAACCCCATCTTACCCGACCTTAACCTAAACAGACCTTACCCTGACCTGTCCTGACCTTACCCGGTAACTTAAGATTAGGTAAGGTTATGTAAGGTCAAGGTAATGGTCAAGGTCAGGTCAAGGTCAGGCCAAGTTGAGGGCAAGGTTAGGTCGTTGTAGGTAAGCTCAGGTAAGGTTATGGTAAGGTCAGTTCAGGTCAGGTTTGAGTAAGGTCAGGTCAAGGTAAGGTCAGGTCTGTGTCAGTTAATGTAAGATAGGGTAAGGTAAGGTACGGTATGTTAAGGAAAAGGTAAGGTAACGTAAGGTAAGGTAAGGTCAGGTAAAGGCAAGGGCATGGTCAGGTCAAGGTCAGGCCAAGGTGAGGACAAGGTGTCAAGCTCAGGTCAATGTCAAAGAGGCCAAGTTGAGGGCAAGGTTAGGTCGTTGTAGGTAAGCTCAGGTAAGGTTATGGTAAGGTCAGTTCAGGTCAGGTTTGAGTAAGGTCAGGTCAAGGTAAGGTCAGGTCTGTGTCAGTTAATGTAAGATAGGGTAAGGTAAGGTACGGTATGTTAAGGAAAAGGTAAGGTAACGTAAGGTAAGGTAAGGTCAGGTAAAGGCAAGGGCATGGTCAGGTCAAGGTCAGGCCAAGGTGAGGACAAGGTGTCAAGCTCAGGTCAATGTCAAAGTCAGGGAAATTTATGTTCGGGGCAGGTAAAGCCAGGAAAGTAAATTTCAGGTTAAGGTCAGGTCAGGAGAGGTAAGGACAAGTTAGCTTCGTGTAAGGTCAGGTTAGGTCCGGTCTCCTCAAGGTAAGGTCAGGTCAGTGTAAGTTAAGGTGACATCAGGGAAAGTGAAGTTCAGGTCAGGGCAAGTTAAGGTCAAGTCCTCTTAAGTTAAGGGTAAGTTAAGGATAAGTTAAGGGTATGGGAGGGTATGGGAAAGGAAGGGGAAGGGAAGGTCTGTACCTTAAACATACATTACCCTAAATTACCTTACAATACCTTACTATACCTTACCCTTACCTGAACTTAACCTGACCTGAACTTAACCTGACCTGACCTTACCCTGAAATTACCTTACCTTACCTAAACTTAAGTTACCTTTCCTTAGCCTACCTTACCGTACCCTTACCTTACACTTACCTTACCTTAGCTTAAATTACCTTACATTACCTTACCTAAACTTACCTTATGTTAACTTACCCTACCTGACCTTATCTTACCTTACATTACCTTACCCATACCAGACCTTACCCTGATCTGACGTCACCTTGACCTGACCTGTCCTGACCAGACCTGATCTTAATTTCCCATAAACTTAAATTGCCTGACCTTACCTTACCTGTCCTGACGTTACCATAGATCACCTTACCTTACCCTAATGTATATTACCTTACCTTAACTTCCCTTACATTACCTTGCCTTGCCGTGCCTTGTCTTACTTATCCTTGCCTTACCTTACACTAACTATCCTTACTATACCTTACCTTAGCTTGCCTTTCCTTACCTTGCCTTACCTTGCCTTGTCCTGCCTTGCCCCGCCTTACCTTGCCTTGCCCCGCCTTACCTCGCCCCGCCTTGCCTTCCCCCAACTTGCCTCACCTTGCATTGCCCCGCCTTGCCCACCTTGCCCTGCCTTGACTTGCCCCGAATTGCCTTGCCCCGACATGTCCCGCGTTGACCCGCCCCACCTTTCCCCACCTCGCCTCACCCCACCCCTCCTTGCCCCGCCTTGCCTTGCCCCATCTTGCCTTGCCTTGCACAGCATTGCCTTTCCCCAACTTACCCCGCCTTGCCCCGCCTCGCCTTGCCCCGCTTTGCCCCACATTGCCTTGCCTTGCCCCGCTTTGCCTTGCCTTGCCCCGCCTCGCCTTGACCCGCCTTGCCTTGCATTGCCTCACCTTGCCCCGCCGTGCCCCGCCTTGCCTTGCCCCTTACATTACAAATTACAATGATGTCTCAATTGACACAGAAGACACAGATATTATATATGACAATGATATCACAAAATACACAGACGACACAGATGACAGGTGACACAAACGACAGAGACATTATAAATGACAAAGATGTCACAATAGACACAGACGACACAGACTACAGTGCGTATTCTGACAACACAGACATTATAAATGATAATGATGTCACAATATACACAGAAGACACAGACATTATAAATGACAAGGATATCAAATTAGACACAGATGACACAGATAACACAGATATTAAATGACAATGATTTCAATTTAGACACAGATGACACAGATGACACAGACGACACAGCCATTATAAACGAAAATGATGTCACAATACACACAGCCGACACAGACAATATAAATGACAATGATGTCAAAATTGACACAGACATGACAAATGACAATGATTTCACAACAGACAGAGACAACACACATATTTTAAATGTCAATAATGTAACAATAGACACAGACGACACAGACATTATAAATGACCATGATGCAAAAATAGACAGAGACGACACAGAAGACACAGACACTATAAATGATAATGATGTCACAATAGACACAGATGACACAGATATTATAAATAACAATGAATTCACAATAGACACAGACGACACAGACATTATAAATTACAATGCTGTCACAATAGACACAGAAGACACAGACATTATTAATGACGATGATGTCACAGTAGACATAGACGACAAAGACATCATAATTGAAAATGATATCTAAATAGACACAGGTGATACAGACTTTATAAATTAAAACTATGTCACAATAGACACAGACGGCACAGACATTATAAATTACAATGATGTCAAAATAGGCACAGAGAACAAAAAGACAGACAACAAAGACGACTCAGACATTGTAAATGACAATGATGTCACAATAGACCCAGACGACCCAGACATTATAAATGACAATGATGCAACAATAGACACAGATGACACAGACGACACAGACATTATGAAGGAAAACAGTGCCACAATAGACAGAGACGAAACAGATGACACAGAAATAATAAATGACAATTATATCACCAGCAACACAGCTGACACAGACGACAAAGACATTATAAATGACAATGATGTCACAATAGACACAGATGACACAGAAGACACAGACATTATAAATGACTATGATGTCACAATAGACACAGATGACACAGACGGCACTAACGACACAGACATTGTAAATAACAATGATGTGAAAATTTACACAGATGACACAGACTTTATAAATTACAATGATGAAACAATAGACACAGACGACCCAGACATAATACATGACCATGATGTCACAATAGAGCCAGATGACAAAGACGAGACAGACATTAAAATGACAATGATGTCACAACAGACACAGACGACAGAGGCGACACAATCTTTATAATTGACAATGATGTCACAATAGACACAGAAGACAGAGACAACACAGACCACACAGAAAACACAGACATTATAAATGAAAATGATGACACAATATACACAGACAACACAGATTACAGAGACATTATAAATGACAATGATGTCACATTACACAGGCTACAGAGACATTATAAATGACAATGATATCACAATAGACACAAACGACACAGATGATACAGACGACACAGATATTATACACGAAAATGATGTCAAAATAGACACAGATGACAGACGACACAGAAGACAGAGACATTACAAATGAAAATGATATCACAATACACACAGTTGACACAGACGTAACATAAGACAAAGACGTTATAAATGAACATGATGTCAAAATTAAGACAGATGACACAGACGACACAGTCATTATAAATGAAAATGATGTCACCATAGACACAGACGACTCAGACGACATAGAAGACACAGACTTGAGAGACAACACAGACAACAAAGACATTATAAATGACAATGAAGACACAATAGAAACAGAAGAAATAGAAATTATAAATGACATGATGTCACAATAGACACATGCGACACAGACATTGTAAATTACAATGATGTCACAATAGACAAAGACAACAAAGACAACACAGACATTATAAATGACAAGGATGACAAAATAGACACATACGACACAGACGAAACAGACATTATAAATGACAATGATATCACAACAGACACAGAAGACACAGATGACACAGACCTTATAAATGACAATGATCTCACAATAGACAAAGACGACAGAGTCAACAAAGACGACACAGATATTATAAATGATAATGATGTCACAATAGACACAGCCGACACAGGCATTATAGATGACAATGATGACGCAATAAACATAGACAACACAGCCGACACAACCGACACAGATATTATTAATGACAATGATGTCACAATAGACACAGAGGACACTGACATTATTAATGACAACTACGTCACAATAGACACAGACGACAGACGAAAAAGACTACATAGCATAAACACCAATGCTGTCAGATTAGACACAGATGATACAGACTACACAGACAACTCAGAGGACACAGACATTATAAATGGCAATGATGTTAAAATATTCTCAGACGACACAGATAACACAGATATAAATGAAAATTGTTTCAAAATACACACAGATGACACAGACGACATAGACTTTATAAATGAAAATGATGTCACAATACACACAGACATTATAAATGACAATAATATCACAATAGACACAGATGACACAGAGGACACAGAAAACACAGACATTATAAATGACAATGATGTCACAATAGACAAAGGCAACACAGATGACAGAGACGACGCAGAGGACACAGACAACAGACACATTATAAATGACTATTATCTCACAAGATATACAGAATACACAGACATTATAAATAACAATGATGTTACAACAGACATTGATGACACAGATGTGACAGACGACACAGACATTATAAACGAAAATGATGTCACAATACACACAGCCGACACAGACAAAATAAATGATATTCATATCACAATAGACACAGACGACACAGACATTATATATGAAATGATGTCACAATAGACACAGACGACACAAACGACACATACAATATAAGTAACAGTGATGTCACAATAGAAACAGATGACACAGACGAAACTGACCACGCAGTCGACAGACATTATAAAGGACAAAGATGTCAAAATAGAAACAGACGGCACAGTCAACACAGACAATATAAACGAAAATGATGTCACAATAGACGCAAACGACACAGACATAAATGACAATGATGTCACAACAGACGCAGACGACACAGACGGCACAGACATTATAAATGACAACGATGTTACAATATACAAAGACGAAAGAGACTACACAGATGACACAGACATAATAAAAAAAAAATGCCACAATAGACACAGACGACACATATATTATAGATGAAAATGATGTCACATTAAACACAGACGACACAGATTACAAAGACAACACAGATTATAAATGACAATGATGTCACAGTAGACGCAGATGCCACAGACGCCACAAACGACACAGACATTATAAATGACAATGATGTCACAATAGACAAAGCCAAATCAGACTACACAGACGACACAGACATTATAAAGGAAAATGATGTCACAATAGACACAAACGAAAAAGATGACAGATGATAGAAATGACAACGGTGTCACAATAGACACAGACAACACAAACGACAGATATTATAAATGAAAATGATGTCAAAATAGACACATACAGCAGAGACCTTATAAATAACAATGATATCACAATAGACACAGATGACGCAGACAACACAGACTTTATAAATGACAATGATGTCGCAATAGACACAGATGACACAGAAGACAGACATAAATGACAATGATGTTACAATAGAAAAGACGACACAGATGACAAGACACTATAAATGACAACGATGTCAAAAAAGACACAGATGACACAGAAGACACAGGTATTATAGATGATAATGATGTCACAATAGACCCAGACGACAAAGACGACACAGACTACACAGACATTATAAATGACAATGCCATCACAATAGACACGGAATGTACAGTGACATAATATATGACAATCATATCACAATAGACAAAGACGACACAGACGACAAAGACATTATAAATGACAATAATGTCACAATAGACCCAGACAAAACAGACAAGACAGACATAATAAATGGCAATCATATAACAATAAACAGAGACGACAAAGAGGAAACAGACATTAAAAATGAAAATGATGTCAAAATACACAAAGACGACAGACCACACAGACTTTACAAATGACTATGCTGTCACAATAGACACAGACGACAGAGATATTATAAATGCCGATTATGTCACATTAGACATAGTCGACACAGACGAAACAGACGACACAGATGACACAGACATTATAAATGAACATGATGTCACAATAAACACAGACGACACAGACAACAAAGACATTATAAATGACAATGATATCACAATAGACACAGACGACACAGATACTATTAATGAAAATGATGCCACAATACACACAGATGACACAGACGACAAATACATTATAATTGAGATTGATGTCACAATAGACACAGACGACACAGTCGACACAGGCATCTTAAATTACAAAGATGTCACAATAGGCACAGACAACTAAGACGAAAAATATGACAGAGATGACACAGATATTAAAAATGACAATGATGTCACAATAGACACAGACAACAGAGACAACACAGAAGTTCAAAGATGACACAGACAAAAAATGACAATTATATTAAATAGACACAGACATTATAAATGAAAATGTTGTCACAATACACACAGACGACCCAGATGAAACAGATATTATAAATGACAATGATGTAAAATAGACACAGATGACACAGACATTATAAATGACAATGATGTCACAATAGAAACAGACGACACAGACAACACAGACATTATAAATGACAATAATGTCACAATGTACACAGACAACACAGTTGACACAGAAATTATATATGTCAATGATGTCAAAATAGACAAAGATGACACAGACGACACAGACATTATAAATGACAATGATGTCACAATAGACACAGAAGACACAGACATTATAAAACACAATGATTTCACAATAGACATAGACGACACACATGACAACGAGATTATAAATGACATTGATGTCAAAATATACACACACGACACAGACATTATAAATGACAATGATGTCACAGTAGACACAGACGACAGACGACACAGATGACAGAGATGACACAGACATGATAATTAACAGTGGTACCACAATAGACAGAGACAACACATGACACAGACGACAGATATCAGAGACGAAACAGACTACACAGACGACACAGGCGAAACAAACGGCACAAATATATTAAATGAAAATTATGTCCAGTAGACACAGAAGACATAGACGAAACATACGACATAGACGTTATAAATTAAAAATGATGTCATAATGGACACAGACGACAAAGGCGACACAGACATTATAAATGACAATGATGTTCACAAAAGACACAAACGACACAGAGGACAAAGAGGATACAGACGACACAGACATTATAAATGACAATGATATCACAATAGACACAGATGAGACAGACGACACATATATTGTAAATGAAAATGATATCACAATAGACACAGACGACACAGACATTATAAATGACAATGATGTCAAAATAGACATTGATAACACAGACATTGTAAATGACAATGATGTCACAATAGACACCGACGACACAGATGACACAGACATTATAAATGTCAATGAAATAAAAACAGACACAGATGACACAGAAAACACATACATAATTAATGAAAATTATTTCGCAAAAGACACAGACTACTCAGACTACACTAACATTATAAATGAAAATTATGTCACAAAATACAAAGGCGACACAGACGACACAGACATTATAAATGACAGTGAAGTCAAAATAGACATAGACGACAGAGAAGACACAGACATTTTAAATGACAATGATGTCACAATAGACATAATCGACACAGACGAAACAGACGACAGAGAAGACACAGACATTATAAATGAACATGATATCACAATAGACACAGACAACAAAGACATTATCAATCACAATGATGTCACAATAGACACAGATGACAAAACAACACAGACGACAGATATTATTAATGAAAATAATGTCACAACAGACACAGATGACACAGACGACAGACATTATATTTGACAATGATGTCACAATAGACACAAATGACACAGTGGACACAGGCTTTATAAATGAAAATGTTGTAACAATAGGCACAGACGACTAAGACGACAGAGTCGACACAGACCTTAAAAATGACAATGATGTCACCATAGACACAGACGACAGAGACAACACAGTAGTTCAAAGACGACACAGACAACACAGACATAAAAAATGACAATGATATCAAAATAGACACAGATGACACAGCCATTATAAATGACACCGATGTCATAATAGACTCAGACGACACAGACATTATAAATGACAATAATATCACAATAGACAAAGACGACTCAGCCGACACCGATATTTTATGACAATGTTGTCGCAATAGACACAGATGAAACAGACGACACAAACTTTATACATGAAAATGACGTCACAATAGACACAGACGACACAGAAATGATAAATTACAATGACGTCACAATAGACACAGATGACTCAGCAGACACAGATATTATAAATGACAATGATGTCACAATAGACACAGACGACAGATATTATAAATGAAAATTATTTCACAATAGACACAGACAACAGAGACGAAACAGATATTAAAAATGGCAATTATGTCACAATAGACAGACGACACACTACAAAGGCGACACAGACTTCATAAATGATAATGATGTCACAATAGATACATAATACATAGACATTTTGAATGACAATGATGTCATAAAAGTCACAGACAACACAGATGACACAGACGACACAGACATTAAAAATGACACTGATTTCACAAGACACACAGAGGACATGGACATTAAAAATGACAATGATGTCACAGAGACATTATAGATAACAATTATTTCACAATAGACACAGACGACAGATTTTATATATGAAAATGATATCAAAATATACAAAGATGGCACACACGACACAGACATTATAAGCGACAATAATATCACAATAGACACAGACGACAGACAACACAGACAGTATAAATGACAATGGTGTCACAATATGAACAGATGACAGAGACAACACAGAAGACAGACATTATAAACGAAAGAAAAGTCACAGTAGACACAGACGACAGAAAAGACACAAACGTAACAGACATTATAATTGAAAATGATGTCACAATAGACATAGATTACACAGACATTATAAATTACAACGATGTTACAATAAACACAGATGACAGAAGACACAGACATTACAAATGACAATGATGTCAAAGTAGACACAGACGACGCAGACAACAAAAACAACACAGAAATTAAAAATTAAAATGAAGTCACAATAGACAGATGACACAGACGATTCAGACATTATAAATGACAATGATGTCACAATAGACAGAGATAACAGAGATACTATAAATGAAAATGATGTCAGAATAGACACAGAAGACACAGACTTTATAAATGACAATGACGTCACAATAGACGCATTCGACACAGACGACACAGGCATTTATATGACAATGATATCACAATAGACACAGACGACAGACATAAATGTCAATGATATCAAAATAGACAAAGACGACACACACGACAGACATTATAATTGACAATTATATAACAATGGACACAGACGACAAAGACGACAGAGATGACACAGACGACACAGACATTATAAATGAAAACGATTTCACCATAGACACAAACGACACAGACATTATAAATGACAATGATGTCACAGTAGTCACAGACGACATAAAAGACACAAACTACAGAGAAATTATAAATGAAACTGATGTCACAATAGATACAAACGACACATACATTATAAATGACAATGATGTCACAATAGACACAGACGACACAGCAGACACATTAAATATGACAATGATGTCACAACATAGACTACAGAGAAGGCAAAAACATTATAAATGACAATTATGTAACAATAGACACAGAAGACACAGACATTTATAATAACAATGATGTCACAATAGACACAGACAACACAGACGACAGACATTATAAGTGACATGGATGTCACAATAGACACAGAAGTCACAGAGGACACAGACATTATAAACTACATGGATTTCAAAATAGACACAGATGCCACAGACGACACAGAGAACACAGACAACACACATGACTCAGACGACACAGACATTATAAATGACAATGATGTCACAATAAACACAGATGAAAAAGAGGACACTGATGACACACATGACAAAGATAATATAAATGCAAATGATGTCACAATAGACACAGATGACACAGACGATGCAGACATTATAAATGACAATGATATCAAAATAGACACAGATGACACAGACATTATAAATTACTATAATATGACAATAGACACAGACGACAGAAAAAATTTAAAAAAATTATGTCACAATAGACACAGACGACAATGGTGACACAGACGACACAGGTATTAAAAGCGATAATGATGACAAAATAGACACAGACGACACAGACATTATATATGACAACGATATCAAAAGAGACAAAGATGACACACACAACACAGACAACGCAGACATGAATGACAATGATGGCACCGTACACACAGATGACACAGAGGTCACAGATATTATAAATTACAATGACATCACAATAGACGCAGACGACACAGACATTATAAATGCCAATGATGTCATAATACACACAGACGACAAAGACATTATAAATGACAATGATGTCACAGTAGACACAGACGACACAGACAATACAAACGACACAGACATTATCAATGAAAACGATGTCACAATAGGGACCCATGACACAGACGACACAGACATTATAAATTATAACGATGTCACAATAGACAAAGATGACACAGACATTATATATGACAATGATGTGACAATAGACACAGACAACACAAACAACAGACATTATAAATAACGATGATGTCACAATAGACAGAGACGACACAGAATACAGAGATATTATAAATGAAAATGACATCAGAAATGACACAGAAGACACAGACTTTATAAATGACAATGATGTCACAATAGACACAGTCGACACAGACGATACAGGCATTATATATCACAATGATATCACAATAGACACAGACGACACAGAAATTATAAATGAAAATGTCATAGACAGACGACAAAGACGACAGAGTCGACAGAGATGACACAGACATTAAAAATGAAAATTATGTCAAAATAAACACAGACGACACAGACATTGTAAATGACAATGATGCCACAATAGACAGAAATGACTCAGAAGGAACAGACATTATAAATGACAACGATGTCACAATAGACACAGACGAAACAGACGACATAGACATTATAAATAAAGATGATAACAAAATAGAGACAACACAGAAGACAGATATTATAATTGAAATTGATGTCAGAATAGACACAGAAGACACAGGCATTATATATGACAATGATATCACAATAGACACAGATGACACAGACATTATAAATGAAAACGTCATGATAGACACAGACGACAAAGACGACACAGTCGACACAGACATTAAAAATGACAATTATGCCAAAATAGACACAGACATTATAAATGCCAATGATGTCACAATAGACTCCGACTCCAGAGACGACTGAGACAAAATAGACGACACAGACATTGTAAATGACAATGATGTCGCAATAGACAAAGACGACAAAAACAAAAGAGATGACACAGACATTATAAATAACAATGATGCCACAACAGACACAAATGACTCAGAAGGCACAGACATTTTAAATGACAATGATGTCACAATAGACACAGATGAAACAGACGACATAGACAACACAGACAAAACAAACATTATAAATGAAAATGATGTCTTAATAGACACAGACGATAGAGACGACAGACTACAAATTCATTATAAATTAAAATGTTGTCACGATTGAAACAGAAGGCACAGAGGACACAGATGACACAGACATTATAAATGACAAAGATGTCACAACAGACACTTACGACACAGACATTATAAAACACAATGACGTCACATTAGACAAAGACGAATGAGATGACACAGATGATGCAGTCATTATAAAGGACAATGATGTAACTATAGACAGAGACGACACTGACATTATAAAACACAATGCTTTCACAATAGACACAGACTACACAGACAACACAGTATAAATGACAATGGTGTCACAATATAAACAGACGACAAAGACGACACAGACATTATAAACGACAATAAAGTCACAGTAGACACAGACGACAGAAAAGGCACAAACGACACAGACATTATAATTGAAAATGACGTCACAATAGACACAGACATTATAAATAACAACGATGTCAAAATAGACAGAGACGACACAGACATTAAAAATGACAATGATGTCACAATACACAGAGACGACACAGACAACAAAGACACTATAAATGACAATGATGTCACAGTACACACAGACGACACAGACAAAACAAACGACACAGACATAATTGAAATTGATGTCAAAATAGACACAGACGACACAGACATTATAAAATACAATGATGTCAGAATAGACACAGGCAACACAGATGGCAGATATTATAAATGAATATGATGTCACAATAGACACAGACGATACAGACATTATAAATTACAACGATATCAAAACAGACACAGATGACACAGACATAAATGACAACGATGTGGCAATAGACACAGACGACACAGATAACAGACATAAATAACGATGACGTCACAATAGACAGAGATGACACAGAAGACAGATATTATAAATGAAAATGATGTCAGAATAGACAAAGAAGACAGACTATAAATGACAGAGATGTCACAATAGACACAGTCGACACAGATGACAGGCATTATATATAACAATGATATCACAACAGACACAGACGATACAGACATTATAAATGACAATGATGTCACAATAGACACAGACATTATAAAGGACAGTGATGTCACAATAGACACAGTAGACACAGACATTATAAATGACAATGATGTCAAAATAGACACAAACGACACAGATATTATAATTGACAATGATGTCACAATTGAAACAGACGACACAGACGACACAGACATTGTAAACGAAATTGATGTCACAATGGACATACACGACACAGACATTATATATGACAATGATGTATCATTAGATGCAGACGACACAGACGACTGACATTATAAATGACAATGATGTGATGGTAGACACAGACGACAGAGACAACATAAAAGACACAATCAACAGAGACATTATAATTGAAAATTACGTCACAATAGACACAGAATACACAGACATAATAAATGACAATGATGTCAAAATAGACATAGACAACACAGACATTATATATGACAACTTTGTCAAAATAGACACAGACGACAGAGACATTTTAAATGACAGTGATGTCACTAAAGAAATAGATGACACAGACGACAGACATTAGATACGAAAAAGATGCCACAATACACGGAGACGACACAGACATTATAAATGACAATGATGTCACAATAGACAAAAGCGACACAGACAATATAAATAACACAGACGACACAGACATTATAAACGACTATTTTGTCACTATTAACACAGACAACACAGACGACACACACGACAGACATTATAAATGACAATGATGTCATAATAGACAGAGACGACACAGATGACACTGACATTATAAATGAGAATAATGTTACAATAGACACAGATGACAAATGCAACCAGACTTTATAAATGATAACGATGTCAAAATAGAAAATGACAACACAGAAAACACAGACATTATAAATGACAATGAAGTCACAATAGCCACCGACGACACAGACAGTATAAATGGCTATTATGTGGCAATACACACAGAAGACACATATGACAGACTTAAAAAGGACAATGATATCACAATAGACACAGACGACAGAGATGACACAAACAACACAGACATTACAAAAGACAATGATGTCGCAATAGACACTGAAGATACAGATGACAGAGATGACAAAGTCTTTATAAATGAAAATGATATCACAACAGACACAAATGACACAGACAACAAAGATGACACAGGTTTTAAAAGTGATAATGATGCCAAAATATACACAGACATTATATATGATAATCATGTCACAAGAGAGTCGACACAGATAATATAAATGACAATGATGTCACAATAGACAGAGACGACACAGAAGACACAGACAACACAGACATAATAAATGAAAATGATGTCACAATTGACACAGACGAAACAGACATTATGAATGACAATGATTTCAAAATAGACAAAGACTACACAGACGACACCAACGATACAGACATTATAAATGACAATGGTGTCACAATAAACACAGACGACACAGACATTATAAATGACAGTGAAGTCACAATAGACATAGAAGGCACGGGCGACACAGACATTATAAATGAAAATGATTTAACAATAGACACCCACAACAAAGATGACACAGACATTATAATTGACAATGATGTCACAATAGACACAGACGACAGACGTTATAAATTACTATGATGTCAAAATAGACACAGTTGACAGATGACACAGGCATTATGTATGACAAAGATATCAAAATAGATACAGACGACACAGACATTATAAATGACAATGATGTCAGGATAGACACCGACGACAGAGACGACACAGACGACAGAGATGACACAGACATAAAAAATAACAATTATGTCACAACAGCCACAGAGAACACAGACATTATAAATGACAATGATGTCACAATAGACACCGATGACAGAGACATTATAAACAACAATTATTTCACAATAGGCACAGATGATAGAGACATTATAAATGACAGTGATGTGACAATAGACACATATGACACAGACATTATAAATGACAATGATGTCACGATAGACAAATACGACAAAAACGACACAGACGACAGATATTATAAATGAAAATGATGGCACAATAGACACAGATGAAACAGACGACACAGACGAAACAGACTTTATAAATGACAATGATGTCACTATAGACACAGACGACATAAAAGACACAAACTACAGAGACATTATAATTGAAAATTTTGTCACAATAGACACAGACATTGTAAATGAAAATTATGTCACAGTAGACACAGACGACACATACGACAGATATTTTTAATGTCAATTAAATCAAAATAGACACCGACAACACAAACGACAGAGACATAATAAATGACAATTATTTCAAAATAGACACAGACACCAGAGACAAAACAGATGACTCAGACAACACAGACTTTATAAATGACAACGATGTAACAATAAACACAGAAAATATGACACAAACAACACAGACAAAAAAGACGACATAGACATTAATGACAAGGATGCCAGAATATACACAGATGACAGAGACGGCAAAGACATTATAATTGACAGTTTGTAACAATAGACACAGACGATACAGACGACGGTGACATTTTTAACGACAATGATGTCACATTAGACACAGACAACACAGAAGACACAGACATTATAAGTGACATGGATCTCAAAATAGACAAAGAATTCACAGAGGACACAGACTTTATAAATGACATGGATTTAAAAATAGACACAGACGCCTCAGACGACACAGAGAACTCAGACGACACAGAGAACTCAGATGACACAGATGACTCAGACGACACAGATGACTCAGACGACACAGATGACTCAGACGACACTGACGTTATAAATGAAAATGATGTCACAATACACACAGACGACAAAGCCATTACAAATGAAAATGATGTCACAATAGTCACAGAAGACAGACGATTCAGACGACACAGACATGAATGACAATTATGTCACCATAGACTCAGACAACACAGAGGACACAGATATTATGTGTTACAATGAGGTCACAATAGACACAGACATTATTAATGACAACGATGTCACCACAGACAGAGACGAGACAGACGACAAAGACATTATAAATGAAAATGCCACAATGGACAGAGACAAAACATGCATTATAAAAAACAAGGATGTCACCAAAGACATAGATGACACAGATGACACAGACATTACAAATGACAATGATGTCACAAGAGACACAGACGACACAGTCGACAAAGACATAAATGACAATGATATCACAATAGACACAGACGATGCAGACATTATAAATGATAATGATATCACAATAGACACACATGACACAGACGTCACAGACATTATAAATGACAATGATGTCAAAATAGACACAGACGACACAGATGATACAGACATTATTAATGACAATGATGTCAAAATAGAAACAGACGACACAGAAGAAACAGACAGTAAAAATGAAAATTATTTCACAATAGACACAGACGACACAGATATTGTAAATGAAAGAGATATTAAAATAGACAAAGAGGACACTCGACACAGACATTATAAATAAGAATGATACCACAATAGACACAGACATTATAAATGACAATGATGACACAGTAGACAGACAACACAAACAACATAAAAGACACAATCGACAGAGACATTATAATTGAAAATTGCGTCATAATAGGCACAGACAACACAGATATTATATAAAAAGTTAAGTCACAATAGACAGACGACAGAGACATTTTAAATGACAGTGATGTCTGTATAGAAATAGATGACACAGACGACACAGACCTTATATACATAATTTATGCCACAACACACAAAGAAAACACAGACATTATAAATCACAATGATTTTACAAAAGACAAAGGCAACACAGAATTATAAATGACACAGACAACAAAGACATTATAAATGACAGTGATGTCAAAATAGACATAGACGACACAGATGACACAGACATTATAATTGAGAATGATGGCACAATAGACACAGACGACACACGAGACTCAGACATTATAAATTAAAATGATGTCAAAATAGAAAATGACGACACAGACTTTATAAATGACAATATGGCACAATAGACACCGACGACACAGACAGTATAAATGGCAATTATGTGGCAATACACACATAAGACACATATGACACAGACATTAAAAAGACAAAGATATCACAATAGACACAGACGACAGAGACGACAGCTACTACAAAGTCATTATAAATGAAAATTATGTCACAATAGACAGAGACGACACAGGCGACACAGACGACATAAATGACAATAATGTCACAAGAGACACAGATGTCATAGATGACACAGACGACAAATCCACTGTAAATGAAAATGTCACAATAGACATAGATGACACTGACCACACAGACGTTATATATGACAATGATGCCACAACAGACACAGACAACACAGACATTATAAAGGACAAAGATGTCACAATAGACAGAGATCACATAGATTACACAGACATTATAAATGACAATGATGCCACAATAGACACAAATGACACAGACATTAAAAATGACAATGATGACACAATAGACAACGACGAGAGAGACAAGGGAGACGACACACACATGGTTAATGACAAAGATATCACAATAGGGAAAGATGACACAAACCACACAGACGACAAAGACATTATAAAAGACAATGATATCACAATAGACACAAACGACTCAGACATTATATTTGAAAATGATGTCACAAAAGACACAGAAGACACAGACATTATAAATGACAATGATATAACAGTAGACACAGAAGACAGACGACAAAAACGACACAGATATTTCTAATGAGTATTAAATCAAAATAGACACCGACAACACAAACAACACAGACATCATAAATGACAATTATTTCAAAAAAGACAAAGACGACACACACGACACATATATTATAAATGACAATGATACCACAATAGACACAGAGGCCACAGACGACACAGACATTATAAATGAAAATGATGTCACAATAGACACAGAAGACACAGACATTATAAATGACAATGATGTCACAACATACATGACACAGACATAAATTACAATGATGTTACATTTGATAAAGACAAAAGACGACAAAGACGACAGTCATTATAAATGAAAATGTTGTTAAAATAGACACAGAAGATACAGACATTATAAATTACAATGACGTCACAACAGACGCAGACGACAGAAGATACAGATAGATGACAATTATTTCACAATAGACACAGACGACACAGACATTATATATGAAGAGCATATATTAGAAGAGCAACAAAGCTGGTGAAGGGGCTGGAGAACACGCCTTATGAGGAGCAGCTGAGAGAGCTGGGGTTGTTTAGCCTGGAGAAGAGGAGGCTGAGGGGTGACCTCATTGCTCTCTACAACTACCTGAAAGGAGGTTGTAGAGAGGAAGGTGCTGGCCTCTTCTTCCAAGTGACAGGGGACAGGACAAGAGGGAATGGCCTCAAGCTCCGCCAGGGGAGATTTAGGCTGGACATTAGGAAAAAATTTTTTACAGAAAAGGTCATTGGGCGCTGGAACAGGCTGCCCAGGGAGGTGGTTGAGTCACCTTCCCTGGAGATGTTTAAGGCACAGGTGGACGAGGTGCTAAGGGGCATTGTTTAGTGTTTGATAGGAACAGTTGGATGATCCGGTGGGTCTCTTCCAACCTGGTTATTCTGTGATTCTGTGAAAATTATATCAAAATAGACAAAAACGACACACATGATAAAGACATTATAAATGACAATAATATCACAATAGACACAGACAACACAGATGACAAAGACATTATAAATGAAAATGATGTCACAATAGACACAGACGACAGAGACAACACAGCGACACAGACATTATATATTACAATGAAGACACAGAAGACAGAGACGAATCAGACGACAGAAAATACACATACGACAGACATTTTAATCGATAATGATGTCACAATAGACACAGACGACACAGACATTATAAAGGTAAATGATATCACAATATACACCCACGACAGAGATGACACAGACATTATAAATTACAATGATACCACAATATTCACAGACGACTTAGACGACACAGACATTATAAACGATAATGATATCAGAATAGACACAGACGACACAAACATTATAAATTACAATGATGTCACAATATTCACAGACAACACATATATTATAAATGTCAATGGTGTCAGAGTAGACACAGACATTATAAATGACAATGATGTCACAATGGACACAGACGATTCAGATGACAGAGATGACAGACTACACAGATGACAAAGTCATTACAAGTGAAAATGATGTCACAATATACAAAGCCAACACAGACAACACAGACCACACAGATATTATAAATGACAATGATACCAAAATCAACACAGACCAAACAGACAACACAGACATTATAAATTACAATGATGTAACAAAACACACAGACAACACAGACATTATAAATTACAATGATGTCACAATAGACATGGAAGACGCAGACATTAAAAACTATAATGATGTTACAGTAGACATGGACTACACAGAAAAAAAAACGACAGGCATTATAAATGACAGTGATCTCACAGTCGACACACACAACACCGACGACACAGAGGACAAAGACATTATAAATGACAATGATGTTACAATAGACACGGATGACAGACGACAAAGACATTAAAAATAAAAATGATGTCACAAAACACATCGAAGAAATAGACATTATAAATAAAAATGAATTCAAAATACACAAAGACGACAGCGACGACACAGACATTATAAATGCAAACAATATCACAATAGACACAGAAGACAGAGATGACATAGACGACACAGAAAACAAAGATATTATAAATGACAATGATGTCATAATAAAAACAGATGACAGACATTATAAATGACAATGATGCCACAATATACAAAGATGACACAGACGACACAGACATTATAAATGAAAACAATGTCACATTAAACACAGATGACACAGACGACAGACATTACAAATGACAACGATGTCACAATAGACACAGACGACAGAGATGACACAAATGGCACAAACGACACACAATATAAATGACAATGATGTCACAATAGACACAGACATCACAGACATTATAAATGAAAAAGAAGTCACAATAGACACAGACGACAGACAACACAGGCATTACAAATGACAACTGTGTAAGAATACACACTGACGATACAGACGAAACAGAGGACATAGTCATTTTTAATGACAATGTTGTCACAATAGACACAGACTACACAAACATAATATAAAATGAAGTCACAACAGACGCAGAAGACACAGAAGACACAGACATTATAAATCACAATGGTGTCACAATAGACATAGACGACAGAAGAAACAGACGTTATAAACTACAATGATGACACAATAGACAGACTACACAGACGACACAAACATTATAAGTGACAGTGATGTCAAAATAGACAAAGATGACACAGACGACACAGACTTTATAAATTAAAATGGTGTCACAATAGACACAGACGACACAGACTTAAATGACAATGATGTCACAATAGACATGTACAACACACGACACAGACTATAAACTACAATGATGTCACAGTAGACACAGACTGGACAGACGACAGATATTATAAATGACAATAATATCACAATAGCCACAGACGACACTGACGACAAAAATATTATAAATGACAATGATGTCACAATAGACACAGGCGACACAGATTTTATAAATGACAATTATGTCTCAATAGACAGAGACGACACAGCCATTATAAATGACAAAGATGTCACAATATTCACAGATGACAGAGACACTATAAATGACAGTGCTGTCACATTAGACATAGACAACAGATTTTATAAATGACAATTATGTCTCAATAGACACAGACTAGACAGACGACACAGACGAAAGACATTATAAATGACAATGATGTCGCAATCGGCACAGATGACACAGATGACAGACATTATAAAAACAATAATGTCACAATAGACACAGACGATGCAGACATGATAAATGAAAATGATGTCACAACATTCACAGACGACAGAACTTAAAAATGAAAATGATGTCACAATAGACTCAGACGACACAGATAATATAAATTACAATGATGTAACAATAGACACAGGAGTCACAATAGACACAGTTCTCACAGATATTATAAATTACAATGATGTAACAATAGGCACAGGAAGCACAGACGACACATACGACAAAGACAATAAAGACTTTATAAATGACAACGATGTCACAATAGACACAGACGACACAGACATAAATTACAAGGATGTCACAATATTCTCAGATTACATATACGACATATACGACGATACAGAGATTATAAAAGACAATGATGTCAAAATAGACAAAGATGACACAGACTTCATAAATGACAATGATGTCACAATAGACACAGACATTATAAATGACAAATATATCAAAATAGACAAAGAAAACACAGAATACACAGACATTATAAACGAAATGATGTCAAAATATACACAGAAGACACAGACATTATACATGACAATGATGTCACAATAGACACAGACGACACAGACAACACAGACATTATAAATGACAAAAATGTCAAAACATAGACAGACGACACAGACATTATAAAAAAAATGATATCTAAATATACACAGATGACAGAGACATTATAAATGACAAGGATGTCACAATAGACAAAGAAGACACAGACGACAGACTATACAGAAGACACAGACATTATAAATGACAATGATGTCACAATAGACACAGATGACACAGACATTGTAAATCAAAATTATAACAAAATAGAAACAAATGACACAAACACTATAAATTAAAACGATATCACAATAGAAACAGATGACACAGACTACACTGACATTATAAATGACAGTGATTTCAATATAGACAAAGATGACACCAACTACACAGACATTAAAAATGACAATAATGTCACATTACACACAGATGACAGACATAATAAATGAAAATGATGTTAAAATAGACACAGACGACACAGACATTATAAATGAAAATGATGTCAAAATAGACACAGAGGACAGAGACATTTTAAATGACAATGATTTCAGAATAGACACAGACGACACAGAACGTAGAAATGACAGTGATGTCACAACAAAGATGACACAGATATTATAAAGGGCAATGACGTCACAATAGACACTGAAAACACAGATGACACATTATAAATAAAAATGATGTCACAATAGACACAAACACCAGAGACGACACAGGTGAAATGAAAGACACAGGTATTAAAAGTGATAATGATGCCACAATAGACGCAGACGACACAGACATTATACATGACAACGATGACACAATAGAAACAGATGACACAGACATTATAAATGACAATGATGTCACAAGAGACACAGACGAAACATACGACACCAACGACACAGACATTATTAACGACAAGGGTGTCACAATAGACAAAGACGACACAGACAATATATTTTAAAATGACGTCACATTAGACACAGACGACACAGACAACACAGATGACACAGATGGCACAGATATTATTAATAAAAATGATGTCACAATATACACAAACAACACAGACGACATCGATGACACTGACAATATAAATGACAATGATGTCACATGAGACACAGTAGACACAGACATTATAATTGAAAAAGATGTCACAATAGACAGACGACAGAGACGACACAGACTTTAAAAACGACAGTGAGGTCGCTATAGACGCAGACGACACAGACTTTATGAACGACAGTGAGGTCGCTACAGACGCAGACAACACAGACTTTATGAACGACAGTGAGGTCGCTAGAGACGCAGACGACACAGACTTTATGAACGACAGTGAGGTCGCTAGAGACGCAGACGACACAAACTTTCTAAACATCAATGAAGTCACTATAGACAAAAACTAAACATACGACACCAACAACACAGACATTATTAGTGACAAGGGTGTCACAATAGACAAAGACGACACAGACAATATATTTTACAATGATGTCACATTAGACACAGATGACATAGATGGCACAGATATAATGAAAATGATGTCACAATATACACAAACAACACAGACGACATTGACGACATCGATGACAGTGACATTATAAACGACAATGATGTCACATGAGACACAGTAGACAGAGATTGTAATTGACAAAGATGTCACAATAGACAGACGACAGAGACGACACAGACTTTATAAACGACAGTGAGGTTGCTATAGACGCAGACGACACAGACTTTCTAAACATCAATGAGGTCACTACAGACACAGGCGACACAGAATTTCTAAATGACAGTGAGGTCGCTAGAGACGCAGACGAGACAGACTTTATGAATGACAGTGAGGTCGCTAGAGACGCAGACGACACAAACTTTATAAACGACAGTGAGGTCGCTAGAGACGCAGGCGACACAGACTTTCTAAACCACAGCGAGGTCACTAGAGACAGGCGACACAGACCTTATGAACGACAGTGAGGTAGCTGTAGACACAGGCGACACAGACCTTCTGAACGACAGTGAGGTCGCTGTAGACACTGGCGGCACAGACCTTCTGAACGACAGTGAGGTCGCTGTAGACACTGGCGGCACAGACCTTCTGAATGACAGTGAGGTCGCTGTAGACACTGGCAGCACAGACCTTCTGAACGACAGTGAGGTCGTTGTAGACACTGGTGGCACAGACCTTCTAAACGACAGTGAGGTCGCTGTAGACACAGGCGACACAGACCTTATGAACGACAGTGAGGTCGCCGTAGACACAGGCGACACAGACGTTCTAAACGTCAATGAGGTTACTAGAGACAAGGACGACCCAGACTTTCTAAATGACAGTGAGGTCGCTATAGACAGAGACGACACAGACTTTCTAAACGTCATTGAGATTGCTATAGACACAGACGACACAGACTTTCTAAACCTCATTGAGGTCGCTATAGACACAGACGACACAGACTTTCTAAACCTCAATGAAGTCGCTATAGACACAGACGACCCAGATGACACAGACTTTCTAAAACTCATTGAGGTCGCTATAGACAGAGACGACACAGACTTTCTAAACGTCAATGAGGTCGCTATAGAAAAAGACGACACAGAATTTCTAAACCTCAATGAGGTCGCTATAGACAGAGACGACACAGACGTTCTAAACGTCAATGAGGTCACTAGAGACAAGGACGACCCAGACTTTCTAAATGACAGTGAGGTCGCTAGAGACACAGATGACACAGACTTTCTAAACGACAATGAGGTCACTATAGACACAGGCGACACAGACTTCCTAAACCACAATAAGGTCACTATAGACACAGGCGACACAGACTTTCTAAACCTCGATGAGGTCTCTAGAGACACAGATGACACAGACGTTCTAAACGTCAAAGAGGTCGCTACAGACACAGACGACAGTTTTCTAAACGTCAAAGAGGTCACTATAGACACAGATGACAGTTTTCTAAACGTCAAAGAGGTCACTATAGACACAGATGACACAGATTTTATAAATGACAGTGAGGTCTCTAGAGACACAGACTTTCTAAACATCAATGAGGTCACTATAGACACAGGGGACAGACATTCTAAACCTCAATGAGGTCTCTATAGACACAGACGACACAGCACAGACTTTCTAAATGACAATGAGGTCGCTGTAGACACAGACGACACAGAATTTCTAAACCTCAATGAGGTCACTAAATGTAATGACGACACAGACAACACAGACTTTCTAAACGTCAATGAGGTCACTATAGACAATGACGACAAAGACAATACAGACTTTCTAAACATCAATGAGGTCGCTGTAGACACAGGCGACACAGACTTTCTAAATGTCAATGAGGTCGCTGTGGACACAGGCGACACAGACTTTCAAAACGTCAATGAGGTCGCTGTGGACACAGGCGACACAGCCAACACAGGCTTTCTTAACGACAATGAGGTCGCTGTAGACACAGGCGACACAGACATTCTAAACATTAATGATGTCGCTGTAGACACAGGCGACACAGACTTTCTAAACATCAATGAGGTCGCTGTAGATACAGGCGACACAGACTTTCTAAACGTCAATGAGGTCGCTGTGGACACAGGCGACACAGACGTTCTAAACGTCAATGAGGTCACTATAGACACAGGCGACACAGACTTTCTAAACGTCAATGAGGTCGCTGCGGACACAGACGACACAGAATTTCTAAACCTCAACGAGGTCGCTATAGACAGAGACGACACAGACTTTCTAAAACTCATTGAGGTCGCTATAGACACAGATGACACAGACTTTCTAAACGTCAATGAGGTCGCTATAGACAGAGACGACACATACGTTCTAAACGTCAATGAGGTCGCTATAGACAGAGACGACACAGAATTTCTAAACCTCATTGAGGTCGTTATAGACACAGACGACACAGACTTTCTAAACCTCAATGAGGTCGCTATAGACACTGATGACACAGACTTTCTAAACGACAATGAGGTCGCTGTAGACACAGACGACACAGACTTTCTAAACCTCAATGAGGTCGCTATAGACACAGACGACACAGACTTTCTAAACCTCAATGAGGTCGCTATAGACAGAGATGACACAGACAACACAGACGTTCTAAACATCAGGGAGGTCTTTATAGACACAGACGACACAGACTTTCTAAACCTCATTGAGGTCGCTATAGACACAGATGACACAGACCTTCTGAACGACAGTGAGGTCGCTGTAGACACAGGCGACAAAGACCTTATGGACGACAGTGAGGTCGCTGTAGACACAGGCGACACAGACTGTCTAAACGTCAATGATGTCACTATAGACACAGACGACACAGGCTTTCTAAACGTCAGGGAGGTCTTTATAGACAGAGGCGACACAGGCTTTCTAAATGTCAGGGAGGTCTTTATAGACACAGGCGACACAGGCTTTCTAAACCACAATGAGGTCGTTATAGACAGAGATGACACAGGCTTTCTAAACCTCAATGAGGTCGCTATAGACACAGATGACACAGATTTTATAAACGACAGTGAGGTCGCTAGAGACACAGATTTTATAAACGACAGTGAGGTCGCTAGAGACACAGATTTTATAAACGACAGTGAGGTCGCTAGAGACACAGGCTTTCTAAACGTCAGGGAGGTCTTTATAGACACAGGCTTTCTAAACGTCAGGGAGGTCTTTATAGACACAGGCTTTCTAAACGTCAGGGAGGTCTTTATAGACACAGGCTTTCTAAACGTCAGGGAGGTCTTTATAGACACAGGCTTTCTAAACGTCAGGGAGGTCTTTATAGACACAGGCTTTCTAAACGTCAGGGAAGTTGCTGCGGGCACAGGCGACACAGGCTTTCTAAACGTCAGGGAGGTCTTTATAGACACAGGCGACACAGGCTTTCTAAATGTCAGGGAGGTCTTTATAGACACAGGCGACACAGGCTTTCTAAACCACAATGAGGTCGTTATAGACAGAGATGACACAGGCTTTCTAAACCTCAATGAGGTCGCTATAGACACAGATGACACAGATTTTATAAACGACAGTGAGGTCGCTAGAGACACAGATTTTATAAACGACAGTGAGGTCGCTAGAGACACAGGCTTTCTAAACGACAGGGAGGTCTTTATAGACACAGGCTTTCTAAACGTCAGGGAGGTCTTTATAGACACAGGCTTTCTAAACGTCAGGGAGGTCTTTATAGACACAGGCTTTCTAAACGTCAGGGAGGTCTTTATAGACACAGGCTTTCTAAACGTCAGGGAGGTCTTTATAGACACAGGCTTTCTAAACGTCAGGGAGGTCTTTATAGACACAGGCTTTCTAAACGTCAGGGAGGTCTTTATAGACACAGGCTTTCTAAACGTCAGGGAGGTCTTTATAGACACAGGCTTTCTAAACGACAGGGAGGTCTTTATAGACACAGGCTTTCTAAACGTCAGGGAGGTCTTTATAGACACAGGCTTTCTAAACGTCAGGGAGGTTGCTGCGGGCACAGGCGACACAGGCTTTCTAAACGTCAGGGAGATCGCTGCGGACACAGGCGACACAGGCTTTCTAAACGTCAGGGAGGTCGCTGCGGACACAGGCGACACAGGCATTATAATTGACTATGATTTCACAACAGAGATAGATGACAGACACGAAAATGATGACACAGACATTATAAATGAGAATGATGTCACAATAGAAACAGACGACAGACAAAAATGACAACACAGATGACACTGACATTATAAATGACAATGATTTCACAATAGAGACAGACGACAGAGACATTAAAACTGACAAAGATGTTCAAAATAGACACACACTATATATAACAATGACGTCACAATAGACACAGACGACACAGACATCATACATGACAACGATGCTCATTGCACCTTGAAAGACAAAAAATAAAACCAAAACAAAATTACTAGCTGGCATTTGTAGGTAATGTAGGTACAAGTCATATCTAACTGTTGACTCGGCAGCCAACCCACCTGGCTATGGGAATCTACCCCCAGTTCAATTGTCACCCCTTGCTGCCAGACCCGATGCCTCTGCACCTGTAGAACTCAACATTCAATAACTTACCCCCAGACTCGATAGTAACTAAACAATTCCACACACTGTTTTGATTCAGGAATACCAACCCTTCTTCACACAACAGCCAGGCAGAAAAAAAAAAGATAAAATCAAATCTTAACAACCATACACACCAGATTTATTGCCCCAAGAATTTAAACTGCTCTACAGACACTCCAACGTCAGATCTGAGATGGCTTTGGTCATTCCCTCTGTGGCTGCATAACCGACCAAAAATGATTCTCCTCACCCCATGTATCTATGGCTACTTGCTCTGGAATGCACCGTATCACCTCGCCCTTCAAAGCCTAACTAGACGGGTATATGTAAAGATAGAATTTCACTGCTGTTCTTCTGCTAACTACTGATTCTTTAGCTCAGGCAGAGCAGCTCCAGCCAGATTCAAACGTGCACAGACTGACTCTGCACAGAAAAGCAATGACAGGATGCAGAAACAAAAAGGAAACTTGGTAAGAATGACTCTCAAAAGAGGGCTGGCATTGGGCAACAAGATGTAGGGAGCTGCAAGAAAGATTATGTCAGCCCTTGAAAAATGGAAGACTATGGCCCCTTTAAGAGCCACAGCCACAACTACAAGGATGCAAATGTGAGCCCTTCTTAAAGACCTCAAAACAGAGTATGTATGGAGGAAGTGCCAGAACAGGGATTTAAGAAAATGGAACAATAAGGGCTGAGGATGCTAATGTGTCCTGCGATGCCTACACAATAGGCAACTGACCAGAAATTGCCAAAATACAAGACCTATCTGTACATGAAGATCACAATGCAAGAAAAGCAGTGCCCGATCAGCACCTTACTAAGAACAGACATCCAAGAGTCTAGAGATGACACATGGACCAAATGCAAAGATGACATCAAGACCTGCAGAAGATTTAAGACACAGCAGAGTCTACACAGTCTAAACAACAAGACAGATATAGGCTGGAACTGCCCTGCCTGGTACACGCTAGCTTGGGGCTGAAAATTAAACCCCTCTCCAAACGTGTAACAAGGTGCACTCTTCCTGCACAACCCTCTACCCTAGGCTAAATCCCTTCCCTGCCATTCTCAACATTCTGCCCTCTTCCCGGACCAAAACCACAGCCCCCTTAACTTTCTGAGGACCGAGGGCCTGAAGATATCCTTGGCAGAAAAAAACCAAACTGCATCAACTATCTGGAAAAATCCTGCACTCTCACATTGTCCTGGACTATAATCTGCAAAAAAAAAAAAAAAACCAAAAACATACAGAAAACACAGTGCCAAGTCATCACACTGCTCACTGCCAACATCTTGTACTACACCCACTGCAAAACTGCCAAGGCATTCTGCTCACCTATTTGATGCCAATTCAAACATTGGATGCTGCAGTCATCATCACCTGGGACACTTCAGGTAGACAGACAGAAAATTTACTATTGTGCTTCTGAGAAATCAGTCCCGTGCTCCATCTCTCTACTCCCCTGTTCACCTCAACTGCTCTTTGCATTCTAAAAGTGGACCACACAGCATCTACAAAACCAAAGGCCAATGCTCAATGGAGTTGCTGCGTACTACGGGGCTCTAACACACCTATTTGAACAACAACCTCCTCACCTCTCAGACCACACATCAGCAAGAAGCTTCACCCCCCTGAGGCTGCATTTGGCACCTGCCACAGAAAAAGCATGCTTTTGTACTATACTAAAGCACAGGCTGCCCCAAGCAACACCTATCTCCACTGCATTACCTTGACTGCTCAGATGCCCGGCTTGCCTCATCTTCTGTGGTTGTGTTGAGGCTTGAGCTCCACCTGGAATATACAAACAGCAAGGATGATTGTAACTTCATCGAACAAAACCAACACACGGTAACTGATCATACAGCCATGGTTACATTTCCCTACCAACACCACAGCCAACTCACCTCACTATGGCACACTAACTGCACACAACTCCATCCGTGCCCCTCGGCACACAGGTCAACCCGCTACGTCTGAAAAACACAACAGCAAAGAAGTCACCCTGACGCTCAGCAACGCCCTAAGAATTCCAAGACTCTACTGCACATTACAGCCAAGCAAAGCTAGTCCACAACCAAACCCAAACATTAATTGCCGCTCCCTTGACATTCAAACCCCTTCGCTACTGCTCCACTGGCTACTCCCATGCAGTTTTGGTCACCCCCTCTGTGGCTCCAGAGACAAGCAGAAACTACCCTCCTCACCCGCCACACCTAGGGCTGCTGGTTCTGCAAATAAGGGATGCCCCTAGACCGCAATGTCTAGGCACGTCAAAACGTTAAGCACACAATCAGGCCACTATACCCCTGCTGATGCTTATCGCCTCCTCTACGCACCTGGCAGAGCAGCTCCAACCAGACACAAACACACACAGAACACCAATACACAAGACCGACGTCAGGAACCTGGAACAAAAGAAAAGTCGCGGCAACAAGGAGGACTCCTGGACCACGCATGCCAATGGGCAAGGCAATGGACAGGGCTCCAAGGAACAACTTTCGGTAGCCCTGGAAAAGCGAAGAACCGTGCATGGTTCCAAAGAGATGGTGCCACAACTGGCAAGATGAACGGGCAAGAAGCCCCTTTTAAAGACCTAAAGATGCAGAGGATGGATGGAACAAGTCCCAGAACAGGGATCCAGGAAAACAGAAGACTAACTATCCCGGATGACGAGGCAGGCTGTAAAGCTGCAGCAGAAGACGACTGACCAGATGCTTCCAAAACACAAGAGCGATCCACACTTTAGAAATGTGAAGAAAGAAAAGCAGTGCTCCGTTGACACTGCCTTGATCAGTACAAGCATTTGGGACCCTAGACATGGCGCCCAAGGCATGCCTGCGATGTCCTGAGCACAAAAGATGACATCAAGACCTGCAGAAAATTTCAGACATGGCACGGTGACTACACAAACTAGATAACAACAGATACAGGCTGGAACTGCCCTGCCCATACAGGGTTTGGGCTGAGAAGTAGACCCCTCTGCCTTCACCTGCCCAAAGAGGACTCCCTGCACAGCCTAGGCTACCTTCCAAACCCCTCCCTGCTAGCCCCATCCCACCTCCCGCTTCCCAACTCCCGTCTCTCAACTTAGCTTTCAGAGGGCCACGAATGAAGCTGTCCTTGGACAAAGCAGCTCAAATCACATCTGCTAACAGAAATAATCCTGCAGTCACTGGGTTCCTCTTCAGCATCTGCAAGAAAAATTAACAGAAAAACACAGTGCCAAAACACGAGACCAATCCAGGCTTTAGGAGCACAATGCAAGAAAAGCAGTGCCCAGTCGACAGTGCATTGATGAGTACGAGCATTCAGGACCCTAGATATGGTGCTCGAGGCATGTCCGGCATGCTGTAAAGGATCCCTCATTACAACGGGATGTGGCCAAGACTGGGAGGATGTATGTGAAAGGATCACCTTTTAAATGACTAAAGGCACAAGATGCATGGAAGAAGTCTCAGGTCAACAGGGATCCTTGAAAACATATGACTAACGATTGTGGCCGCCAACACAGGCTGCGAGGCCATGAGAAAAGATGGCTGACTAGAAACTTTGAAAATGTGAAGCCAATCCACACTTAGGTTATGATGCAAGAAGAACAGTGCCTAATTGGTATTGTACCCATGAGTACAGGCATTCAAGACCCTCGAGATGCTGCTCAAGTCATATGCTGCATTCCTTTAAAGCAAAGGGGACATCAAGGCTTAAGAAACGTAAAAGAGAAACAGAATATAAAGCACACAGCACAGACAAGCTGGAATGGCCCTGCCTGGAACATGCTAGCTTTGGGCTGAGAAGTAACACCCTCCAGCTCTCCCTGCCCAAAGGGGACACTTCCCGCACAGCCCTCTCCCATAGGCTACTTTTAAAACCCCTCCCTGCCATCCCCAGCCTTCTCCCCTCTGTCATACCCCACCCCTGCCCCCGTCCCTCAACTTAGCTTTCAGACCACCAGGAGGCTTCCTCAGCAGAAAAAAAACTCCAAGAGCATCAGCTTCCTGGAATGATCCTACAGTTGCCAGGATCCACTTTGCAATCTACAAGAAAACTAAAATAGTGCCAACAGCCAGCATTGCACTGATCAATGTCACCACCTTACATGACAACTTGCTCTGCCTAACTGCCATGTCCTTCCACTCACTTGCTCCACAGCAGTTCTTATGTCAGATGCTGCAGCTGTTATCACTCAGGGTAATTAAATTAAGAGAATTACTCACACCTGTGAGAAGTCTGCCCCATGCTCCTTCTCCCTACTACCCAGCTCATCTCAAATGCTCTTCCCATTCCCAAGGTGGCCCACACAGTGCCTGCCAAACCAAAAGTAAATACTATGTTGCCAAAGAACACTTTGCTCTTCTAGACATACTCAACTTCCTCCTCACCATCAGCCCCACAATGATGAGAATAAGCCTGACTACCTCACCAGCACCCCAAAATTCTCTGCTATCTGCTTACCTCTCCTCCTCATCACTTAAGTTGTAGGACCAGTAGTGGTGATACCCAGGACAAAAGAAAGATGAGCCACGGAAATCCACATTTTAGGAAGTAACCAAACTTTAGTCGTAGGAGTGAACAAGAAGAACTTGAAAAAAATATTCTTATCAAAACCCAGTAAAGATTATTAACACAGAAGACATAAAAACACAGGACACTCACCACACAGCAATGGCGACTGGAATTACAGAGGCAGTCAGCCAATGAAAAACTCGCAACAGTGGGATTGATTACTCTAAGACCTAAATTGGAAACTCAATGACCGTAAAAAACCACAATGGATAACAGGGACAAGGTAACAGCTGCTGTAAGCAATAATAGAGCAAACCTCACTGGTAAGTTCAGGAAAAATCCAAAACTCTACTAAATAAGGGAGGCTTGTGTGCCCACAGACCAGATGAAGAAGAGTTGCTCAGCTGCTAACTGTTACGAGCCAAAACAATATCCAATCTCTTCCCTGAGAAATGCAAGGGAAACAAGCGGCAGAATCCTGCACTGTAGATAGGCAGCAAGTCCATACCTTGAAGTAGCAAGGTCTCTGATATTCATAGGATCACCAGGTTGGAAAAGACCCATTGGATCATTGAGTCCAACTATTCTTATCAATCACTAAACAATGCCCCTCACCATCTCATCCACCCGTCCTTTAAACACCTCCAGGGAAGGTGACTCTACCACCTCCTTGGGCAGCCTTTGCCCATCCCCAATAACCCTTTCAGTGAAATATTTTTTCCTGATGTACAGCCTGAAGCTTCCTTGGCAGAGCTTAAGGCTATTCCCTCTTGTCCTGTCCCCTGTCCCTTGGGAGAAGTGACCAGCTCCCTCCTCTCCACAACCTCCTTTCAGGTAGCTGCAGAGAGCAATGAGGTCTCCCCTCAGCCTCTTCTTCTCCAGGCTAAACACCCCCAGCTCTCTCAGCCACTCCTCATAAGGCTTGTTCACCAGCCCTCTCACCAGCTACATTACTCTTCTCTGGACATTCAGATGGATGGAGACAGGATGCACGCAAAGAAGTTAGTTAAGGAACATAATAAGTAAAAGGTATAAGGGAGCAGAGATCTCCAAGCCCTAGAGATTACATTTCTTAGGATAACTAATACTTTTAAACTTGTGTCTCAACCTCATCATTACCTCATTGGCTACAGAGAGACTAGAACAACAGACATCTGAATGGCACTTGCATCTGACCACCAAACTGACCCAAGAAAGACTGATGAACCCATCTCCCTTTCCCCAAACCATTAAAGCCCTTTTCTACCCCTGAAGTATCAGAGAAGGAACCCGGCTCCTTCTTAACAGCACCTGCCCTATATTTTAACCCTCCTGACCCTTCTGTGTTGCTATTCCCTGGGAGCTGTGCTCCTGAGCCCTTCCCAGGGCTCCCCTGGCCCCTTCTATCTTCCACCAGCCCACAGACTCTACTTCCTACCCTAGGCCAACAAACTTCATTCCAGATTATTATCACCCACAAGGTGCCCATTACAAACTGCAGAGCCCCTAGGGCCAATACATTATGCCACACAGAATGAGGAACAACAACAAATCATCCCATAACCAAAAACTTGAGGCAAAGCACCCAGAAAAAAAATATAAAGAAGGATACCAAAAACATCTTGCCCCCTCCAACACCCAATCAAAAATTACTGACAAAAAAGCCCCATAGTTACACCTGTATGTGCTGCTTCGCCTGGACTCTTCCAAAGCTCATACCTCCAACAGACGCCTCTGCTTCTTTAGAAGAACAAAAAGAAAAAAAAAACTAAAAAAGCCAAAAACCACCACTTACCCAACTAGCTTAATCTGCCTAAAAGCTACAACGAATTGAAACAACAGCAAAACTCTAATCTCAAGGATAAACCACAACCTAAATGACCTCCAGAGGCAAGGCCTGTGGCTTATATACCCCCTGGGCCTTCCCGCCCACCACCTGTGACTGGGGTGTGGTGAAGCCCTCACAGGTATAAAGAGTGCCTGAGGAGCAGCTGTGTTTTATTAACTCTGCCTTGCATTCTCAGCTAGAACAACACTACTACATGTCTGAAAGTATCCTTACAAGAAATAACAGTATGCGTGCTGTCACTGCAACATTGCTAGTTGTGACAGTGATGGGACTAGGTAACGAACATTTTAGAGCTGGACTTTTTGGTTCCTTTCATTTATCGTGCTGCTACAATTCCTGTTCCCAGGTATCCCTATACCCCTACTCTTTAATTTTTCTGTGCTCTTTTCTCTCTTTTTTTCCCCCCCCCCAGTCTTCAGTATCTGTTCTCTGCCTATACTATTTTTTTCCTTTTCCATCTTTGTCCCAATCTGCGTTCCTCATTCTGTTCCCCCACAATTTTACTGGCTTGATCCTTGTAGCTTGTTCTTTTTCTGCACCTGCAAATTCCTTGCTTTTCTTTCTCTTTCTTTCTTTCTCTATTCCTTTGTATTGCTTACTGTTGCTGTTCCAGCTTTTCCATTCACTCTGAATCTTGACACTCCCCTTTACTTCTCTTGCTGTTTCTGAATTTTTGTGCTAGTCCTTGCTCTTTTTTATAATCCTCTGTCTGTCTGTAGGGCTCCTAGTTCCTCTAAAACAAGTCAGCTCTTTTTTATGTACACACATGGCCTTATGAGAAATGGCTCAGAAAGCTGGGGTTGTTTAACCTGGAGAAGTGGAGGCTGAGGGGAGACCTCATTGCTCTCTGCAACTACAAGGTCTACAAAGAAGGTGGGACAAGGGAAATGAAGGGCAAAGAAGGTGGGAGAAGGGCAAAGAAGGTGGGAGAAGGGCAAAGAAGGTGGGAGAAGATTGGAGAAGTTCAAAGAAGTTCGAAGAATATCGGAGAAGGTCAGAGAAGTTAAGAGTAGGTCAGAGAAGGTCGGATTAGGTCGGAGAAGGTCAGAGAATGTCAAAGAAGGTTGGAGAAGTTCAAAGAAGGTCGGAAAAGGTCAAAGGTGGTTGGAGAATTTCAAAGAAGTTCGTAGAATTTTGGAGAAGGTCAAAGAAGTTCAGAGAATTTCGGAGAAGGTCAAAGAAGCTCAGAGAAGGTCAAAGAAGGTTGGAGAAAGATAAAGAAGGTTGGAGAAGATTGGAGAAGGTCGAAGAAGGTAAAAGATGGTCGGAGAAGGTCAAAGAAATTTGAAGAAGGTTGGAGAATTTCGGAGAAGTTAGGAGAAGGTCAGATAAGGTCAAAAAAGCATGGAGAAGGTCGGAGAAAGTAAAAGAAGCTTGGAGAAGGTCGCAGAAGGTCAAAGAAGCTTGGAGAAGGCCTAAGAAGGTTGGAGAAAGATAAAGACAGTTGGAGAAGTTCGGAGAAGGTCGGAGAAGTTCGGAGAAGGTCGGAGAAGTTCAAAGGTGGTCGGAGAAGTTCAAAGGTGGTCGGAGAAAGATAAAGAAGCTCGGAGAAGGTCGGAGAAGCTCGGAGAAGGTCAAAGAAGGTTGGAGAAAGATAAAGACGGTTGGAGAAAATGGGAGAAGGTCGGAAAATGTCAAAGAAGGTCGGAAAATGTCAAAGAAGGTCAGAAAGGTCAGACAAGGTCGGAGAAGGTGGGAGAAGGTGGGAGAAGTTCGGAGAGGGTCAGATAAGTTAAAAGAAGGTCAGAGAAGGTCCGATAAGGTCGGAGAAGGTCGGAAAAGGTCAGAGAGGATCGGAGAAGGTCAGAGAAGATCAGAGAGGATCGGAGAAGGTCAAAGAAGGTCAGAGAGGGTCAAAGAAGGTCAGATAGGGTCAAAGAAGGTCAGAGAGGGTCAAAGAAGTTTGGAGAAGGCCGGAGAAGTTTGGAGAAGGTCAGAGAAGGTCGCAGAAGGACAAAGGATTAGGAGAAGTTTGGGGAAGGTCAAAGAAGCCAGGAGAAGGTCAAAGAAAGTTGGAGAAGTATAAAGAGGGTCAGAGAAGATCAGAGAAGTTCAGAGAAGGTCAAAGATGGTCGGGGAAGTCAGAGCGTGTCTACAGCGACCTCATTGGGGTTTAGAAAGTCTGTGTCGCCTGTGTCTACAGCGACATCATTGTCGTTTAGAAAGTCTGTGTTGCCTGTGTCTATAGCGACCTCACGGTCGTCTGTGTCTATAGTGACCTCACTGACGTTTAGAAAGTCTGTGTCATCTGTGTCTACAGTAACTCACTGTCGTCCATAAGGTCTTTGTCGTCTCTGTCTACAGCGACCTCATTGAGGTTTAGAAAGTCTGTGTCGTCTGTGTCATCATTGTCTATAGTGACCTCACTGACGTTTAGAAAGTCTGTGTCGTCATTGTCTATAGCGACCTCATTGACATTTAGAAAGTCTGTGTCGTCATTACATTTAGTGACCTCATTGAGGCTTAGAAAGTCTGTGTCGTCTGTGTCTATAGCGACCTCATTGAGGTTTAGAAAGTCTGGGTCGCCTGTGTCTACAGCGACCTCATTGAGATTTAGAAAGTCTGTGTCGCCTGTGTCTACAGCGACCTCATTGACGTTTAGAAAGTCTGTGTCGTCTGTGTCTACAGTGACCTCATTGAGGTTTAGAAATTCTGTGTCGTCTGTGTCTACAGCGACCTCATTGAGGTTTAGAAAGTCTGGGTTGTCTGGGTCATCTGTGTCTATAGCAACCTCATTGAGGTTTAGAAAGTCTGTGTCGTCTGTGTCTATAGCGACCTCATTGAGCAATTCGGAGAAGGTCAGAGAAGGTCGAAGAAGGTCGGAAAAGGTCGAAGAAGGTCGGAAAAGGTCAAAGAAGGTCGGAAAAGGTCAAAGAAGGTCGGAAAAGGTCAGAGAGGGTCGGAGAAGGTCGGAGAAGTTTGGAGAAGGTCGGAGAAGTTTGGAGAAGGTCGCAGAAGGACAAAGGATTAGGAGAAGTTTGGAGAAGGTCAAAGAAGCCAGGAGAAGGTCAAAGAAAGTTGGAGAAGTATAAAGAGGGTCAGAGAAGATCAGAGAAGTTCAGAGAAGGTCAAAGATGGTCGGGGAAGTCAGAGCGTGTCTACAGCGACCTCATTGTCATTTAGAAAGTCTGTGTCGCCTGTGTCTACAGCGACCTTACTGTCGTTTAGAAAGTCTGTGTCGCCTGTCTATAGCGACCTCACTGTCATCTGTGTCTATAGTGACCTCATTGATGTTTAGAAATTCTGTGTCGTCTGTGTTCACAGCGACCTCACTGAGGTTTAGAAAGTCTGGGTCGTCTGTGTCTACAGCGACCTCACTGTCGTTCAGAAAGTCTGTGTTTTCTGTGTCTACAGCGACCTCATTGACATTTAGAAAGTCTGTGTCGTCTGTGTCATCACTGTCTATAGCGACCTCACTGATGTTTAGAAAATCTGTGTCGTCACTGTCTATAGGGACCTCATTGATATTTAGAACGTCTGTGTCGTCATTAAATTTAGTGACCTCATTGAGGTTTAGAAAGTCTGTGTCATCTGTGTCTATAGCGACCTCATTGAGGTTTAGAAAGTCTGTGTCGTCTGTGTCTACAGCGACCTCATTGAGCAATTCGGAGAAGGTCGGAGAAGGTCGGAGCAGGTCAAAGAAGGTCGGAGAAGGTCAAAGAAGGTCGGAGAAGGTCGGAAAAGATCAAAGAGGTTCAGAGAAGGTCAAAGAAGTTTGGAGAAAATCAAAGAAGTTCTAAGAAGGTCAGAGAAGGAAGGAGATATTTGGAGAAAGTCAAAGAATATCGGAAAAGGTCAGAGAAGTTTGGAGAAGGTCAAAGAACATCGGAGAAGATCTGAGAAGGTCAAAGAATGCCGGAGAAGGTAAAAGAAGGTCGGAAAATGTCGAAGAAGTTCAGAGAATGTCAAAGAAGTCGGAGAAGTTTAGAGAAGGTTGGAGAAGTTCGTAGAAGGACAGAGAAGGTCGGAGAAGCTAAAGGAAGTTCAGAGAAGGTAGTAGAATTCAGAGAAGTTCGAAATAGATCAGATAATTTTGGAGAAGTTCGGAGAAAGTCAAAGAAGGTGGGAGAAGGGCAAAGACCAGTGGAAAAAGGAGGAGAATATCAGAGAAGGGCAAAGACGGGCGGAGAAGGGCAAAGACGGGCGGAGAAGTGTGGAGAATATACGAGAAGTGCAAAGATGGGCGGAGAAGGGCAATAATGGGTGGAGAAGGGTAACCATGGGCAGAGAAGTTCAAAAACAGGTGGAGAAGGGTGGAGAATATTGGAGAAGTGCAGAGAAGGGCAAAGACGAGCAGAGAAGGGCAAAGACGAGCAGAGAAGGGAAAAGACGGGCGGAGAGGGACGGAGAATATTGGAGAAGTGCAAAGAAGGGCAAAGATGGGAGGAGAAGGACAAAGACGGGCTGAGAAGAGCAAAGATGGTAGGAGAAGTACGGAGAATATTGGAGAAGGGCAAAGAATGGCGGAGAAGGGCAAAGGGGCGGAGAAGGGCAGAGATTATCGGAGAATTTCAAAGGAGGCAAAGAGGAGCGGAGAAGGGCAAAGGGGGCGAAGAAGGGCAAAGATAGGCGGAGAAGGGCAGAGAATATCAGAGAAGTGCAAAGATGGGAAAAGACGTACAGAGAAGGGATAAGACGTGCAGAGAAGTGCGGAAAATAATGGAGAAATGCAAAGATGGGCAAAGAGTTTAGGGGAAGGGCAAAGACGGGCAGAGAAGTGTGTACAATATTGGAGAAGTTCAAAGAAAAGTAGAGACGGGCGTAGAAGGGCAGAGATGGGCGGAGAAGGGCGGAGAATATTGGAGAAGGGCAAAGATGGGCGGAGAAGGGCAAAGATGGGCGGAGAAGGGCAAAGATGGGCGGAGAAGGGCAAAGATGGGCGGAGAAGGGCAAAGATGGGCGGAGAAGGGCAAAGATGGGCGGAGAAGGGCAAAGATGGGCGGAGAAGGGCAAAGATGGGCGGAGAAGGGCAAAGATGGGCGGAGAAGGGCAAAGATGGGTGGAGAATATCGGAGAAGTGCAAAGAAAGACAACGACGGGCAGAGAAGGCCTAAGACGGGCAGAGAAGGGCAAAGAAGTGTGGAGAAGGGCAAAGTTGGGCAGAGAAGTTAAGAAAAGGGCAAAGAAGGGCAAAGACGGGTGGAGAAGGGAGGAGAACATCGGACAAGTGCAAAGAAGGGCAAAGACGGGCGGAGAAGGGCAAAGACGGGCGGAGAAGGGCAAAGACGGGCGGATAATATCGGAGAAGTGCAAAGCAGTGCAAAGATGGGAGGAAAAAGGGAAAGGCGGGCTGAGAAGGGCAAAGATGGGAGGAGAAGGACGGAGAATATCGAAGAAGGGCAAAGAGAGGAGGAGAAGGGCAAGGACGGGCGGAGAAGGGCAAAGACGGGCGGAGAAGGGCAAAGAGGGTCAGATAAGTTAAAAGAAAGTCAGAGAAGGTCAGAGAAGGTCAAATAAGTACGGAGTAGTTCGGAGAAGGTCAGAGAAGTTCAAAGAATGTTGGAGAAGGTCGGAGAAGGATAGAGAAGCTCAAAGAAATTCAGAGAATTTCAAAAGTTGTTGAAGAAGTTTGGAGAAGGTCGGAGAAGATCAAGGAAGGTCAGAGAATTTCAAAGGCGTTCGGAGAAAGTCGGAGGAGTTCATAGAAGGTTGGAGAATGTCAAAGAATTTTGGAGAAGGTCAAAGAAGTTCGGAGAAAGTCCAAGAAGGTCAGAGAAGTTCGGAGAAGGTCAAAGAAGGTCTGACAAGGTCAAAGAAGGTCAGAGAAGATGAAAGAAACTCGAAGAAAGTGGTAGGAAGTCAAAGAAGTTCAGAGAATATCAAAGAAGGTCGGAGAAATTTGTAGAAGTTCAAAGAACATCGGAAAAGGTCAGAGAAGTTTGGAGAAGGTCAAAGAACACCAGAGAAGATCCGAGAAGGTCAAAGAATGTCGGAGAAGGTAAAAGAAGTTTGGAAAATGTCGAAGAAGTTCAGAGAATGTCAAAAAAGTTGGAGAAGTTCGAAGAAGGTTGGAGAAGTTCGTAGAAGGACAGAGAAGGTCGGAGAAGGCAAAGGAAGTTCAGAGAAGGCTGTAGAATTCAGAGAAGTTCAAAAAAGATCAGATAATTTCAGAGAAGTTCAGAGAAAGTCAAAGAAGGTGGGAGCAGGGCAAAAATGAGAGGAGAAGGGCAAAAACTGGTGGAGAAAGGAGGAGAATATTGGAGAAGGGCAAAGGGGTGCGGAGAAGGGCAAAGGGGTGTGGAGAAGGGCAAAGACAGGTGGAGAAGGGTGGAGAATATCAGAGAAGTGCAAAGATGTGCAAAGACGGGCGGAGAAGGGCAAAGACGGGCGGAGAAGGGCAAAGACGGGCGGAGAAGGGCAAAGACGGGCGGAGAAGGGCAAAGACGGGCGGAGAAGGGCAAAGACGGGCGGAGAAGGGCAAAGAGTGTCAGATAAGTTAAAAGAAAGTCAGAGAAGGTCAGAGAAGGTCAAATAAGTACGGAGTAGATCGGAGAAAGTCAGAGAAGTTCAAAGAATGTTGGAGAAGGTCGGAGAAGGACGGAGAAGGTCGGAGAGGGACAGAGAAGCTCAAAGAAATTCAGAGAATTTCAAAAGTTGTTGAAGAAGTTTGGAGAAGGTCGGAGAAGATCAAGGAAGGTCAGAGAATTTCAAAGGCATTCGGAGAAGGTCAGAGGAGTTCATAGAAGTTTGGAGAATGTCAAAGAATTTTGGAGAATGTCAAAGAAGTTCAGAGAAAGTCCAAGAAGGTCAGAGAAGTTCGGAGAAGTTCGGAGAAGGTCAAAGAAGGTCTGACAAGGTCAAAGAAGGTCAGAGAAGGTGAAAGAAATTCGAAGAAAGCAGTAGGAAGTCAAAGAAGTTCAGAGAATATCAAAGAAGGTCGGAGAAGGTCAGAGAAATTTGTAGAAGGTCAAAGAACATCGGAAAAGTTCAGAGAAGTTTGGAGAAGGTCAAAGAATATCAGAGAAGATCCGAGAAGGTCAAAGAATGTCAGAGAAGGTAACAGAAGGTCAGAAAATGTCAAAGACGTTCAGAGAATGTCAAAAAAGTCGGAGAAGTTCGAAGAAGGTCGGAGAAGTTCGTAGAAGGACAGAGAAGGTCGGAGAAGGCAAAGGAAGTTCAGAGAAGGCTGTAGAATTCAGAGAAGATCAAAAAAGATCAGATAATTTCAGAGAAGTTCAGAGAAAGTCAAAGAAGGTGGGAGCAGGGCAAAAACGGGAGGAGAAGGGCAAAGATTGGTGGAGAAAGGAGGAGAATATTGGAGAAGGGCAAAGGGGTGCGGAGAATGGCAAAGGGGTGTGGAGAAGGGCAAAGACGGGTGGAGAAGGGTGGAGAATATCAGAGAAGTGCAAAGATGTGCAAAGACGGGCAGAGAAAGGCAAAGACGGGCTGAGAAGTGTGGAAAACACTGGAGAAGGGCAAGGACAGGCGGAGAAGGGCAAAGACGGGTGAAGAAATGAGGAGAATACTGGAGAAGGGCAAAGACGGGCGGAGAAGGGCAAAGACGGGCGGAGAAGGGCAAAGACGGGCGGAGAAGGGCAAAGGAAGACGGAGAGTGGCAAAGACGGGCGGAGAAGGGCAAAGTCGGGCGGAGAATTGTGGAGAATATAGGAGAAGGGCAAAGACAGCTGGAGAAGGGCAGAGAATATTGGAGAAGGGCAAAGCTAAGCAAAGAAAAGGGTAGAAGTGCAAAGACGGGCGGAGAAGTGTGGAGAATATCGAAGAAGTGCAAAGATGGGCAAAGACGGGCGGAGAAGGGCAAAGACGGGCGGAGAAGTTCAAAAGCGGGCGGAGAAGTGTGGAGAATATCGGAGAAGGGCAAAGATGGGCGGAGAAGGGCAACAACAGGTGGAGAAGGGCAGAGAATATTTGAGAAGTGGAAAGACGGGCGGAGACGGGCGGAGAAGGGCGGAGACAGGCGGAGAAGGGCGGAGACGGACGGCGAAGGGCAAAGACGGGCGGAGAAGGGCAAAGACGGGCGGAGAAGTGCAGAGAATATTGGAGAAGGGCAAAGATGGGCAAAGAAAAGGGTAGAAGGGCAAAGATGGGCAAAGATGGTTGAGAAGGGCAAAGATGGACGGAGAAAGGCAAAGTCGGGTGGAGAACTGTGGAGAATATAGGAGAAGGGCAAAGGGGTGCGGAGAAGGGCAAAGGGGTGCGGAGAAGGGCAAAGACGGGTGGAGTAGGGCGGAAAATATCAGAGAAATGCAAAGATGTGCAAAGACGGGCAGAGAAAGGCAAAGATGGGCTGAGAAGTGTGGAGAACAACGGAAAAGGGCAAGGACAGGTGGAGAACAGCAAAAACGGGCGGAGAAGGGCAAAGACGGGTGAAGAAATGAGGAGAATACTGAAGAAGGGCAAAGGGGGGCGGAGAAGGGCAAAGACGGGTGAAGAAATGAGGAGAATACTGGAGAAGGGCAAAGGGGGGCGGAGACGGGCAGAGAAGGGCAAAGACGGGCGGAGAAGGGCAAAGACGGGCGGAGAAAGGCAAAGACGGACGGACAAGGGCAAAGTAGGATGGAGGAGGGCAAAGACAGGCAGAGAAGTTCAAAAGCGGGCAGAGAAGTGTGGAGAATATCGGAGAAGGGCAAAGATGGGCGGAGAAGGGCAATAACGGGCGGAGAAGGGCAGAGAATATTGGAGAAGGGCAAAGATGGGCAAAGAAAAGGGTAGAAGGGCAAAGATTTGCAAAGATATGTGAGAAGGGCAAAGATGGACGGAGAAAGGCAGAGAATATTGGAGAAGGGCAAAGATGGGCAAAGAAAAGGGTAGAAGGGTAAAGACGGGCGGAGAAGTGTGGAGAGTATCGGAGAAGAGGAAAGATGGGAAAAGACGGGTGAGAAGGGCAAAGATGGATGGAGAAGGGCAAAGTCGGGCGGAGAATTCTGGAGAATATTGGAGAAGTGCAAAGATGGGCAAAGACGGGCGGAGAAGGGAAGACATGAGGGGAGAAGGGCAAAGACGGGCAGAGAAGGGTGGAGAATATCGGAGAAGTGCAAAGATGGGCAAAGACGGGTGGAGAAGGGCAAGGACAGGCAAAGAAGGGAGGAGAATATCGGAGAAGTGCAAAGAAGGGAGGAGAATATCGGAGAAGTGCAAAGAAGGGCAAAGAAAGGGGGAGAAGGGCAAAGACGGGGGGAGAAGGGCAAAGACGGGGGAGAAGGGCAAAAACAGGGGGAGAAGGGCAAAGGGGTGCGGAGAAGGGCAAAGACGGGTGGAGAAGGGCGGAGAATATCAGAGAAGTGCAAAGACGGGCTGAGAAGTTTGGAGAACAACGGAAAAGGGCAAGGACAGGCGGAGAACAGCCAAAACGGGCGGAGAAGGGCAAAGATGGGTGAAGAAATGAGGAGAATACTGGAGAAGGGCAAAGACGGGCGGAGAAGGGCAAAGACAGGTGAAGAAATGAGGAGAATACTGGAGAAGGGCAAAGACGGGCGGAGATTGGCAAAGACGGGCGGAGATTGGCAAAGACGGGCGGAGATTGGCAAAGACGGGCGGAGATTGGCAAAGACGGGCGGAGAAGGGTGGAGAATATTGGAGAAGCGCAAAGATGGGCAAAGACGGGCGGAGAAGTGCAAAGATGGGCGGAGAAGGGCAAAGACAGGCGGAGAAGTGCAGAGAATATTGGAGAAGGGCAAAGATGGGCAAAGAAAAGGGTAGAAGGGCAAAGATGGGCAAAGATGGTTGAGAAGGGCAAAGATGGACGGAGAAAGGCAAAGTCGGGTGGAGAACTGTGGAGAATATAGGAGAAGGGCAAAGGGGTGCGGAGAAGGGCGGAAAATATCAGAGAAGTGCAAAGATGTGCAAAGACGGGCAGAGAAAGGCAAAGACGGGCTGAGAAGTGTGGAGAACAACGGAAAAGGGCAAGGACAGGTGGAGAACAGCAAAAACGGGGGGAGAAGGGCAAAGACGGGTGAAGAAATGAGGAGAATACTGGAGAAGGGCAAAGGGGGGCGGAGAAGGGCAAAGACGGGTGAAAAAATGAGGAGAATACTGGAGAAGGGCAAAGACGGGCGGAGAAGGGCAAAGACGGGCAAAGACGGGCGGAGAAGGGCAAAGATGGGCGGAGAAGGGCAAAGACAGGCAGAGATTGGCAGAGAAGGGTGGAGAATATTGGAGAAGTGCAAAGATGGGCAAAGACGGGCGGAGAAGTGCAAAGACGGGCGGAGAAATGAGGAGAATACTGGAGAAGGGCAAAGACGGGCGGAGAAGGGCAAAGACGGGCGGAGAGGGGCAAAGACGGGCGGAGAAGGGCAAAGACGGGCGGAGAAGGGCAAAGACGGGCGGAGAAGGGCAAAGACGGGCGGACAAGGGCAAAGACGGGCGGACAAGGGCAAAGACGGGCGGACAAGGGCAAAGACGGGCGGACAAGGGCAAAGACAGGCAGAGAAGTTCAAAAGCGGGCAGAGAAGTGTGGAGAATATCGGAGAAGGGCAAAGATGGGCGGAGAAGGGCAATAACGGGCGGAGAAGGGCAGAGAATATTGGAGAAGGGCAAAGATGGGCAAAGAAAAGGGTAGAAGGGCAAAGATGGGCAAAGATATGTGAGAAGGGCAAAGATGGACGGAGAAAGGCAAAGTCGGGTGGAGAACTGTGGAGAATATAGGAGAAGGGCAAAGAGGGGCGGAGAAGGGCAAAGAGGGGCGGAGAAGGGCAAAGAGGGACGGAGAAGGTCAAAAGCAGGCGAAGAAGTGTGGAGAATATCGGAGAAGGGCAAAGATGGGCGGAGAAGGGTAATAACGGGCGGAGAAGGGCAGAGAATATTTGAGAAGTGGAAAGAGGGGTAAAGACGGGTGAAAAAAACAAAGACTGGTGGAGAAGGGTAAAGAAGGGCGGAGAAGTGCAAAGAAAGGCGGAGAAGGGTGGAGAATATCAGGGAAGTGGAAAGATGGGCAAAGACGGGCGGAAAATGGCAAAGAGGGGCGGAGAATGGCAAAGGAAGGCGGAGAGTGGCAAAGACGGGTGGAGAAGGGCAAAGATGGACGGAGGAGGGCAGAGAATATTGGAGAAGGGCAAAGATGGGCAAAGAAAAGGGTAGAAGGGTAAAGACGGGCGGAGAAGTGTGGAGAGTATCGGAGAAGAGGAAAGATGGGAAAAGACGGGTGAGAAGGGCAAAGATGGATGGAGAAGGGCAAAGTCGGGTGGAGAATTGTGGAGAATATTGGAGAAGTGCAAAGATGGGCAAAGACGGGCGGAGAAGGGAAAACATGAGGGGAGAAGGGCAAAGACGGGCAGAGAAGGGTGGAGAATATCGGAGAAGTGCAAAGATGGGCAAAGACGGGTGGAGAAGGGCAAGGACAGGCAAAGAAGGGAGGAGAATATCGGAGAAGTGCAAAGAAGGGCAAAGACAGGCGGAGAAGGGCAAAGACGGGGGGAGAAGGGCAAAGACGGGGGGAGAAGGGCAAAGACGGGGGGAGAAGGGCAAAGGGGTGTGGAGAAGGGCAAAGGGGTGTGGAGAAGGGCGGAGAATATCAGAGAAGTGCAAAGATGGGCAGAGAAAGGCAAAGACGGGCTGAGAAGTGTGGAGAACAATGGAAAAGGGCAAGGACAGGCGGAGAACAGCCAAAACGGGCGGAGAAGGGCAAAGACGGGTGAAGAAATGAGGAGAATACTGGAGAAGGGCAAAGGGGGGCGGAGAAGGGCAAAGACGGGCAAAGACGGGCAGAGAAGTGCAAAGACGGGCGGAGAAGTGCAAAGACGGGCGGAGAAATGAGGAGAATACTGGAGAAGGGAAAGACGGGCGGAGAAGGGCAAAGACGGGCGGAGAAGGGCAAAGACGGGCGGAGAAGGGCAAAGACGGGCGGAGAAGGGCAAAGACGGGCAGAGAAGGGCAAAGTAGGATGGAGGGGGGCAAAGACAGGCAGAGAAGTTCAAAAGCGGGCAGAGAAGTGTGGAGAATATCGGAGAAGGGCAAAGATGGGCGGAGAAGGGCAATAACGGGCGGAGAAGGGCAGAGAATATTGGAGAAGGGCAAAGATGGGCAAAGAAAAGGGTAGAAGGGCAAAGATGGGCAAAGATATGTGAGAAGGGCAAAGATGGACGGAGAAAGGCAAAGTCGGGTGGAGAACTGTGGAGAATATAAGAGAAGGGCAAAGAGGGGCGGAGAAGGGCAAAGAGGGGCGGAGAAGGGCAAAGAGGGGCGGAGAAGGGCAAAGAGGGACGGAGAAGGGCAAAGAGGGGCAGAGAAGGGCAAAAGCGGGCGAAGAAGTGTGGAGAATATCGGAGAAGGGCAAAGATGGGCGGAGAAGGGTAATAACGGGCGGAGAAGGGCAGAGAATATTTGAGAAGTGGAAAGAGGGGTAAAGACGGGTGAAAAAAACAAAGACTGGTGGAGAAGGGTAAAGAAGGGCGGAGAAGTGCAAAGAAAGGCGGAGAAGGGTGGAGAATATCAGGGAAGTGGAAAGATGGGCAAAGACAGGCGGAGAAGGGCAAAGACGGGCAGAGATTGGCAAAGACGGGTGGAGAAGGGTGGAGAATATTGGAGAAGCGCAAAGATGGGCAAAGACGGGCGGAGAAGTGCAAAGACGGGCGGAGAAGAGTGGATAATATCGGAGAAAGGCAAGGACGGGCGGAGAAGGGCAAGGACGGGCAGAGAAGGGGAAGGACGGGTCGAGAAAGGAAAACATAAGGGGATAAGGGCAAAAACGGGCAGAGAAGGGTGGAGAATATCGGAGAAGTGCAAAGATGGGCAAAGATTGGCGGAGAAGGGCAAAGATGGGCGGAGAAGTGTGGAGAATACCGGAGAAGGGAAAAGACGGTCAGAGATGGGCAAAGACAGGCGGAGAATTTCAAGGACGGGCAGAGAAGGGCAAAGACAGGCGGAGAATTGCAAAGACGGGTGGAGAAAAGCAAAGACAGGCAGAGAATTGAGGAGAACAGTGGAGAAGGGCAAAGCGGGTGGAGAAGGGCAAAGACGGTCGGACAAGGGCAAAGACGGGAAGAAAAGTGCGGAGAATACCGGAGAAGGGCAGAGACGGGCGGAGAAGTGCAAAGACGGGCGGAGAAGTGCAAAGATGGGTGGAGAAGTGCAAAGACGGGCGGAGAAATTAGGAGAATACTGGAGAAGGGCAAAGACGGGCGGAGAAGGGCAAAGACGGGCGGAGAAGGGCAAAGACGGGCGGAGAAGGGCAAAGACGGGCGGAGAAGGGCAAAGACGGGCGGAGAAGGGCAAAGACGGGCGGAGAAGGCCGAAGACGGGTGGAGAATTGCGTAGAGTACCAGAGAAAAGTAAAGGCAGGCAGAGAGTGGCAAGATAGTGCGGAGAGTGGCAAGATAGTGCGGAGAGTGGCAAGATAGTGTGGAGAGTGGCAAAGACGGGCGGAGAAGGGCAAAGACGGGCGGAGAAGGGCAAAGACGGGCGGAGAAGGGCAAAGACGGGCGGACAAGGGCAAAGACGGGCGGAGAAGGGCAAAGACGGGCGGAGAAGGGCAAAGACGGGCGGAGAAGGGCAAAGACGGGCGGAGAAGGCCGAAGACGGGCGGACAAGGCCAAAGACGGGTGGAGAATTGCGTAGAGTACCAGAGAAAAGTAAAGGCAGGCAGAGAAGGGCAAAGAAGTGCGGAGAGTGGCAAGATAGTGCGGAGAGTGGCAAGATAGTGTGGAGAGTGGCAAAGACGGGCGGAGAAGGGCAAAGACGGGCGGAGAAGGGCAAAGACGGGCGGAGAAGGGCAAAGAGAGGTGGAGAAGGGCAAAGAGAGGTGGACAATTGAAAAGACATGCGGAAAAAGCAAAGACGGGTGCACAAGTGCAAAGACGGGCGGAGAACGGCAAAGAAGGGCAGACAAGTGCAAAGATGGGCGGAGAAGGGCAAAGACAGAATCACAGAACAACCAGGTTGCAAGACCCACGGGATCATCGAGTCCAACCGTTCCCATCAAACACTAAACCATATCCCTCAGCACCTCGTCCACCCGTGCCTTAAACACCTCCAGGGAAGGTGACTCAACCACCTCCCTGGGCAGCCTGTTCCAGTGCCCAATGACCTTTTCTGTAAAGAATTTTTTCCTAATGTCCAGCCTAAATCTCCCCTGGCGGAGCTTGAGGCCATTCCCTCTTGTCCTGTCCCCTGTCACTTGGAAGAAGAGGCCAGCACCCTCCTCTCTACCACCTCCTTTCAGGTAGTTGTAGAAAGCAATGAGGTCACCCCTCAGCCTCCTCTTCTCCAGGCTAAACAACCCCAGCTCTCTCAGCCGCTCCTCATAAGGCCTGCTCTCCAGCCCTTTCACCAGCTTTGTTGCACTTCTCTGGACTTGTTCCAGAGCCTCAACATCCTTCTTATTGTGAGGGGCCCAGAACTGAACACAGTATTCGAGGAGCGGTCTCACCAGTGCCGAGTACAGATGGAGGATAACCTCCCTGGACCTGCTGGTCACGCCGTTTCTGATACAAGCCAAGATGCCATTGGCCTTCTTGGCCACCTGGGCACACTGCTGACTCATGTTCAGTCACTGTCAACCAACACCCCCAGGTCCGTCTCCTCTAGGCAGCTTTCTAGACAGACTTCTCCTAGTCTGTAGCACTGCATAGGGTTGTTGTGCCCCAAGTGCAGGACCCGGCATTTGGCCTTGTTAAACCTCATGCCATTGGACTCTGCCCAGCGGTCCAGCCTGTTCAGATCCCTTTGCAGAGCCTCCCGACCCTCCAGCAGATCGACACTTCCACCCAGCTTAGTGTCGTCCGCAAACTTGCTAAGGGTGCACTCGATGCCTTCATCCAGATCATTGATGAAGACATTGAACAGGGCTGGACCCAGCACTGAGCCCTGGGGAACCCCACTTGTCACTGGCCTCCAGCTGGATTTCACACCATTTACCACCACTCTCTGGGCCCGGCCAGCCAACCAGTTTTCCACCCAGGAGAGTGTGTGCCTGTCCAGGCCAGAGGCTGACAGTTTCTCAAGCAGAATGCTGTGAGAAACTGTGTCAAAGGCTTTACTGAAGTCCAGGAAGACCACATCCACAGCCTTTCCCTCATCCAGCAGCCGAGTCACTTTGTCATAGAAGGCAATCAGATTAGTCTGGCAAGACCTGCCTTTTGTGAACCCATGTTGACTGGGCCTGATCACCCCGTTCTCTTGCATGTGCTTCATGAGAGCACTCAAGATCACCTGCTCCATGACTTTCTCTGGCAAAGACGGTCTGACAAAGGCAAAAACAGGCGGACAAGAACAAAGACGGGGGTAGAAGGGCAAAGAAAGTCAGAGAGTGGCAAGATAGTGCGGAGAGTTGCAAAGAAATGCGGAGAGTGGCAAAGAAGTGCGGAGAGTGGCAAAGAAGTATGGGGATTGGCAAAAAAGTGCGGAGAGTTGCAAAGAAGTGCGGAGAGTGGCAAAGATGGGCGGAGAAGGGCAAAGACAGGCAGAGAAGGGCAAAGACGGGCAGAGAAGGGCAAAGACGGGCAGAGAAGGGCAAAGACGGGCAGAGAAGGGCAAAGACGGGCAGAGAAGGGCAAAGATGAGCAGAGAATGGCAAAGAGACGTAGAGAAGGACAAAGACTGGCAGAGAAGGACAAAGACTGGCAGAGAAGGACAAAGACTGGCAGAGAAGGGCAAAGACTGCCAGAGAAGGACAAAGACGGGCAGAGAAGGGCAAAGACAGTCTCAAAAGTGCAAAGACAGGGGGAGAAAGGCACAGGCGGGCGGATAATGTCAAAGACGGGGGGAGAATTTCTGAGAATAACCGAGAAGGGCAAAGATGGGCGGAGAAGGGTAAATATAGGAGGAGAAGGCAAATACAGGCGGAAGAAGTCAAAGATGGGTTGAGGAGGACAAAGAGGGGTGGATGAGGGCAAAGACGGGCAAAAAAAGGCAAAGACGGGCAGAGGAGGGCAAAGACGGGCGGAGGAGGGCAAAGACGGTCGGAGGAGAGCAAAGACAGGCGGAGGAGGGCAAAGATGGGCGGAGGAGTGCAAAGATGGGCGGACGAGGGCAAAGAGGGGTGGAGGAGGGCAAAGACGGGCGGAGAAGGGCAAAGAAGGGCGGAGAAGGGCAAAGACGGGCGGAGATGTGTGGAGAATTACGGAGAAGGGAAAAGACGGGCAGAGAAGAACAAAGATGGGTGGAGGAAAGCAGAGAGAACCGGAGAAGGGCAAAGAAGTGCGGAGAGTGGGAAAGACGGGTGGAGAATTGCAAAGACGGGCAGACGAGGGCAAAGATGGGTGGAGAAGGGCAAAGATGGGCGGACGAGGGCAAAGACTGGCGGACGAGGGCAAAGACGGGCGGACGAGGGAAAAGATTGGTGGACGAGGGAAAAGACGGGCGGACAAGGGCAAATGTGGGCGAAGAAGGGCAAAGAGGAGAGGGAAGGGCAAAGACGAGCGGGAAGGGCAAAGACGAGCGGAGGAAGGCTGAGAGAACCGGAGATTGGCAAAGAAGTGCGGAGAGTGGCAAAGAAGTGCGGAGAGTGGCAAGGAAGTTCGGAGAGTGGCAAAGACGGGCGGACAGCGGCAAAGATGGGCGGACAACGGCAAAGACGGGTGGACAAAGGCAAAGACGGGCGGAGAAGGGCAAAGACAGGTGGAGAAGGGTAAAGACGAACGGACGAGGGCAAAGACGGGCGGACGAGGGAAAAGATGGGCGGACGAGAGAAAAGACAGGCGGACGAGGGAAGAGACGGGTGGATGAGGGAAGAGACGGGCGGACGAGGGAAGAGACGGGCGGACGAGGGAAGAGACGGGCGGACAAGGGAACAAAGGCATGGAGAAGTGCACAGACAGGCGAAGAAAAGCAAAGACGGGCTGAGAAGGGCAAAGATGGTCTCACAAGTGCAAAGACGGGGGGAGATAAACAAAGACGGGCGGAGAATTCCAAAGACGGGCGACAAGTGCTGAGAACAACCGAGAAGGGCAAAGACGGGCGGGGAAAGATGGAGAATACCGAAGAAGGGCACAGAGAGACGGAGAAGGGCAAATATGGGAGGAGAAGGCAAATACGGGCGGAAGAGGGCAAAGACGGGTGGAGGAGGGCAAATAGGGGCAGATGAGGGCAAAGACGGGCAAAGAAAGGCAAAGAAGGACGGAGGAGGGCAAAGACGGGTGGAGGAGGGCAAAGACAGGCAAAGAAAGGCAAAGAAGGATGGAGGAGGGCAAAGACGAGTGGAGGAGGGCAAAGACAGGCAGAGAATATCAGAGAATACCGTAGAAGAGCAAAGGAGGGTGGAGAAGGTCAGAGAATACCGGAGAAGGGCAAAGAAGGGCGTAGAAGCGCAAAGAAGTGCAAAGAGGGGCGGAGAAGGGCAAAGACGAGCGGAGAAGGGCAAAGACGGGGGGAGAAGGGCAAAGACGGGCGGAGAAGGGCAAAGACAGGGGGAGAAGGGCAAAGACGGGCGGACAACGGCAAAGACGGGCGGACAACGGCAAAGACAGGCAGACAAGGGCAAAGACGGGTGGACAAGGGGAAAGACGGTTGGACAAGGGCAAAGACGGGCGGACGATGGCAAAGACGGGTGGACAAGAGCAAAGACGGGCAGACAAGGGCACAAACGGGTGGAGAAGAGCACAGACGGGCAAAGAAGAGCAAAGACGGGCTGAGAAAGGCAAAGATGGTCTCACAAGTTAAAAGAAGGAGAAGGGCAAAGAGGGTTGAAGAAGTGCTGGGAATAACCGAGAAGGGCAAAGACAGGTGGAGAAAGATGGAGAACACCGAAGAAGGGCACAGAGAGACGGAGAAGGGCAAATATGGGAGGAGAAGGCAAATACGGGCGGAAGAGGACAAAGACGGGTGGAGGAGGGCAAAGAGAAGCGGATGAGGGCAAAGACGGGCAAAGAAAGGCAAAGACGGGCGGAGGAGGGCAAAGACGGGCGGAGGAGGGAAAAGACGGGCGGAAGAGGGCAAAGACTGGCGGAATAAGGCAAAGACGGGCGGAGAAGGGCAAAGACGAGGGGAGAAGGGCAAAGACGTGGGGAGAAGGGCAAAGGCGGGGGAGAATGGGCAAAGACGGGCAGAGAAGGGCAAAGACGGGTGGACAAGGACAAAGATGCGTGGAGAAGGGCAAAGACGGGCAGAGAAGTGCAAAGACGGGCAGAGAAGTGCAAAGACGGGCAGAGAAGGGCAAAGACAGATGGAGAAGGGCAAAGACAGACGGAGAAGGACAAAGACGGATGGAGAAATGCAAAGAATGGAAAAGAAGTGCAAAGAGGGTTGGACAACGGCAAAGACGGGCATACAACCGCAAAGACCAGCGGACAGGGGCAAAGACGGGCGGAGAAGTGCAAAGACCGATGGACAGGTGCCAAGAGGGGCAGACATGAGCAAAGACGGGAGCAGAAGGTCAAAGACGTGCGGAGAATGGCAAAGACGGGCGGACAAGGGCAAAGACAGGCGGACCAGTGCCATGAGGGATGGAAAAGGGCATAGACGGGCGGAGAATGGCAAAGACGGGTGGACAAGAGCAAATGCGGTCGGAGAAGGGCAAATACGGGCAGAGGAGGCCAAAGACAGGTGGAGGAGGCAAAAGACGGGCGGAGGAGGCCAAAGACGGGTGGAGAATTTCGGGTAATACCGGAGACTTGCAGAGAATACCGGAGGAGGGCATAGACCGTTGGAGAAGGGCACTACGGGCGGAAAAGGGCAAAGATGGGCAGAGAACTGCGGAGAATACCAGAGAAGGGCAAAGATGGGTGGAGAAGTGCGGAGAAACCAGAGAAGGGCAAAGACGGGCTGACAAGGGCAAAGACGGGCGGACAAAGGCAAAGAAGGGCGGACAGGGGCAAAGACGGGCGGACAAGGGCAAAGACAGGCGGACAAGGGCAAAGAAGGTTGGAGAAGCGCAAAGACGGGCGGAGAATGTCGGAGAACACCGTAGAAGTGCAAAGGAGGCTGGAGAAGGGCAGAGAATACTGGAGAAGGGCAAAGAAGGGCGTAGAAGCGCAAATAAGGGCGAAGATGGGCAAAAACGTACGGAGAAGGGCAAAGACAGGTGTAGAAGGGAAAAGACGGGTGGAGAAGGGCAAAGATGGGCGGAGAAGTGCAAAGATGGGCGGACAAGCGCAAAGACGGGCGGACAAGGGCAAAGACGGGCAGACACGGGCAAAGGCAGGCGGACAAGGGCAAAGATGGACGGACAAGTGCAAAGACAGGGGGAGAAGGGCAAAGACGGGCAGAGAATGCCGAAGACAGGTGAAGAAGTGCTGAGAATAACCGAGAAGGGCAAAGACGGGCGGGGAAATACGGAGAATACCGAAGAAGGGCACAGAGAGACGGAGAAGGGCAACTACGGGAGGAGAAGGCAAATACGGGCGGAAGAGGGCAAAGATGGGTGGAGGAGGGTAAAGACGGGTGGAGGAGGGTAAAGACGGGTGGAGGAGGGCAAAGATGGGTGGAGGAGAGCAATGACGGGCGGATGAGGGCAAAGACGGGCGGACGAAGGCAAAGACGGGCGGACGAAGGCAAAGACGGGTGGACGAGGGCAAAGACGGGCGGAGACAGGCAAAGACGGTCGGAGAAGGGCAAAGAGTGGCTGACAAGTGCAAAGACGGGCAGAGAATATCGGAGAATACCGTAGAAGAGCAAAGGAGGGTGCAGAAGGTCAGAGAATACCGTAGAAGAGCAAAGGAGGGTGGAGAAGGTCAGAGAATACCGGAGAAGGGCAAAGAAGGGCGTAAAAGCGCAAAGAAGGGCGAAGAAGGGTGGAGAAGGGCAAAGACGGGCGGAGAAGGGCAAAGACGGGCAGACAAGGGCAAAGACGTGCGGAGAAGGGCAAAGACGTTCGGAGAAGGGCAAAGACGGGCGGACAAGGACACAAAGGGGTGGAGAATGGCACAGACGGGCAAAGAAGAGCAAAGACGGGCTGAGAAGGGCAAAGATGGTCTCACAAGTGCAAATACGGGGGGAGAAGGGCAAAGACGGGTGGAGAATGGCAAAGACAGACGAAGAAGTGCTGAGAATAACCGAGAAGGGCAAAGACGGGCAGAGAAAGACGGAGAATACCGAAGAAGGGCACAGAGAGACGGAGAAGGGCAAATATGGGAGGAGAAGGAAAATACGGGTGGAAGAGGGCAAAGACGGGTGGAGGAGGGCAAAGAGGGGCGGATGAGGGCAAAGACGGGCAAAGAAAGGCAAAGAAGGACGGAGGAGGGCAAAGACGGGTGGAGGAGGGCAAAGACGGGTAGAGGAGTGCAAACACAGGCGGAGTAGAGCAATGATGTGCGGAATAAGGCAAAGACGGTTGGATGAGGGCAAAGACTTGTGGACGAGGGCAAAGACGGGCGGACGAGGGCAACGACGGGCGGAGATGTGAGCAGAATTACGGAGAAGGGCAAAGACGGGTGGAGAAGGGCAAAGTCAGGCAGAGAAGAACAAAGACAGGTGGAGGAAGGCAGAGAGAACCAGAGAAGGTCAAAGAAGTGCAGAGAGTGGCAAAGACGGGCGGAGAAGGGCAAAGACGTGCGGAGAAGGGCAAAGACGTGCGGAGAAGGGCAAAGACGGGCAAAAAAGTGCAAAGTCGAGCGGAGAAGAGCAAAGTTGGGCGGAGAAGGGCAAAGATGGGCGGAGAAGGGCAAAGAAGTGCATAGAGTTGCAAACACGGGCAGAGAAGAAGGGCAAACATGGGCGGAGAATACCACAGAAGGGCAAAGACGGGCAGAGAAGTGTGGAGAATACTGGACAAGGGCAAAGATGGGTGGAGAAGGGTGGAGAATACCAGAGAAAAGCAAAGATGGGAGGAGAAGAGCATATACGGATGGAGAATTGCAAAGATGGTCGGACGAGGGCAAAGATGGGTGGAGAAGGGCAAAGAAGGGTGGATGAGGGCAAAGACTTGTGTACAAGGGCAAAAAAGGGCGGACGAGGGAAAAGACGGGTGGACAAGGGCAAATGTGGGCGAAGAAGGGCAAAGAGGAGCGGGAAGGGCAAAGGTGAGTGGAGGAAGGCTAAGAGAACCGGAGAGTGGCAAAGAAGTGCAGAGAGTGGCAAAGAAGTGTGGAGAGTGGCAAAGAAGTGCGGAGAGTGGCAAAGAGGGGCAGACAAGGGCAAAGTAGTGTGGAGAGTGGCAAAGACGGGTGGAGAAGGGCAAAGGGGGGGGAGAAGGGCAAAGACAAGCGGAGAAGTGCAAAGATGGGCGGAGAAGTGCAAAGACGGGCGGAGAAGGGCAAAGATGGGCAGACAAGGGCAAAGATGGGCGGACAAGGGCAAAGACAGGCGGACAAGGGCAAAGACGGGCGGAGAAGAGCAAAGACGGGCGGAGAAGGGAAAAGACGGGTGGAGAAGTGCAAAGACCGGTGGACATGGGCCAAGAGGGGCGGACAAGAGCAAAGACAGGCGGACAAGAACAAAGACGGGGGAAGAAGGGCAAAGACAGACAGAGAAGGACAAAGACGGGTGGACAAGTGCAAAAAGGTTTAGACAAGAGCAAAGACAGTCTGAGAAATCCGGAGAGTACCGGAGACGTGCAAAGAAGGGCGGAGAAGGGCAAAGACGGGTGGAGAATGGCAAAGACGGGCAGAGAATTGCAAAGACGGTCGGTGAAGTGAAAAGACATTCAGAGAAGTTCGGAGAGTACCGGAGAAGGGTAAATACGGGCGGACAAGGTCAAAGACGGGCGGACAAGGGTAGAGACAGGCAGACAAGGGCAGAGAAGGGTGGACAAGGGCAGAGAATAAAGGAGAAGTGCACAGACGAGCGGAGAAGGGCAAACAAGTGCGGAAAATGCAAAGACGGGCAGAGAAGTGCAAAGATGGGCGGGCAAAGTCAAAGATGGGTGGACAAGGGCAAAGACGTGCAGACAAGGGCAAAAACGGGCGGACAAGGGCAAAGACGGTTGGACAAGGGCACAGACGGGCGGAGAATTGCAAAGACGGGCGGAGAAGGGCACAGAAGGGCGGAGAAGTGCACAGAAGGGCGGAGAAGGGCACGGAAGGGCGGAGAAGTGCACAGAAGGGCGGAGAAGGGCACGGAAGGGCGGAGAAGATCACCGAAGGGTGGAAAAGGGCACAGACGGGCGGAGAACGGCACAGATGGGCGGAGAAGGGCACAGGCAGGCAGAGAAGGGCACAGGCAGGCAGAGAAGGGCACAGACGAGCAGTGAAGGGCAAACAAGTGCGGAGAATGTAAAGACGGGCAGAGAAGTGCAAAGACGTGCAAAGAAGTGCAAAGACGGGGGCAGAAGGGCAAAGACGGGGGCAGAAGGGCAAAGACGGGGGGAAAAGGGCAAAGACGGGGGGAAAAGGGCAAAGACGGGGGGAGAGAGGCAAAGACGGGCGGAGAAGTGCACGGACGGGTGGAGAAGGGCAAAGACGGGTGGAGAAGGGCAAAGACGGGCGGAGAAGGGCACAGAATGGTGGAGAAGGGCACAGACGGGCGGAGAAGGGCACAGACGGGCGGAGAAGGGCAAACAAGTGGGGAGAAGGGCAAACAAGTGGGGAGAAGGGCAAAGATGGGCAGAGAATTTCAAAGACATGCGAAGAAGAGCAAAGACGCTGGGATAAGGGCAAAGAAGGGGGGAGAAGTGCAAAGATGGTGGGAGAAGGGCAAAGACTGGCGGAGAAGTGCAAAGACAGGCGGAGAAGTGCAAAGACAGGCAGAGAAGTGCAAAGACAGGCAGAGAAGCACGGAGAATACTGAAGAAGGGAGCAGACAGACGGAGAAGTGCAAACATGGGCGGAGGAGGCAAAAACGGGCAGACGAGGGCAAAGACGGGCAGATGAGGGAAAGATGGGTGGACGAGGGCAAAGATGGGCGGATGAGGGCAAAGACGTGTGAAGATGTGTGGAGAATTACGGAGAAGAGCAAAGACGGGCGGAGAAGGTCAAAGTCGGGCAGAGAAGAGCAAAGACGGGTGGAGGTATTTAGAGAGAACCGGAGAAGGGCAAAGAAGTGCGGAGAGTGGCAAAGAAGTGCGGAGAGTGGCAAACACGGGAGGACAAGGGCAAAGATGAGCGGAGAAGGGCAAAGACGGGTGGAGAAAGGCAAAGACGGGCAGAGAAGTGCAAAGACAGGTGGACAAGGGCAAAGATGGGCGGACAAGGGCAAAGACGGGCGCAGAAGGGCAGAGACGGGCGGAGAAGGGCAATTACTGGCGGAGAAGGGCAAAGACAGGCGGAGAAGGGCAATGACGGGCGGAGAGGGTCAAAGAAGCGCGGAGAAGTGCAAAGAAGGGCGGAGAAGGGCAAAGACGGGCGGAGAAGGGAAAAGACAGGCAGAGAAGGGCAAAGACGGGCAGAGAAGGGAAAAGACGGGCGGAGAAGGGCAAAGATGGGAGGACAACGGCAAAGACGGGCGGACAAGGGCAAAGACGGGCGGACAAGGGCAAAGACGGGTGGAGAAGGGCAAAGACGGGCGGAGAAACACAGAGACGGGCAGAGAAACGAAGAGACGGGTGGAGAAATGCAGAGATGGGCAGAGAAAGGCAAAGACGGGCAGACAAGAGCAAAGACGGCAGACAAGGATAAAGACGGGCAGACAAGTGCAAAGACGGGCGGACGAGGCAAAGATGGGCGGACGAGGGCAAAGATGGGTGGACGAGGGCAAAGATGGGCGGACGAGGGCAAAGATGGCTGGACGAGGGCAAAGACGGGCGGACGAGTATAAAGACAGGTGGAGAAGGGCAAACAAATGCGGAGAATGGAAAGACGAGAAAAGAAGTGCAAAGAAGTGCGAAGAAGAGCAAAGACGGTCGGACAAGGGCAAAGACGGGCGGACAAGAACATAGACCGGGGGAGAAGGGCAAAGACGGACACAGAAGGTCAAAGACGGGCGGACAAGTGCAAAGAGGTTTAGACAAGGGCAAAGACAGACTGAGAAGTTCGGAGAATATCGGAGAAGTGCAAAGAAGAGCAGAGAAGTGCAAAGACGGGCGGAGAAGTGCAAAGACGGGCGGAGAAGTGCAAAGACGGGCAGAGAAGTGCAAAGACGGGCGGAGAAATGCGAAGACGGTCGGAGAAATGCGAAGACGGTCGGAGAAGGGCAGAGAATTGTGGAGAGTACCGGAGAAGTGCAAAGTCGGGTAGAGAAGGGAAAGACGGGCGGACGAGGGCAAAGACGGCCAGATGAGGGCAAAGACGGGCGGACGAGGGCAAAGACGGGTGGAGAAGTGCTGAGAATAATGGAGAAGAGCAAATACGGGTGGAGAAGGATAGAGAATACCGAAGAAAGGCACAGAAAGACGGAGAAGGGCAAACATGGACAGAGAAGGCAAATACTGGTGGACGAGGGCAAAGACGGGATTGAGGAGGGCAAAGACAGAATTGAGGAGGGCAAAGACGTGCGGAGGAGGACAAAGACAGGCGATGGAGTGGTAGGACGGTTGGAGATGTGTGGAGAATTACAGAGAAGGGCAAAAACGGGTAGAGAAGGGCAAAGGAGGGCAGAGAAGAGCAAAGATGGGCGGAGGAATGCAGAGAGAACCGGAGAAGGGCAAAGAAGTGCATAGAGTGGCAAAGAAGTGTGGAGAGTGGCAAAGAAGTGCGGAGAAGAGCAAGGACGGGCCGAGAAGTGCAAAGATGGGCAGACAAGGGCAAAGACGGGCGGATATTTAAAAGACGGGCGGACAAGGGCAAAGATGGATGGAAAAGGGCAAGGAGGGGCGGAGAAAGGCAAAGACGATTGGAGAAGGGCAAAGACGATCAGAGAAGGCATAGACAGATGGAGAATAGCAAAGACCAGCGGAGAAGGGAGGAGAATATCGGAGGAGTGCAAAGACAGATGGAGAAGGGCAAAGAAGGGCGAACAATGGCAAAGATATTTGGAGAAGTGCAAAGACGACCGGACGGGGCAAAGACGGGTGGAAAAGGGCAAAGACAGGCGGACAAGGGAAAAAGTGAGCAGACAAGGTCAAAGACGGGCAGACAAGGACAAAGATGTGTGGAGAAGGCCAAAGACGGGCGGAGAAGGGCAAAGACGGGCGGAGGAGGGCAAAGACGGGTGGACAAGGGCAAAGACAGGTGGACAAGGGCAAAGACAGGCGGAGAAAGGCAGATAATATCAGAGAAGTGCAAAGAAGGTCAAAGACGGGTGGAGAAGAGCAAAGATGTGCAGAGAAGGACAAAGAGGGGCAGGCAAAGGCAATGAGAGGCGGACAAGGCCAAAAAAATGCGGAGATGGGCTCTGAATATTGGAGAAATGCAAAGAAAGGCAAAGACGGGCGGAGAAGGGCAAAGACGGGCTGATAAAGGCGGAGAATATAGAGAAGTGCAAAGAAGGACAAAGACATGCGGAGAAGAGGAAAGACGGGCAGAGAAGCAAAAAGACGGGCGGACAAGGGCAAAGACGGCCAGACAAGGGCAAAGACGGGCGGACAAGGGCAAAGACGGGCGGACAATAGCAAGGACGGGCGGACAAGGGCAAAGACAGGCGGACGAGGGCAAAGACGGGTGGAGAAGTGCAAAGACGGGTGGACCAGAGCAAAGACGGGCGAACGAGGGCATAGACGGGTGGACAAGAACAAAGACGGGGGAAGAAGGGCAAAGACGGACAGAGAAGGGCAAAGACGGACAGAGAAGGGCAAAGACGGGTGGACAAGTGCAAAAAGGCTTAGACAAGGGCAAAGACAGTCTGAGAAGTCCGGAGAATACCAGAGAAGTGCAAAGAAGGGCGGAGAAGGGTAAAGGCGGAGAAGGGCAAAGACGGGCGGAGAATTGCAAAGACGGTCGGAGAAGTGAAAAGACAGTCAGAGAAGTGCAGAGAGTACCGGAGAAGGGCAAAGACAGGCGGACAAGGGCAAAAACATCTTGAGAAGTGCAAAGATGGGCAGAGAACTGTGGAGAATACCAGAGAAGGGTAAAGACGGGCGGAGAAAGGCAAAGTCGGGCGGAGAAGGGCAAAGACGGGTGGAGAAGGGAAAAGACGCAGGGAGAAGGGCAAAGAAAGGGGGCGAAGGGCAAAGAAAGGGGGGAGAAGGGCAAAGACGGGCAGACAACAGCAAAGACGGGCAGACAAGGGCACAAACGGGTGGAGAAGGGCACAGACGGGCGAAGAATAGCAAAGACGGGCGAAGAAGGGCAAAGATGGTCTCACAAGTTGAAAGACGAGGGGAGAAGGACAAAGAGGGTTGAAGAAGTGCTGAGAATAACCGAGAAGGGCAAAGACAGGTGGAGAAAGACGGAGAACACCGAAGAAGGGCACAGAGAGATGGAGAAGGGCAAATATGGGAGGAGAAGGCAAATACGGGTGGAAGAGGGCAAAGATGGGTGGAGGTGGGCAAAGAGGGGCGGATGAGGGCAAAGACGGGCGGAAGAGGACAAAGACGGGCGGACGAGGGTAAAGAAAGGCGGAGGAGGGCAAAGAAGTGTGAAGATGTGTGGAGAATTATGGAGAAGGGGAAAGATGGGCGGAGAAGGTCAAAGTCGGGCAGAGAAGAGCAAAGACAGGCGGAGGAATTCAGAGAGAACCGGAGAAGGGCAAAGAAGTGCGGAGAGTGGCAAAGAAGTGCGGAGAGTGGCAAAGACGGGCGGAGAAGGGCAAAGACGGGCGGAGCAGGGCAATGACGGGCGGAGAGGGGCAAAGAAGTGCGGAGAAGGGCAAAGACGGGCGGAGAAGGGCAAAGACAGGCGGACAAGGGCAAAGACGGGCGGACAAGGGCAAAGACGGGTGGACAAGGTCAAAGACGGGCGGAGAAGGGCAAAGACGGGCGGAGAAGTGCTGAGGATAATGGAGAAGGGCAAAGACAGGTGGAGAAGGATGGAGAATACCGAAGAAGGGAGCAGACAGACGAAGAAGTGCAAACATTGGTGGAGGAGGTAAAAACGGGCGGACGAGGGCAAAGACGAGCAGAGGAGGACAAAGACGGGAGGACGATGGAAAAGAAGGGCGGAGGAGGGCAAAGACGGGCAAAGGAAGGCAAAGACGGGCGGACAAGGGCAAAGACGGGCGGAGAAGGGTAAAGATGGGCGGACGAGGGCAAAGACAGGCGGAGATGTGTGGAGAATTATGGAGAAGTGCAAAGGTGGGCGGAGAAGGGCAAAGTCAGGCAGAGAAGAGCAAATACGGGCGGAGGAAGGCAGAGAGAACTGGAGAGTGGCAAAGAAGTGGGGAGAGTGGCAAAGACGGGTGGAGAAGCGCAAAGACGGGCGGACAAGGGCAAAGAAGCGCGGAGAGTGGCAAAGACGGGCGGAGAAGGGCAAAGAGGGGCGGAGAGTAACAAAGACGGGCGGAGAAGGGCAAAGAGTGGCGGAGAAGGGCAAAGACGGGTGGAGAAGGGAAAAGACGGGCGGACAATTGCAAAGACGGGCAGATAAAGGCAAAGACAGGTGCACAAGTGCAAAGATGGGTGGACAACGGTAAAGAAGGTTGGAAAAGGGCAAAGACAGGCAGAGAAGTGCAATGACGGACAGACAAGGGCAAAGAAGGTCGGAGAATTGCAGAGAGTACTGGAGAAGGGCAAAGTCAGGTGGAGAAGTGCAAAGAAGTGCGGAGAGTGGTAAAGAAGCGCGGAGTGTGGCAAAGACGGGCTGAGAAGGGCAAAGATGGGCGGAGTAGCGCAAAGACGGGTGGAGAAAGGCAAAGATGGTTGTTGAAGTGAGAAGACAGTCAGAGAATTGCGGAGAGTACTGGAGAAGGGCAAAGACGGTCGGACAAGCGCAAAGTCGGGCAGAGAATTGCAAAGTCGGGCAGAGGAGGGCAAAGTCGGGCAGAGAAGGCAAAAGTCGGGCGGAGAAAGGCAAAGACGGGCGGAGGAGGGAAGAGACGGGCGGAGGAGGGCAGAGACAGGCGGAGGAGGGCAGAGAAGGGCGGAAAAACGCAAAGAGGGTTGGGCAATTGCAAAGAGGGTTGGGCAGTTGCAAAGAGGGTCAGGCAATTGCAAAGAGGGTCGGGCAAGGGTAAAGATGGACGGAGAATGGCAAAGACAGGTGGAGAAAGGCAAAGACGGGTGGACAATAGCAAAGACGGGCAGACAAGGGAAAAGACGCGGGGTGAAGATCAAGGACCGGTGGACACTGACAGAGAGGGGTGGACATGAGCAAATACAGGCGCATAATGGAAATGACGGGCAGAGAATGGCAAAGACGGGCAGGGAAGGGCAAAGACGGGCGGAGAGGGCAAAGACGGGCGGAGAATTGCGGAGAGTACCGGAGAAGGGGAAAGTCGGGCGGAGAATAATGGAGAATACCGAAGAATGGCCCAGAAAGATGGAGAAGGGCAAATATGGACGGAGAAGGCAAATACAGGCAGACGAGGGCAAAGATGGGCGAAGAAGCGCAAAGACGGGCGGAGAAGCGCAAAGACGAACGGAGAAGCGCAAAGACGGGCGGAGGAGGGCAAAGACGGGCGGAGGAGGGCAAAGACGGGTGGAGGAGGGCAAAGACGGGTGGAGGAGGGCAGAGACGGTCGGAGGAGGGCAGAGACGGGCAGAGGAGGGCAGAGACGGGCAGAGGAGGGCAGAGACGGGCGGAGGAGGGCAGAGACGGGGGGAGGAGGGCAGAGACGGGGGGAGGAGGGCAGAGACGGGGGGAGGAGGGCAGAGACGGGCGGAGAATCGCAAGGACGAGCGGAGAATTGCAAGGACGGGCAGAGAAGGTCAAAGACGGGTGGAGAAGGGCAAAGACGGGCGGAGAAAGGCAAAGACGGGAAGAGAAGGGCAAAGAGGGGCGGAGAAGGGCAAAGAGGGGCGGAGAAGGGCAAAGAGGGGCGGAGAAGGGCAAAGAGGGGCGGAGAAGGACAAAGAGGGGCGGAGAAGGACAAAGAGGGGCAGAGAAGCGCAAGGACGGGCAGAGAAGGGCAAAGACGGGCGGAGAAGGGCAAAGACGGGCGGAGAAGGGCAAAGATGGGTGGAGAAGAGCAAAGACAGGCGGAGAAGGCCAAAGATGGCTTCACAATTGCAAAGACGGGCAGACAACGGCAAAAAAGGACTGACAAGTGCAAAGACGGGCGGACAAGGGCAAAGAAGGGCGGACACGGGCAAAGACAGGCGGACAAGTGCAAAGACGGGTGGACAAGTGCAAAGACAGGCAGAGAAGTGCAATGATGGACAGACAAGGGCAAAGAAGGTCGGAGAATTGTGAAGAGTACCAGAGAAGGGCAATGTCAGGCGGTGAAGTGCAAAGAAGTGCGGAGAGTGGTAAAGAAGTGCGGAGAGTGGTAAAGAAGCGCGGAGAGTGGCAAAGACGGGCTGAGAAGGGCAAAGACGGGTGGAGTAGCACAAAGACGGGCGGGGAAGTGCAAAGACGGGCGGAGAAGTGCAAAGACGGGTGGACAAGGGCAAAGACGGGCGGACAAGTGCAAAGATGGGTGGACAAGGGCAAAGACGGGCGGACAAGGGCAAAGACGGGCGGACAAGGGCAAAGACGGGTGGAGAAGGGCAAAGACGGGCAGAAAAAGGCAAAGACGGGTGGAGAAGGACGAAGAGGGGCGGAGAAGGGCAAACACGGGCGGAGAAGAGGAAAGACAGGCGGAGAAGGCCAAAGATGGCTTTACAATTGCAAAGACGGGCAGACAACGGCAAAAAAGGGCGGAGAAGTGCAAAGACGGGCGGACAAGGGCAAAGACGGGCGGACAAGTGCAAAGACAGGCGGAGAAGGGCAAAGACGGGCGGAGAAGGGCAAAGACGGGCGGAGAAGGGCAAAGACGAGTGGACAAGGGCAAAGACGGGCTGAGAAGGGCAAAGACGGGCGGAGAAGGGAAAGACGGGAGGAGAAGTTCAAAGACGGGCAGAAAAGGGCAAAGACGGGCAGAAAAAGGCAAAGACGGGTGGAGAAGGACAAAGAGGGGCGGAGAAGCACCAGGACAGGCGGAGAATTTCAAAGATGGGTGGAGAAGGACAAAGAGGGATGGAGAAGGGTAAAGACGGGTGGAGAAGGGCAAAGATGGCTTCACAATTGCAAAGATGGGCAGACAACGGCAAAAAAGGATGGACAAGAGCAAAGACGGGTGGACAATGGCAAAGAAGGGCATACAAGGGCAAAGACGGGCAGACACGTGCAAAGAAGGTCGGAGAATTGCGGAGAGTACCGGAGAAGGGCAAAGTCAGGCGGAGAAGTGCAAAGAAGTGCGGAGAGTGCTAAAGAAGGGCGGAGAGTGGCAAAGACGGGCTGAGAAGGGCAAAGATGGGCGGAGTAGCGCAAAGACAGGCGGAGAAGGGCAAAGACGGGCGGAGAAGTGCGAAGAGGGGCGGACAAGGGCAGAGAGGGGCAGACAAGGGAAAAGAGGGGCGGGGAAGGGCAAAGAGGGGCGGACAAGGCAAAGACGGGCAGGGAAGGGCAAAGACGGCAGGGGAAGGAAGGGCAAAGACGGCCGGGGAAGGGCAAAGACGGCAGGGGAAAGGAAAAGATGGCTGGGGAAGGGCAAAGAAGGGCGGACAAGCGCAAAGTCGAGCGGAGAAGGGCAAAGTCGGCCGGAGAAGGGCAAAGAAGGGCAGAGAAGGGCAAAGAAGGGCGGAGAAGGTCAGAGACGGGCGGAGGAGGTCAGAGACGGGCGGAGGAGGGCAGAGACAGGTGGAGGAGGGCAGAGACAAGCGGAGAAAGGCAAAGACAGGTGGAGAAAGGCAAATACGTGCGGAGAAGGGTTAAGACGGGTAGAGAAGGGCAAAGACGGGCAGAGAAGGGCAAAGAAGGTTTGATAAGTGCAAAGACAGGTGAAGAAGGGCAAAGACAGTCGGAAAAGGTCAAAAACAGGCGGACAAGAAAAAAGACAGGGTGAGAAGGGCAAAGACTGACAGAGAAGCGCAAAGAAGGGCGGACAAGAACAAAGATGGGGGAGATCGGCAAATACTGATAGAGAAGGGCAAAGACTGACAGGGAAGGGCAAAGACAGGCGGACAAGTGCAAAGAGGTTTAGACAAGGGCAGTCTAAGAAGTCTGGAGAATACCAGAGAAGTGCAAAGACGGGTGGAGAAGTGCATAGATGGGCGGAGAAGGGCAAAGACGGATTGAGAAGGACAAAGACAGGCAGAGAATTGTGGAGAGTACCGGAGAAGGGCAAAGTCGGGCGCAGAAGGGCAAAGACGAGCAGAGAAAGGCAAAGACGTGCGGAGAGTTACAAGGAATTGTGGAGAGTTGCAAAGACGGGTGGAGAAGGGCAAAGATGGGTGGAGAAGGGCAAAGACGGGCGGAGAAGTGCAAAGACGGACAGAGAAGGGCAAAGACGGTCAGAGAAGGGCAAAGACGGGTAGAGAAGGGAAAAGACGGGTTGAAAAGTGCAAAGACGGGCAGAGAAGGTCAAAGACGGGCAGAGAAGGTCAAAGACGGGCAGAGAAGGTAAAGACGGTCGGAGAATTGCGGAGAGTACCGGAGAAGTGCAAAGACGGGCGGAGAAGGGCAAAGATTGGCGGAGAAGGGCATAGACATGCGGAGAAGGGGAAAGACGGGCGGAGGAGGGCAAAGACGAGCAGAGAAAGGCAAAGACGGGTGGAGGAGGGCAAAGACGGGCCGAGAAGGGCAAAGCCGGGCGGAGAAGGGCAAAGCCGGGCGGAGAAGGGCAAAGACGGGTAGAGAAGGGAAAAGACGGGCAGAGAAGGTCAAAGACGGGCAGAGAAGGTCAAAGACGGGCAGAGAAGGTAAAGACGGTCGGAGAATTGCGGAGAGTACCGGAGAAGTGCAAAGACGGGCGGAGGAGGGCAAAGATTGGCGGAGAAGGGCATAGACATGCGGAGAAGGGCAAAGACGGGCAGAGGAGGGCAAAGATGGGCAGAGGAGGGCAAAGACGGGTGGAGGAGGGCAAAGACGGGCCGAGAAGGGCAAAGCCGGGCGGAGAAGGGCAAAGCCGGGTGGAGAAGGGCAAAGCCGGGCGGAGAAGGGCAAAGCCGGGCAGAGAAGGGCAGAGAAGGGCAAAGAAGGGCAAAGAGGGGCAGAGAAGGGCAGAGACGGGCAGACAAGCGCAAAGACCGGCGGACAATGGCAAAGGCGGGTGGAGAAGGGCAAAGACGAGCAGAGAATCGCAAGGACGGGCGGAGAAGGGCAAAGAAGGGCGGAAAAGGTCAAAGACGGGCGGAGAAGTGCAAAGACAGGCAGAAAAGGGCAAAGGCTGGCAGAGAAGGACAAAGACGGGTGGAGAAGGACAAAGAGGGGCAGAGAAGGGCATTGACGGGCGGACAATTGCAAAGACGGGCGGACAAGGGCAAAGAAGGGCGGACACGAGCAAAGACGAGCGGACAAGTGCAAAGACAGGCGGACAAGGGCAACGAAGGTTGGAGAATTGCAGAGAGTACCGGAGAAGGGCAAAGACGGGCGGAAAAGTGCAAAGAAATGCGGAGAGTGGTAAAGAAGCACAGAGAGTGGCAAAGACGGGCTGAGAAGTGCAAAGACGGGCGGAGTAGCGCAAAGACGGGCGGAGAAGGGCAAAGACGGGCGGAGAAGGGCAAAGACGGGCGGAGAAGGGCAAAGACGGGCAGTCAAGGGCAAAGATGGGCGGACAAGGGCAAAGAGGGGCGGGGAAGCGCAAAGAGGGGCGGAGAAGCTCAAAGAGGGGCGGAGAAGCGCAAAGAAGGGCGGAGAAGCACAAAGAGGGGCGGAGAAGGCCAAAGAGTGGCGGAGAAGGCCAAAGAAGGGTGGAGAAGGCCAAAGATGGTCAGAGAATTGGGGAGAGTACTGGAGAAGGGCAAAGATGTGCGGAGAAGGGCAAAGACGGGCGGACAAGAGCAAAGTCGGGCGGAGAAGGGCAAAGTCGGCCGGAGAAGGACAAAGTCGGGCGGAGAAGGGCAAAGTCGGGCGGAGAAGGGCAAAGTCGGCCGGAGAAGGACAAAGTCGGGCGGAGAAGGGCAAAGACGGGCGGAGAAGGGCAAAGACGGGCGGAGAAGGGCAAAGACGGGCGGAGAAGGGCAAAGTCGGCCGGAGAAGGACAAAGTCGGGCGGAGAAGGGCTAAGTCGGGTGGAGAAGGGCTAAGTCGGGCGAAGAAGGGCAAAGACGGATGGAGGAGGTCAGAGACGGGCGGAGAAGGGCAAAGACGGACGGAGAAGGGTAAAAAAGGTTTGATACATGCAAAGACGGGTGAAGAAGTGCAAAGACAGTCGGAAAAGATCAAAAACAGGCAGACAAAATAAAAGACGGGGGGAGAAAGGCAAAGACGGGCGGAGAAGGGCAAAGAAGGGCGGACAAGAACAAAGATGGGGGAGAAGGGCAAAGACTGACAGGGAAGGGCAAAGACGGGTGGAGAAGGGAAAGATAGGCAGAAAAGGGCAAAGACAGGTGGACAAGTGCAAAGAGGTTTAGACAAGGGCAGTCTAAGAAGTCTGGAGAATACCAGAGAAGTGCAAAGACGGGTGGAGAAGTGCATAGATGGGCGGAGAAGGGCAAAGACAGATTGAGAAGGACAAAGACAGGCAGAGAATTGTGGAGAGTACCGGAGAAGGGCAAAGTCGGGCGCAGAAGGGCAAAGACGGGCGGAGAAGGGCAAAGACGGACAGAGAAGGGCAAAGACGGTCGGAGAAGGGCAAAGACGGTTAGAGAAGGGCAAAGACGGGTGGAGAAGGGCAAAGACGGGCAGAGAAAGGAAAAGACGGTCGGAAAAGGGGAAAGAGAGGCAGAGAAGGGCAAAGACGGGCAGAGAAGGTCAAAGACGGTCGGAGAATTGCGGAGAGTTCTGTAGAAGTGCAAAGACGGGTGGACAAGGGCAAACACAGTTTGAGAAGTGCAAAGACGGGCAAAGAAGTGCGGAGAATACCAGAGAAGGACAAAGAAGGGCAGAGAAGCGCAAAACGGGCGTAGAAGAGCAAAGTCGGGCAGAGAAGAGCAAATCGGGCGGAGAAGAGCAAAGACGGGCAAAGAAGGTCAAAGACGGGCGGAGAAGGAAAAAGACGGGCGGAGAAGGAAAAAGACGGGCAGAGAAGGAAAAAGACGGGTGGAGAAGGGAAAAGATAGGCAGAGAAGTGCAAAGACGGGAGGAGAATTTCATAGACGTGGAGAGAATTGCAAATACGGTCGGTGAAGTGAAAATACGGTCAGAGAAGTGCGGAGAGTACCGGAGAAATGCAAAGAAGGGCGGACAAGGGGAAAGACAGGTTGAGAAGTGCAAAGACGGGCAGAGAAGTGTGGAGAGTAACAGAGGAGGGAAAGACGGCCAGAGAAGCACAAAGACGGACGGAGAAGCGCAAAGACGGGCAGAGAAGTGAAAAGATAGAAGATGGGCGGAGAACTGCAAAGACGGATGGAGAAGGGCAAAAAAGGGCGGAGAAGGGCCAAGACGGGCGGAGCAGGGCAAATACAGGTGGAGAAGGGCAAGGACGGTCGGAGAATTCTGGAGAGTACCGGTGAAGGGCAAAGTCGGACGCAGAAGCGCAAAGAATTGCGGAGAGTGGCGAAGTGCGGAGAGTTACAATGAATTGCGGAGAGTGGCAAAGACGGGTGGAGAAGGGCAAAGACGGGCAGGGAAGGGCAAAGACGGGCAGACAAGGGCAAAGACGGGTGGAGGAGGGCAAAGACGGCGGAGCAGGGCAAAGACGAGCGGAGGAGGGCAAAGACGGGCGGAGAAGGGCAAAGGGGGCGGAGAATGGCAAAGGGGGCGGAGAAGGGGAAAGACGGGCGGAGAAGGGGAAAGACGGGCGGACAAAGGCAAAGACGGGTGGACAAGGGCAAAGACGGGTGGAAAAGGGCAAAGATGGGCGGACAAGGGCAAAGAGGGGCGGACATGTGCAATGAGGGGTGGACAAGGGCAATGAGGGGCGGACAAGTGCAAAGACAGTCTGAGAAGTCCAGAGAATACCGGAGAGGGGCAAAGACGGGCGGAGAGGGGAAAAGACGGGCGGAGACGGGCAAAGATGGGCGGAGAGGGGCAAAGACAGTCTGAGAAATCCGGAGTATACCGGACTAGTGCAAAGACAGGCGGAGAACGGCAAAGACGGGCGGACGAGGGCAAAGACGGGCGGACGAGGGCAAAGACGGGCGGACGAGGGCAAAGACTGGGGGACAAGGGCAAAGACAGGCTAACGAGGGCAAAGACGGGCGGAGAAGTAAAAATACACCCAGAGTAGTGCGGAGAGTATCGGACAAGGTAAAGGCGGGCGGACAAGGGCAAAGACGGGCGGACAAGGGCAAAGACGGGTGGACAAGGGCAAAGACGGGCGGACAAGGGCTAAGATGGGCGGAGAAGTGCGGAGAATATCGGAAAAAGGAAAAGACGGGCGGACAACAGCAAAGACAGGTTGAGAAAGGCAAAGACGGGCAAAGAAGTGTGGAGAACAACAGAGAAGGGCAAGGACGGGCGGACAAGGGCAACGACAGGCAGACAAGGGCAAAGAGGGGCGGACAAGGGCAAAGAGGGGCAGACAGGAGCAGAAACGGGTGGACAAGGGCAAGAATAGGCGGACAAGGGCAGCAACGGGGGGACACGGGCAGGAACGGGCGGACAAGGGCAAGGACGAAGGGACAGGGGAAAGGACGAGTGGACAAGGGCAAGGAAGGGGGGAAAAAGGGCAAGGACGGGCGGAGAAGTGCGGAGAATACCGGACAATGGCAAAGAGGGGCGGACAATGGCAAAGAGTGGCGGACAAAGGCAAACAGGGTCGGAGAAGTGCGGAAAGTACCGGTTAAGGGCAAAGAGGGGCAGACAAGGGCAAAGAGGGGTGGACAAGGGCAAAGAGGGGCGGACAAGGGCAAAGAGGGGCGGACAATTGCAAAGACGGGCGGACAAGAGCAAAGACGGGCGGACAAGGGCAAAGAGGGTCGGAGAATTGCGGAGAATAATTGACAAGTGCAAAGAGGGGAAGAGAAGTGCGGAGAATACGGGACAAGGGCAAAGAGGGGCGGACAAGGACAAAGAGGGGTGGACAACGGCAAAGAGGGGCGGACAAGCGCATAGAGGAGGGGACAAGGGAAAAGAGGGGCGGACAAGGGCAAAGAAAGGCGGAGAAGTGCGGAGAATACCGGACAAGGGCAAAGAGGGGCAGACAATGGCAAAGAGGGGCGGACAAGGTCAAATAGGGGCGGAGAAGTGCAGAGAATACGGGACAATGGGAAAAGAGGGGCGGACAGGGGCAGGAACGGGTGGAAAAGGGCAAGAATAGGCGGACAAGGTCAGCAACGGGCAGACACGGGCAGGAACGGGCGGACAAGGGCAAGGACGAGGGAACAGGGGCAAGGACGAGCGGGCAAGGGCAAGGAAGGGCGGACAAGGGCAAGGACGGGCGGAGAAGTGCGAAGAATACCGGACAATGGCAAAGAGGGGCGGACAAGGGCAAACAGGGTCGGAGAGGTGCGGAAAGTGCCGGTAAAGGGCAATGAGGGGCAGACAAGGGCAAAGAGGGGCGGAAAACGGCAAAGAGGAGCGGACAATTACAAAGATGGGCGGACAAGAGCAAAGACGGGCGGACAAGGGCAAAGAGGGGCGGAGAATTGCGGAGAATAATTGACAAGTGCAAAGAGAAGTGCGGAGAATACGGGACAAGGGCAAAGAGGGGCGGACAAGGACAAAGAGGGGTGGACAACGGCAAAGAGGGGCGGACAAGTGCATAGAGGGGCGGAAAAGGGAAAAGAGGGGCGGACAAGGGCAAAGAGGGGCGGACAAGTGCAAAGAGGGGCGGAAAAGTGCGGAGAATAACGGACAAGGGCAAAGAGGTGCAGACAATGGCAAAGAGGGGCGGACAAGGGCAAAGAGGGGCGGACAAGGGCAAAGAGGGGCGAACAAGTGCAAAGAGGGGCGGAAAATTGAGGAGAATAAGGGACAAGGGCAAAGAGAGGCTTAGAATTGTGGAGAATACGGGACAAGGACAAAGAGGGGCAGAGCAGTGCGGAGAATACCGGACAAGGGGAAAGAGGGGCGGACAAGGGAAAAGAGGGCCGGACAAGGGCAAAGAAAGGCGGACAAGGGCAAAGAGGGGCAGATAAGGGCAAAGAGGGGCGGACAAGGGCAAAGAGAGGCGGACAAGGGAAAAGAAGGGTGGACAAGGGCATAGAGAGGCGGAGAAGAGCGGAGAATACGGGACAAGGGCAAAGAGGGGTGGACAAGGGCAAAAACGGGAGGACAAGGGCAAAGACGGGCGGACAAGGGCAAAGACGGACAGACAAGGGCAAAAGACGGAGAGACAAGGCAAAAGACGGAGAGACAAGGGCAAAAGACGGGCGGACAAGTGCAGAGAATACCGGAGAAGGGCAAAGAGGGGCAGACAAGGGCAAAGAGGTGCAGACAACGGCAAGGAAGGGCGCAGAAGTTTGGAGAATACCGGACAAGGGCAAACAGGGGCGGACAAATGCAAAGAGGGGCGGACAAGGGCAAAGACGGGCGGATAAGGGCCAAGACAGGCGGACAAGGGCAAAGACAGGCGGAGAAGTGCAGGGAACACCAATGAAGGGCAAAGAGGGGCGGACAATTGCCAAGAAGTTCGGACAAGGTCTAAGAGGGGCAGACAAGGGCAAAGACGGGCGGACAAGTGCGGAGAATACGGGACAAAGGTAAAGAGGGGTAGACAAGGGCAAAGAGGGGCAGAAAAGGGCAAAGAGCGGTGGACAAGGGCAAAGACGGGTGGACAAGGACAAAGAGGGGCGGACAAGGGCTAAGACGGGCGGACAAGGGCAAAGAGGGAGGGACAAGGGCAAAGAGGGGCAGACAAGTGCAAAGAAGGGCGTAGAAGGGAAAAGACGGGCGGACAAGAGCAAAGACGGTTGGAGAGCGGCAAAGACTGGCGGAGAGTGGCAAAGATGGGCGGAGAGGGGCAAAGAGGGCCGGAGAGGGGAAAAGAGGGTCGGAGAAGTGCGGAGAATACCGGAGAAGGGCAAGGACGGGCGGAGAAGTGCGGTGAATACCTGAGAACGGCAAAGAAGGGCGGAAAATGAAAAGAGGGGCGCACAAGGGCAAAGACGGGCGATCAACGGCAAAGACGGGTGGACAAGGGCAAAGACGGGCGGACAAGGGCAAAGATGGGCGGACAAGGGCAAAGAGGGGCGGACAAGGGCAAAGAGAAAACGGACAGTTCAAAGAGGGGCGGACAACGGCAAAGAGGGGTGGACAAGGGCAAAGAGGGGAGGACAAATGCGGAGAATAAGGGACAAAGGCAAAGAGGGGCGGACAAGGGTAAAGAGAGGCGGACAAGGGCAAAGAGGGGCGGACAAGAGCAAAGAGGGGCGGACAAGTGCAAAGAGGGATGGACAAGGGAGAAGAGGTGCGGACAAGTGCAAAAAGGGGTGGTCAAGGGCGGAGAATACGGGACAAGGTCAAAGAGAGTGGACAATGGTAAAGAGGGGCGGACAAGAGCAAAGAGGGGCGGAGAAGTGCGGAGAATACCGTACAAGGGCAAGGACGGGCGGAGAAGTGCGGTGAATACCTGAGAACGGCAAAGAAGGGCGGAAAATGCAAAGAGGGGCGCACAAGGGCAAAGACGGGCGATCAACGGCAAAGACGGGTGGACAAGGGCAAAGACGGGCGGACAAGGGCAAAGAGGGGCGGACAAGGGCAAAGAGAAAACGGACAGTTCAAAGAGGGGCGGACAACGGCAAAGAGGGGTGGACAAGGGCAAAGAGGGGAGGACAAATGCGGAGAATAAGGGACAAAGGCAAAGAGGGGCGGACAAGGGAAAAGAGAGGCGGACAAGGGCAAAGAGGGGCGGACAAGAGCAAAGAGGGGCGGACAAGTGCAAAGAGGGATGGACAAGGGAAAAGAGGTGCGGACAAGTGCAAAAAGGGGTGGTCAAGGGCGGAGAATACGGGACAAGATCAAAGAGAGTGGACAATGGTAAAGAGGGGCGGACAAGAGCAAAGAGGGGCGGAGAAGTGCGGAGAATACCGTACAAGGGCAAAGAGGGGCAGACAATGGCAAAGAGGGGCGGACAAGTTCAAATCGGGGCGGAGAAGTGCGGAGATTACGGGACAAGGGAAAAGAGGGGCAGACAAGGGAAAGAGGGGCGGACAAGGGCAAAGAGGGGCGGACAAGGGCAAAGAGGGGCGGAGAAGTGCGGAAAATATGGTACAAGGGCAAAGAGAGGCTTAGAAGTGAGGAGAATACAGGGCAAGGGGAAAGAGGGGCGGAGAATTGCGGTGAATACGGGACAAGGGCAAAGAGGGGCGGACAAGGGAAAAGAGGGTCGGACAAGGGCAAAGAGAGTTGGACAACAGCAAAGAGAGTCGGACAAGGGCAAAGAGGGGCGGACAATGGCAAAGAGAGTCGGACAAGGGCAAAGCGGGGCAGAGAAGTGCGGAGAATACGGGACAAGGGCAAAGAGGGGCGGACAAGGGAAAAAGAGGGGCGCACAAGGGCAAAGGGGGCGGACAAAGGCAAAGAGAGGAGGACAAGGGCAAAGAGGGGTGGACAAGGGCATAGAGGGGCGGAGAATTGCGGAGAATACGGGACAAGGGCAATGAGGGGGGGACAAGGGCAAAAACGGGCGGAAAAGGGCAAAAACGGGCGGAAAAGGGCAAAAACGGGCAGACAAGGGCAAAGAGGGGCAGACAAGGGTAAAGAGGGGCAGAGAAGTGCGGAGAATACAGGACAAGGGCAAAGAGGGGCGGACAAGCGCAAAGAGGGGCGGACAAGGGAAAAGAGGGGCGGACAAGGGCAAAGACGGGTGGACAAGGGCAAAGAGGGGCGGAGAGGGGCGGAGAATTGCGGAGAATACGGGACAAGGGCAAATGGGGCGGACAATGGCAAAGAAGGGTGGACAAGGGCAAAAGGGGCGGACAAGGGCAAAAGGGGCGGACAAGGGCAAAGAGGGGCGGACAAGAGCAAAGAGGGGAGGAAAATTGCGGAGAATAAGGGACAAGGGAAAGGAGAGGCTTAGAAGTGTGGAGAATACGGGACAAGGACAAAGACGGGCAGGGCATTGCGGAGAATATGGGACAAGGGGAAAGAGGGGAGGAGAAGTGCGGTGAATACGGGACAAGGGCAAAGAGGGGCGGACAATGGAAAATAGTGGCGGACAAGGGCAAAAGACGGAAGGACAAGGGCAAAACATGGGCGGACAAGTGCAGAGAATACCAGAGAAGGGCAAAGAGGGGCGGAGAAGGCAAAGAGGGGCGGAAAAGGGCAAAGAGGTGCAGACAACGGCAAGGAAGGGCACAGAAGTTTGGAGAACACCGGACAAGGGCAAAGAGGGACGGACAAACGCAAAGATAGGCGGACAAGGGCAAAGACGGGCGGATAAGGGCCAAGAAAGGCGGACAAGGGCAAAGACAGGCGGAGAAGTGCAGGGAACACCAATGAAGGGCAAAGAGGGGCGGACAATTGCCAAGAAGTTCGGACAAGGGCCAAGAGGGGCGGACAAGGGCTGAGACGGGAGGACAAGGGCAAAGAAGGTCAGACAAGGGCAAAGACGGGCGGACAAGGGCAAAGACGGGCGGACAAGTGCGGAGAATTCGGGACAAAGGCAAAGAGGGGCAGACAAGGGCAAAGACGCGCGGACAAGGGCAAAGAGGGGTGGACAAGGGCAAAGAGGGGCGGACAAGGGCAAAGAGGGGTGGACAAGGGCAAAGACGGGCGGACAAGGGCAAAGACGGTTGGACAAGGGCTAAGACGGTTGGACAAGGGCCAAGAGAGGCGGACAAGGGCAAAGACAGGCGGAGAAGTGCAGGGAACACCAAAGAAGGACAAAGAGGGGTGGACAAGGGCTAAGACGGGCGGATAAGGGCAAAGACGTGCGGACAAGATCAAAGATTGGCGGACAAGAGGCGGCAAAGAGGGGTGGACAACTGCGGAGAATACCGGACAAGGGCAAAGAGGGACGGAGAAGTGTGGAGAATACGGGACAAGGGCAAAGAGGAGCGGAGAATTGCGGAGAATACCGCACAATGGCAAAGAGGGGTGGACAAGGCAAAGAGGGGCGGACAAGGGCAAAGAGGGGCGGAGAAGTGCGTAGAATACCGGAGACAGGCAAAGACGGGCAGACAAATGCGGAGAATACGTGACAAGGGCAAAGAGGTGCGGAAATGGGCAAACAGGTGCGGAGAAGGGCAAAGAGGGACGGACAAGGGCAAAGAGGGTCAGACAAGGCAAAGAGGGATGGACAAGTGCAAAGACAGTTGGACAAGTGCAAAGACGGGCGGACAAGGGCAAAGATGGGCGGAAAATTGCAAAGACGGGCGGACAAGTGCAAAGAGAGTCGGAGTATTGCGGAGAATATGGGACAAGGGCAAATAGGGGCGGAAAAGGGCAAAGATGGAGGAGAAGTGAGGAGACTACTATACAAGGGCTAAGACGGGCAGACAAGAGCAAGGAGGTGCGGACAAAGACAAAGAGAGGCGGAGAAGGGCAAAGAGGGGTGGACACGGGCAAAGACAGATGGACAAGGGCATAGAGGGGCGGATAAGGGCTAAGAGGGGCAGACAAGTGCGGAGAATACGGGACCAGGGCAAAGAGGGGCGGACTATGGCAAATGTAGGCGGACAAGTGCAAAGAAGGGCGGACAAGGGCAAAGAGGGGCGGACAAGGGCAAAGATGGGCGGAAAAGTGCTTAGAATACGGGACAAGCGCAAAGAGGTGCATAGAATGGCAAAGACGGGCGGATAAGGGCAAAGAGGGGCGGACAAGTGCAGACAATACAGGACAATGGCAAAGAGGTGCCGAAAAGGGCAAAGAGGGGCGGACAAGAGCAGAGAGGGGCGGACAAGGGCAAAGAGGTGCGGAAAAGGGCAAAGAGGGGCGGACAAGGGTAAAAAGGGGCCGACAAGGGCAAAAAGGGGCAGACAAGGGCAAAGAGGGGCGAACAAGTGCAAAGAGGGCTGGACAAGGGCAAAGGGTGGGGGAAGTACGGAGAATATGGGACAAGGGCAAAGAGGGACGGAGATGTGCGGAGAAAACAGGACAATTGCAAAGAGGGGCGGAAAAGGGCAAAGAGGGGCGGAGAAGTGCGGAGAATACGTGACAAGGGCAAAGAGAGGCGGAAATGGGCAAAGAGGGGCAGAGAAGGGCAAAGAGGGACGGACAAGGGTAAAGAACGGCAGGGAAGGGCAAAGAGGGAAAGAAAACTGCAAAGGGGGGCGGACAACTGCAAAGACGGGCGGACAAGGGCAAAGACAGGTGGAAAATTACAAAGACGGGGGGACAAGAGCAAAGACGGTCAGAGTACTGCGGAGAATATGGCACAAGGGCAAATAGGGGAAGACAAGGGCAAAGACGGGCGGACAAGGGCAAAGACAGGTGGAAAATTGCAAAGACGGGGGGACAAGAGCAAAGACGGTCAGAGTACTGCGGAGAATATGGGACAAGGGCAAATAGGGGAAGACAAGGGCAAAGACGGGCGGACAAGGGCAAAGACGGGCGGACAAGGTCATAGAGGGTCGGACAAGGGCTAAGAGGGGCGGACAAGTGCAGAGAATATGGGACACGGGAAAAGAGGGGCGGAAAATTGCAAAGACGGGCGGACAAGGGTAAACAGGGGCGGACAAGGGCAAAGAGGGTCGGAGAAGTGCAAAGACAGGTGGAGAAGTGCGGAGAAAAAGGGACAAGGGCAAAGAGGGGCGGAAAAGGGCAAAGAGGGGCGGACAAGTGCGGAGAATACGGGACAAGGGCAAAAAGTGGTCACAATGGCAAAGAGGGAAGGAAAAGAGCAAAGAGAGGCGGACAAGAGCAAAGAGGGCCAGACAAGGGCAAAAAGGGTCGGAGAAGGGCAAAGAGGGTCTGAGAAGGGCAAAGAGGGGCGGACAATGGCAAAGAGTGGCGGACAAGTGAAAAGAGGGTCGGAGAAGTGCGGAGAATATGGGACACGTGCAAAGAGGGGCGGAAAAGTGCAAAGACGGGCGGACAAGGGTAAACAGGGGCGGACAAGGGCAAAGAGGGTCGGAGAAGTGCAAAGACAGGCGTAGAAGTGCGGAGAATACGGGACAAGAGCAAAGAGGGGCAGACAAGGGCAAAGACGGGCGGACAAGGGCAAAGAGGGGCGAACAAGTGCGGAGAATACGGGACAAAGTCAAAGAGGGGCGGACAAGGGGAAAGAGGGACGGACAAGTGCGGAGAATACGGGACAAGGGCAAAGAGGGGCAGACATGGGGAAAGAGGGGAGGATAAGTGCAAAGAGGGGCAGAGAAGTGCGGAGAATACGGCACAGGGGCAAAGAGGGGCGGAGAAGTGCATAGAGGGGCGGACAAGGGCAAAGAGGGGCAGAGAATTTATCAGAATACGGGAAGAGAGCAAACAGGGACGGAGAAGTGCGGAGAATATGGGACAAGGGCAAAAAGGTGCGGAAAAGGGCAAAGAGGTGCGGACAAGGACAAAAAGAGGCGGACAATGGAAAAGAGGGTTGCAGAATACGGGACAAGGGCAAAGAGGGGTGGACAGGGGCAAACAGGGGCGCACAAGTGCAATGAGGGACGCACAAGGGCAAAAAGGGACGCACAAGGGCAAAGAAGGGCTGACAAAGTCAAAGAGGGGCGGACAAGGGCAAAGATGGGCGGACAAGGGCAAAGAGGGGCGCACAACTGGAAAGAGGTGCGCACAAGTGCAAAGACGTGCGGACAAGGGCAAAGAGGGGCGGATCAGGTCAAACAGGAGCGGACAAGGGCAAAGAGGGCCGGACAGGTGCAAAGAGGGGCGCACAAGGGCAAAAGGGCGGACAAGGGAAATGAGGGGCGGACAAGTGCAAAGAGGGGCGGACAAGGACAAAGAGGGGCGGACAAGAGCAAAGAACGGCGGACAAGGTCAAAGGGGGTGGACCAAGGCAAAGATCGGTGGACAAGGTCAAAGAGGGGCGGACAAGGACAAAGGGGCGGACAAGTGCAAAGAGGGGCGGACAAGGGCAAAAGGGCGGACAAGGGAAAAGAGGGGCGGACAAGGGCAAAGAGGGGCGGACAAGGGCAAGGGGGCGGAGAATTGCGGAGATACGCGACAAGGGAAAAGAGAGGCGGACAAGGGCAAAGAGAGGTGGACAAGTGCTGAGAATACGGGACAAGGGCAAAGAGGAGAGGACAAGTTAGCAGAATAAGGCACAAGGGCAAAGACGGGCGGACAAGGGCAATGAGTGGGGGACAAGGGCCAAGAGGGGCAGAGAATTGCGGAGAATACGGGACAAGGGCAAAAAAGGGCGCAGAAGTGCAAAGAGGGACGGAAAAGAGCAAAGAGAGGCGGACAAGAGCAAAGAGGCCGGACAAGGGCAAAGAGGGGCGGACAAGGGAAAAGAGGGGCGGACAAGGGAAAAGAGGGGTGGAGAATATGGGACAAGGGCAAAGAGGTTCGGATAAGGGCAAAGAGGGGTGGAGAACTGCGGAGAATACGGGACAAGGGCAAAGAGGGGCGGACAAGGGCAAAGAGGGGCGGACAAGGGCAAAGAGTGGCGGAGAAGTGAAAAGAGGGGCGGAGAAGTGTAGATAATACGGGACAAGTGAAAAGAGGGGCGGACAAGGGCAAAGAGGGTTGGAGAATATGGGACAATGGCAAAGAGGTTCGGATAAGGGCAAAGAGGTGCGGAGAACTGCGAAGAATACGGGACAAGGGCAAAGAGAGGCGGATAAGGGCAAAGAGGGGCGGACAAGTGCAAAGAGGGGCGGACAAGGGCAAAGAGTGGCGCACAAGGGCAAAGAGGAGTGCACAAGTGCAAAGAGGTGCGGACAAGGGCAAAGAGGGTTCGGACAAGTGCAATGAGGGGCGGACAAGGGCAAAGAGGAGCGGACAAGGGCAAAGAGGGGCGGACAAGGGCAAAGAGGGGCGGACAAGAGCAGGGAGGGGCGGACAAGGGTAAAGAGGGGCGGACAAGGACAAAGAGGGGCGTACAAATGCAAAGTGGGTCGGAAAAGTGCAATGAGGAGCGGACAAGGGCAAAGAGGGGCTGACAAGGGCAAAGAGGGTGGACAAGGGCAAAGAGGGGCGGACCAGGGCATAGACGGGTGGACAAGTGCAAAGAGGGGCGGAAAAGTGTAAAGACGGGCGGAGAATTACGGAGGATACGAGACAAGGGCAAAGAGGGGCGGACAAGGGCTAAAAGGGGCGGACAAGTGCGGAGAATACGGGACAAGTGAAAAGAGGGGGGGAAAAGGGCAAAGAGGGGCGGACAAGTGCAAAGAGGGGCGGACAAGGGCATAGAGAGGCGGACAACTGCAAAGAGGTGCGGACAACGGCAAAGAGGTGCCGACAAGGGCAAAGAGGGGCGGACAAGTGCAAAGAGGGGCGGACAAGGGTAAAGAGGTGCCGACAAGGGCAAAGAGGGGCGGACAAGGGTAAAGAGGGTCGGACAAGGGCAAAGAGGGGCGGACAAGGGCAAAGAGGGGCGGACAAGTGCGGAGAATACGGGACAAGGGCAAAGAGGGGCGGACAGGGGGAAAGAGGGGAGGATAAGTGCAAAGAGGGGCGCACAAGGTCAAAGAGGGTCACACAAGGGTAAAGAGTGGGGAGAAGTGCAAAGAAGGGCTGACAAGGGCAAAGAGGGGCGGACAAGGGCAAAGAGGGGCGGACAAGGGCAAAGAGGGGAGGACAAGGGAAAGAGGAGCGGACAAGGGGAAAGAGGTGCGCACAAGTGCAAAGAGGTGCGGACAAGGGCAAAGAGGGGCGGACCTGGGCAAAGAGGGGCGGACAAGGGCAAAGAGGGGCGGACAAGTACAAAGAGGTGTGGACAAGGGCAAAGAGGGGCGGACAAGGGCAAAGCGGGGCGGGGAATTGCGGAGGATACGCGCCAAGGGGAAAGAGGGGCAGACAAGGCAAAGACAGTTGGACAAGTGCGGAGAATACGGGACAAGGGCAAAGAGGGTTCTGAGAAGAGGAAAGAGGAGCCGACAAGGGCAAAGAGGGGCGGACAAGAGCAAAGAGGGGCGGACAAGGGCAAAAAGGGGCGGACAAATGCGGAGAATACGGGACAAGAGAAAAGAGGGGGGGAAAAGGGCAAAGAGGGGCGGACAAGAGCAAAGACGGGCGGAGAATTGCAAAGAGGTTCGGAAAAGGGCATAGAGAGGCGGACAACTGCAAAGAGGTGCGGAGAACGGCAAAGAGGTGCGGACAAGGGCAAAGAGGGGCACACAAGGGCAAAGAGGGGCGGACAAGGGTAAAGAGGGGCGGACAAGGGCAAAGAGGGGCGGACAAGGGCAAAGAGGGGCGGACAAGTGCGGAGAATACGGGACAAGGGCAAAGAGGGGCGGACAGGGGGAAAGAGGGGAGGATAAGTGCAAAGAGGGGCAGAGAAGTGTGGAGAATACGGCACAAGGGCAAAGAGGGACGGAGAAGTGCATAGAGGGGCGGACAAGGGCAAAGAGGGGCAGAGAATTGATCAGAATACGGGAAGAGAGCAAACAGGGACGGAGAAGTGCGGAGAATATGGGACAAGGGCAAAAAGGTGCGGACAAGGGCAAAGAGGTGCGGACAACGGCAAAAAGAGGGGCGGACAATGGAAAAGAGGGTTGCAGAATACGGGACAAGGGCAAAGAGGGGTGGACAGGGGCAAACAGGGGCGCTCAAGTGCAATGAGGGACACACAAGGGCAAAGAGGGACGCAAAAGGGCAAAGAGGTACGCACAAGTGCAAAGAGGTGCGGACAAGGGCAAAGAGGGGCGGACCTGGGCAAAGAGGGGCGGACAAGGTCAAAGAGGGGCGGACAAGTACAAAGAGGGGTGGACAAGTGCAAAGAGGGGCGGACAAGGGCAAAGGGGGCGGACAAGGGAAAAGAGGGGTGGACAAGGGCAAAGAGGGGCGGACAAGGGCAAAGAGGGGCGGAGAATTGCGGAGGATACGCGACAAGGGGAAAGAGGGGCAGACAAGGGCAAAGACAGTTGGACAAGTGCGGAGAATACGGGACAAGGGCAAAGAGGCTTCTGAGAAGAGGAAAGAGGAGCCGACAAGGGCAAAGAGGGGCGGACAAGGGCAAAGAGGGGCGGACAGGTGCAAAGAGGGGTGGACAAGTGCAAAGAGGGGCGCACAAGGGCAAAGAGGGGCGGACAAGGGCAAAGAGGGGCGGTCAAGTGAAAGAGGGGCGGACAAGTGCAGGGAGGGGCAGACAAGTGCAAAGAGGGGCAGACAAGAACCAAGAGGGGCGGACAACGGTAAAGAGGTGCGAACAATAGCAAAGAGGGGCGGACAAGGGAAAAGATGGTCAGACATGGGCAAAGAGGGGCGGAAAAGGGCAAAGAGGGGCGGAGAAGTACGGAGAATACCGGAGAAGGGAAAAGAGGGGTGTACAAGGTCAAAGAGGGGCGGACAAGTGCAAAGAGCGGCGGACAAGCGCAAAGAGGGGCGGAAAAGGGCAAAGAGGGGCGGAGAAGTGCGGAGAACAGCGGACAAGAGCAGAGAGGGGTGGACAAGTTCAAAGAGAGGCGGACAAGGGCAAAGAGGCGGGGACAATGATAAAGAGGGGCAGACAAGGGCATAAAGGTTCGGACAAGGGCAAAGAGGGGCAGACAACTGCAAGGAGGCATGGACAAAGGCAAAGAGGGGCGGAGAAGTGTGGAGAATCACGTTGAAGGGAAAATACATGCGGAAAAGGGCAAATAGGGGCGGACAAGTGTAAAGATGGGTGGACAAGGGCAATGAAGGGCGGACAAGGGCAATGAAGGGCAGACAAGGGCAAAGACAGGCCGAGAATTGCAGAGAATACCGGAGACAGGCAAAGACGTTCAGAAAATTGCGGAGAATAACCGAGACGGGCAAAGACGGGCAGACAAGTGCGGAGAATAGTGGACAAGGGCAAAGAGGGGCGGACAATGATAAAGCGGGGCGGGCAAAGGCAAAGAGGGGCGGGCAAGCGAAAAGAGGGGCGCAAAATGGCAAATAGGGGTTGACAAGTGCAAAGAGGGGCAGGCAAGTCCGGATAATATGGGACAAGGGCAAAGAGGGGCGGACAAGGGCAAAGAGGGGCGGGAAAATGCGGAGAATATCGGAGAAGTGCAAAGACGGGCGGACAAGGGCAAAGACGGGTGGATAAGTGCAAAGACGAGCGGACAAATGGGCAAAGACGGGCGGACAAAGGCGAAGACGGGCGGAGAATTGTGGAGAATACTGGAGACGGGCAAAGACGGGTAGACAAGTGCGGAGAACACCGGAGACGGGCAAAGACGGGCAGACAAGAGCGGAGAATAAGAGACATGGGCAAAGATGGTCGGACAAGGGCAAAGAGGAGCGGACAAGGGCAAGGACGGGCGGAAAAGTGCGGAGAATTCAGGACACGTGCAAGGAGGGGCGGACAAGGGTAAAGAGGGGCGGACAAGATCACAGAGGGGCGGAGAAGGGCAAAGAGGAGCGGACAAGGGCAAAGAAGGGCAGACAAGGGCAAAGAAGGGCAGACAAGGGCAAAGAAGGGCAGACAAGGGCAAAGAAGGGCAGACAAGGGCAAAGAAGGGAAGACAAGTGCAAAGAGAGGCAGAGAAGGGCAAAGAGGGGCAGAGAAGGGCAAAGAGGGGCGGAGAAGTGCGGAGAATACCGGAGAAGGTCAAAGAGGGGTGGACAACGGCAAAGAGGGGTGGAAAAGGGCAAAGAGGGGCGGACAAGGGCAAAGAGGGGCGGACAAGGGCAAAGAGGTGTGGAGAAGTGCAGAGAATACGGGACAAGGGCAAAGAGGGGTGGACAAGGGCAAAGAGGGGTGGACAGGGGCAAACAGGGGCGCACAACTGGAAAGAGGTGCGCACAAGGGCAAAGAGGGACGCACAAGGGCAAAGAAGGACGCACAAGGGCAAAGAGGGACGCACAAGGGCAAAGAAGGGCTGACAAAGTGAAAGAGGGGCGGACAGGTGCAAAGATGGGCGGACAAGTGCAAAGAGGGGCGCACAAGGGGAAAAGGGCGGAGAAGGGAAATTAGGGGCGGACAAGTGCAAAGAGGGGCGGACAAGGACAAAGAGGGGCGGACAAGGAGAAAGAGGGGTGGACAAGAGCAAAGAGCGGCGGACAGGGTCAAAGGGGGCGAACCAAGGCAAAGATCGGTGGACAAGGTCAAAGAGGGGCGGACAAGGACAAAGGGGCGGACAAGTGCAAAGAGGGGCGGACAAGGGCAAGAGGGGCGGAGAATTGCGGAGATACGCGACAAGGGAAAAGAGAGGCGGACAAGGGCAAAGAGAGGTGGACAAGTGCGGAGAATACGGGACAAGGGCAAAGAGGAGAGGACAAGTTAGCAGAATAAGGCACAAGGGCAAAGACGGGCGGACAAGGGCAATGAGGTCGGGACAAGGGCCAAGAGGGGCAGAGAATTGCGGAGAATACGGGACAAGGGCAAAAAGGGGTGCAGAAGTGCAAAGAGGGACGGAAAAGAGCAAAGAGAGGCGGACAAGAGCAAAGAGGCCGGACAAGGGCAAAGAGGGGCGGACAAGGGAAAAGAGGGGCGGACAAGGGAAAAGAGGGGTGGAGAATATGGGACAAGGGCAAAGAGGTTCAGATAAGGGCAAAGAGGGATGGAGAACTGCGGAGAATACGGGACAAGGGCAAAGAGGGGCGGACAAGGGCAAAGAGGGGCGGACAAGGGCAAAGAGGGGCGGACAAGGGCAAAGAGGGGCGGAGAAGTGTGGATAATACGGGACAAGTGCAAAGAGGGGCGGACAAGGGCAAAGAGGGTTGGAGAATATGGGACAAGGGCAAAGAGGTTCGGATAAGGGCAAAGAGGTGCGGAGAACTGCGAAGAATACGGGACAAGGGCAAAGAG